>NC_091076.1:52845344-53155603 GCF_032405125.1 Capricornis sumatraensis
ACCCTAGAGTTAGTAGAAGGAAATAAATCTTTAAAATTGGGACAGAAATAAATGCAAAAGAAACAAAAGAGACCATAGCAAAAAGCAATAAAGCCAAAAGCTGGTTCTTTGAAAGGATAAATAAAATTTACAAACCACTAGCCAGACTCATCAAAAAACAAAGAGAGAAAAATCAAATCAATACAATTAGAAATGAAAATGGAGAGATCACAACAGACAACACAGAAATACAAAGGATCATAAGAGACTACTATCAGCAATTATATTCCAATAAAATGGACAACATGGAAGAAATGGACAAATTCTTAGAAAAGTACAACTTTCCAAAACTGAACCAGGAAGAAATAGAAAATCTTAACAGACCCATCACAAGCATGGAAATTGAAACTGTAATCAGAAATCTTCCAGCTAACAAAACTCCAGGTCCAGACAGCTTCACAGCTGAATTCTACCAAAAATTTAGAGGAGAGCTACCACCTATCCTACTCAAACTCTTCCAGAAAATTGCAGAGGAAGATAAACTTCCAAACTTATTTTATGAGGCCACCATCACCCTAATACCAAAACCTGAGAAAAATGCTACCAAAAAAAAAAAAAAAAAAGAAAGAAAGAAAGAAAGAAAACTACAGGCCAATATCACTGATGAACATAGATGCAAAAATCCTCAACAAAATTCTAGCAATCAGAATCCAACAACACATTAAAAAGATCATACACCATGACCAAGTGGGCTTTATCCCAGGGATGCAAGGATTCTTCAATATCCGCAAATCAATCAGTGTAATTCACCACATTAACAAATTGAAAAATAAAAGCCATATGGTTATCTCTCTAGATGCAGAGAAAGCCTTAAACAAAATTCAACATCCATTTATGATAAAAACTCTCCAGAAAGCAGGAATAGAAGGAACATACCTCAACATAATAAAAGCTATATATGACAAACCCACAGCAAACATCATCCTCAATGCTGAAAAAGTGAAAGCATTTTCCCTAAAGTCAGGAACAAGACAAGGGTGCCCACTTTCATTGCTACTATTCAACATAGTTCTGGAAGTTTTGGCCACAGCAATCAGAGCAGAAAAAGAAATAAAAGGAATCCAAATTGGAAAAAAAGTAAAACACTCACTCTGTGCAGATGACATGATCCTCTACATAGAAAACCCTAGAGATTCTACCAGAAAATTACTAGAGCTAATCAATGAATATAGTAAAGTTGCAGGATATAAAATCAACACACAGAAATCCCTTGCATTCCTATACACTAATAATGAGAAAGTAGAAAAAGAAATTAAGGAAATAATTCCATTCACCATTGCAACGAAAAGAATAAAGTACTTAGGAATATATCTACCTAAAGAAACTAAAGACCTATATATAGAAAACTATAAAACACTGATGAAAGAAATCAAAGAGGACACTAATAGATGGAGAAATATACCATGTTCATGGATCAGAAGAATCAATATAGTGAAAATGAATATACTACCCAAAAGCAATCTACAGATTCAATGCAATCCCTATCAAGCTACCAGCGGTATTTTTCACAGAACTAGAACAAATAATTACACGATTTGTATGGAAATACAAAAAAACCTCGAATAGCCAGGAAATCTTGAGAAAGAAGAATGGAACTGGAGAAATCAACTTGCTTGACTTCAAGCTCTGCTACAAAGCCACAATCATCAAGACAGTATGGTACCGGCACAAAGACAGAAATATAGATCTATGGAACAAAATAGAAATCCCAGAGATAAATCCACACACATATGGACACCTTATCTTTGACAAAGTGGCAAGAATATACAATGGAGTAAAGACAATCTCTTTAACAAGTGGTGACGGGAAAACCGGTCAACCACTTGTAAAATAATGAAACTAGATCACATTCTAACACCACACACAAAAATAAACTTAAAATGGATTAAAGATTTAAACATAAGACCAGAAACTATAAAAATCCTAGAGGAGAATATAGGCAAAACACTCTCCGACATAAATCACAGCAGGATCCTCTATGATCCACCTCCCAGAATTCTGGAAATAAAAGCAAAAATAAACAAATGAGATCTAATTAAAATTAGAAGCTTCTGCACAACAAAGGAAAATATAAGCAAGGTGAAAAGACAGCCTTCTGAATGGGAGAAAATAATAGCAAATGAAGCAACTGACAAACAACTAATCTCAAAAATATACAAGCAACTTATGCAACTCAATTCCAGAAAAATAAACTACCAAATCAAAAAGTGGGCCAAAGAACTAAATAGACATTTCTCCTAAGAAGACATATGGAAGGCTGACAAATACATGAAATGATGCTCAACATCACTCATTATTAGAGAAATGCAAATTGAAACCACAATGAGGTACCACTTCACACCAGTCGGAATGTCTGCGATCCAAAAGCGTACAAGCAATAAATGCTGGAGAGGGTGTGGAGAAAAGGGAATCCTCTTATACTGTTGGTGGGAATGTAAACTAGTACAGCCACTATGGAGAACAATGCGGAGATTCCTTAAAAAATTGCAAATAGAACTGCCTTATGACCCAGCAATCCCACTGCTGGGCATACACACTGAAGAAACCAAAATTGAAAGAGACACATGTACCCCAATGTTCATCACAGCACCATTTATAATAGCCAGGACATGGAAACAACCTAGATGTCCATCAGCAGATGAATGGATAAGAAAGCTGTGGTACATATACACAATGGAGTATTACTCAGCCATTAAAAAGAATACATTTGAATCAATTCTAATGAGATGGATGAAACTGGAGCTGATTATACAGAGTGAAGTAAGCCAGAAAGAAAAAAACGTATACTAACCAATACCATATACTAACACATATATATGGAATTTAGAAAGATGGTAATGATGACCATGTATGTGAGACAGCAAAAGAGACACAGATGTGTAGAGTGGACTTTGGACTCAGAGGGAGAGGGAGAGGATGGGATGATTTGGGAGAATGGCATTGAAACATGTATACTATCATGAAAGAAACGAATCACCAGTCTATGTTTGATGCAGGATACAGGATGCTTGGGACTGGTGCACGGAGAGATGATACGGGGTGGGAGGTGGGAGGGGAGTTCATGTTTGGGAACGCACGTACACCCGTGGTGGATTCATGTCAATGTATGGCAAAACCAATACAGTATTGTAAAGTTAAAGAAAGTAAAAATAAAAATTAAAAAAAAGAAAAAAAGGAAAAAAAAAAAAAAGAATTCCAAGGGAGTTTAAGACCCACTCACTTTCCTAACTAAATTGCCACCTGACTTGATGTACTTACAGGAAAGCATGGAATCCGGACAGTGTCCAGGCAGGTCAGAAACAGGTCAGAGACCTGCTCTCCTGTTTCTGAAACCTGAGCAAGATATCCTTTATTTTAATTTCCCTAATATGTGATAACTTACTATAATACTGACTCTATGAATAAGATATTTGGACCCTGATAGTGGGAAATACTTAGTATTTATTGAGACAGCTCAAAAGTTGAACGTTGGAGTCACCTGAAAGCTTGTTTACTAATGTGCCATCACTTGTCACTTACTATGGGAAGACCAAAAACTTGGAAGTGGTAAAAGCTCATGCATCTAATCAATAAAATTAGTTTTGAAAAACTGATGATCAAGAATCTAGTTTTTGACTAGGTGCATGTGCTTCTCTCTTAGAACATCATATTATGCTAATTTCTGGATAAAATATATCAGTATCAGTTCAGTCACATAGTCATGTCTGACTCTTTGCATCCCCATGGACTTCAGCAAACCAAGCACCCCTGTCCATTACCACCTCCTGGAGTTTACTCAAACTCATATACATTGAGTTGATGATGCCATCCAATCATCTCATCCTGTCATTCACTTCTCCTCCTGCCTTCAATCTTTCCCAGCATCAGTGACCCATGAGGAATTAACTGCCTTTTCAAAAGAGTCAGTTCTAAAAGGGGCCAACATATTGGAGTTTCAGCTTCAGCATCAGTCCATCCAATCAATATTCAGGACTGACTTTCATTAGGATGGACTGGTTGAATCTTCTTGCAGACCAAGGGACTCCAAGAGTCTTCTCCAACATCACAGTTCAAAGCCATCAATTCTTCAGCACTCAGCTTTCTTTATAGTTGAACTCTCACATGCATATATGACTACTGGAAAAACCATAGCTTTCACTAGGTGGACTTTTGTTGGCAAAGTAATGTCTCTGCTTTTTAATATACTGTCTAGGTTGGTTGTAACTTTTCTTCCAAGGAATAAGCATCTTTTATTTCCATGGATGCAGTCACCATCTGCAGTGATTTTGGAGTCCCAAGAAATAGTCTGTCACCATTTTCATCGTTTTCTCATCTATTTGCCATGAAATGGTAGGAAAGATGCCATGATCTTACTTTTCTGAATGTTGAGTTTTAAGCCAACTTTTTCATTCTCCTCTTTCACTTTCATCAAGAGGCTCTTTAGGTCTTCTTTGCTATCTGCCATAAGATTGGTGTCATCTGCATATCTGAGATTATTGATATTTCTCCTGGCAAACTTGATTCAAGCTTGTGCTTCACCCAGCGCAGCATATATCTGCATATAAATTAAATAAGCAGGGTGACAATATACAGCCTTGACATACTCCTTTCCCAATTGGGAACCAGTCTGTTTTTCCATGTCCAGTTCTAACTGTTGCTTCTAGACCTGCATACAGATTTCTCATGAGACATTTAAAGTGGTCTGGTATTCCAATCTCTTAGAATTTTCCAGAGTTTATTGTGATCCACACAGTGAAAAGTTTTGGTATAATCAATATAGCAGAAGTAGATGTTTTTCTGAAACTCTCTTTCTTTTCCCATGATCCAGCGGATGTTGGCAATTTGATCTCTGGTTCTTCTGTATTTTCCAACAATCCAGCTTGAACATCTGGAAGTTCAGAATTCACATACTATTTAACCCTGGCTTGAGAATTTTGAGCATTACTTTGCTAGCATGTGAGATGAGAGCAGTTGTGCTGTAGTTTGAGCATTGTTTGACATTGCCCTTCTTTGGTATTGGAATGAAAAGTGAGATTTTTCCAGTCCTGTGGCTACTGCTGAGTTTTCCAAATTTGCTGGCATAATGAGCGCAGCACTTTCACAGGACCATCTTTTAGGCTTTGAAATATTTCAACTGGAATTCCATCACCTCCACTAGCTTTGTTCATAGTAATACTTCTTAAGGCCCACTTGACTTTGCATTCTAGGATGTCTACCTCTTGATGAGTGATCACACCTAATTTTTATCTGGATGATGAAGATCTTTTTTGTATAGTTCTTCTGTATTCTTCTGTATTCTTGCCATCTCTTACTAATATCTTCTGCTTTGTTTAGGTCCATACTATTTCTTTCTTTTATTGTGCCCATCTTTGCATGAAATGTTCCCTTGATATCTCTAATTTTCTTGAAGTGATATCTAGTTTTCCCCATTCTATTATTTTCCTTTATTTCTTTGCACTGATCACTGAGGAAGACTTTCTTAATTCTCCTTGCTTTTCTTTGAAACTCTGCATTTAAATGGGTATATCTTCCCTTTTCTCCATTGCCTTTAGTTTCTCTTCTTTCTCAGCTATTTCTAAGGCCTCCTCAGACAACCATTTTGCCTTTTTGCATTTCATTTCTTGGGGATGGTTTTCATCACTGCCTCCTGTACAATGTCACTAACCTCTGTCCATAGTTCTTCAGACACTCTGCCTATCAGTTCTAATCCTTTGAATCTATTTGTCACTTCCAATGCATAATTGTAAAAGATTTTATTTAGGTCATAACTGAATGATCTAGAGTCTTTCCCTACTTTCTTCAATTTAAGTCTGAATTTGACAATAATAAATTCATGATCTGAGCCACAATCAGCTCCTGGTCTTGTTTTTGCTGACTGTATAGAACTTCCCTTTTTTTGGCTGCAATGGGTGAAATCAATTGGATTTTGGTATTGACTATCTGGTGATGCCCATGTGTAGAGTCTTCTCATGTGTTGTTGAAAGAGGGTGTTTGCTATGACCAGTTCATTCTTTTGCCAAAACTCTGGTAAGTTTGCCCTGCTCCATTCAGTATTACAAAGCCGAATTTGCCTTTTACTCCAGGTAACTTGACCTCATACTTTTGCATTTCAGTCACCTATAATGAAAAAGACAATTTTGGGGGGGTGTTAGTTCTAGCAGGTCTTGTAGGTTTTCATAGAACCATTCAGCTTCAGCTTCTTCAGCATTATTGGTGGGGGAAAAGACTTGGATTACTCTATATTGAGTGGTTTTCCTTGAAAATGAACAGAGATCATTCTATTGCTTTTGAAATGGCATTCAAGTATTGTGTTTTGTTCTCTTGTTGACTATAATGGCTACTCCACTTCTTGTAAGGGATTATTGCCCATAGTAATAGACATAATGGTTTTCTGAGTTAAATTCACCCATTCCTGTCTGTTTTAGTTCACTGATTCCTAAAATGTCAATGTTCATTCTTGCCATCTCCTGCTTGATAACTTCTAACTTACCTTGAATCATGGAGCTAACATTCTAGGTGCCTATGCAGTATTGCTCTTTTCAGCATTGAACTTTGCTTTCATCATCAGTCATGGTGACAACTGGCTGTTGCTTTTACTTTGGCTCTGTCTCTTCATTCTTCCTAGAGTTATTTCTCCACTGATCTCCAGTAGCATATTGAGTATCTACCGACCTGGAGAGTTCATCTTTCAGTGTCCTATCTGTTGGCCTTTTCATACTGATCAAGGGGTTCTTAAGGCAAAAATACCAAAATGGTTCCTATTACCTTATCCAGTGGACCACGTTTTGTCAGAAATCTCCACCATGGCCCTCCATTTTGGGTGACTCTACACTGCATGGATCACAGTTTCATTGAGCTAAACAAGGTTGTGGTCCATATGATCTGATTGTTTAGTTTTCTGTGATTGTGGGCTGACTCAGGGGGAATCTGGGCCTTGTTCTGATTGGCAGGGTCATGCTATGTAAATCTTTAAACCAATTTTCTGTTGAAGGACAGGGCTGTATTCCCTCCCTGTTATTTGACTGGGGCTAAACTATGATGGAGATAATGAAGATGATGACCACCTCCTTCAAAATTTCCCATGCACACACTGCTACACTCAGTGCCCTCAACTGTGCAGCAGGCCACTACCAACCCACACCTCCACCAGAGAATCCTGGACACTCATGGGTAGGTCTGATTCAGTCTCTTGTGGGGTCAATGCTCCTGTCTCCTGGGTCCTGGTGGACATATAGTTCTGTTTGTGCCCTCCAATAGTCTGTTTCCTGAGTTCTGTGCATGTTCTGTGTCTCTATGATAGGTTAATGGCAACCTCCTCCAAGAGGGCTTATGCTATACCCAGGTCTACTGTACCCAGAGGCCCGCCCCTGTAGCAGTCCACTGCTAACCCATACCTCCTCAGGAGACACACACAGTTCTGTCTCAGTCTCTGTGGGGTCCCTGGGACCTGGTGTGCACAAGGTATGTTTGAGCCTTCTGAGCATCTCTGGCAGGTATGGGGTTTGATTCTAAACACAATTTTGCCCCTCCTACCATCTTGCTTGGGCATCTCCTTTGCCCTTGGATGTGGGATATCTCCTCAAAGTTGCTCCAAGAGCCGCACACCCACCGCTCCAGCACCTACCATCTTGCTGGGGTTTCTCTGCCCCTGGACATGGGATCTCTCCTCACAGTTGCTCCAGTGCCAAAGAGCAGACATAGGGTAAAATATAAGAGAAAGTAGGGTAAAATATAAGAGAAAGGTAAATCTGAAGAAAAAACATTATAGTCACACCAAAAGTTAAGGAGCTGAGTCAGAAGCTGGCTTAGAAGCTGATAAATGACAGCTAGCAGTTAATCAATGTTTATATTCAACAAAATTCTAGAAGGGATTGTTAACAAATAATGAATATCATCTTGACTTTTTGAAAATTTTGTGGATAAACAAATTCTTCTAGAAGATTTTTAGAGCAAGAAACTTTACATAGACCTTGGTTGGATCCCTAGGTCAGAAAGATCCCCTGAAGAAGGGAATGACAACTCACTTCAGTGTTCTTGCCTGGAGAATGCTATGGGCAGAAGAGCCTTGTGGACTCCAGTCTATGAGTCACAATCGAACATGACTGATGTGACTTAGTGCGCGCACACACACACACACACACACACACACACACACACACACACACACACATATATATATATATATATATATATATATATATATATATATATATATATATATATATATATTCCTTTCTTTAGGGCAGCTGAAAGCCAAATCTGGCTGCAAGTTTATATTTCTATCCTCTTGTAACTGTGGTAAACAATGAAACCTGGAAATTGCAAAGGAAATTTGTATGATAAATTTGATAACATTAATATATTTGCCTGAATATTTAATTTTGTCCTTTTGTTAAAAAAAAAAAAGTGTTGGGAATTTTGCTAACAAACATTCAAGTTTCTTAATAGTGTAACATTAAGCGAAGGAAAGAAAAAGTTTTATTTTCAAATCTTTATTCTTCAAGTAAATTAATTTCACTGAACTAAAACTGGAATTTGCTCAGTTTATTCTCCAGAGTAAATGTGCAGGTGCTATTTATTGATGCCATTTTAAAACTATTTCAAATAATGTGTGAAGCCAGAATTCTGTATCTGCTCAGTTAGTTAGATATTTAATTACATTAGAGCAAATGTAATATGTTATTTCTGAATTTGAGGCTAGTTGTAACTATCATAGAATTGTGCACTTCTTTCTATTATTCATTTTTTATGGCATTATTTATTTCATAAATATTTAATTTAATTTCTTACTTTGTGCTAAGCATAGGAACACAATATAAATAAAAAGAGAAATATTAATAAAATTTACTAATAGTAAATATAGCAAATAAAATAGAAGTTTCTGACTTCATGTATCTTTCATTCTACTTTGTGATTAATTTCCACTAAAACTGTAAGGAGTTGCTTTTGATTTAGAGTATAAAAAATATATTTAAGCAAACACTCCTTATAAGAGTTTATAGGTTACCAACCCGTCTAGTCAAAGCTATGATTTTTCCAGTAATCATACGTGGATGTGTGAACTGGACTATAAAGAAAGCTGAGCACTGAAGAATTGATGCTTTTGAACTGTGGTATTGGAGAAGACTCTTGAGAGTCCCTTGGACTGCAAGGAGATCCAATAAGTCCATCCTAAAGGAAATCAGTCCTGAATGTTCATTGGAAGGACTGATGTTGAAGTTGAAACTCCAATATTTTAGTCACCTTATGCAAAGAGCTGACTCATTGGAAAAGACCTCGATGCTGGGAAACATTGAAGGCGAGAGAAGAAGGGGACGAGAGAGGATGAGATGGTTGGATGGCATCACCGACTCAATGGACATGAGTTTGGGTAAACTCCAGTAGTTAGTGATGGTCAGGGAGGCCTGGTGTGCTTCAGTCCATGTGGTTGCAAAGAGTAAGATACGACTGAGTGGCTGAACTGAACTGAACTGCACTGTTGGGGACTTCCTTGGCAGTCCAGAAGTTAAGACACCACGGTCTCCCAGTGCAGGGGTCATGCATGTGATCCCTGTTCAGGAACTCAGATCCTGCATGCCATGTGCATGGCCAAAAAAAAAAAAGAAAAAGAAAAAAAGAAACCTTAGCATCACTGCTTCTCTCTGATGCCAAAATCTTGTCTCCTTGACCAGCAATGCTGAATAGAAACACAGAGACAGAGTTTGGAGGAAAAAATAAAGAGTTGCTTTATTATCTGCCAGGCAAGGGACACAGTAGGCTAGTGCCTCAAAAACTGTGCTCCTTTCCTGTGGCATAGGGAGAGGATTATTTCCCAGGGCTTGTGGTCTGGGGCAAGATGATAAGTCTCAAAGTTATCAAGGTCTTAAATTTAAAAAAAAAAAAAATGTCTTCTGCAAATTTATGGCCAAAGATGGTGTCAGGGGGCTCAGCAACCTATCTGGTCTCCTTGAAGTTATTACCAGTGACTTTCTTTTTGAAATTCAGAATGCTACAAGGGGGCATATGGGGAGGAGAATACCACGTGTACAGTGCAATTCATATGGAGTCAGACAGTAATTAACTTTGTTTAGCTTTGTGAAGGACAAGACTAGCTACAAGTGTTTTTTAGTAATCACTGCTAAAGAATAACCAAGATTGCTTAACTCCTTTAGGCTTTTTTTATGTTGTTTATGCAGTCTGTTCATTGTTTCTTATTTTCCTTATTTATCAGAAGTCTCTTTTCTTTTCAAGAACACCCTTATTTTATTTCTGCTGTAACATATCCAAGCATGAATTGATATAATATCTTTTGTTAGTTTCTACCAAATTATTACTAATATTCCCTCTATTCCCAGTATAAACATGCATTCTCTATCATGAAAGTCTGTTAGTATCCAATATCTAGAGCATTCAAGACTCTTTTTTTTTTTTAAGTTATAATAATTCATCATTTAAAAAGTATTTACTTTTGGCTGCACTGGATCTACTTTGTGTAGGCTTCTCTATTTGCAGTAAGTGGAGGCTACACTTCTTTGTGGTGCATAAGCTTCTCATTTTGACAGTTTCTCTTGTGAATAAGAGGCTCTAGGCCCATGGGCTTCATGAGTTGTAGAATGTATGCTCAGTTGTTCTGACTTGTGGCCCCTAGAGCATGCAGATGTCAGTAGTTGCAGGACTTCAGGCTCAGTAGTTTTAACTCACAGGCTCCAGAGCTCTCGCTCAACAGTTGTGGCACATGGGCTGAGTTGCTCTATGGCATGTGGAATCTTCTCAGAAGAGGATTTTAACCTGTGTCACTTTTATTTTTAGGTAGATTCTTATCCACTGCACCACCAGGGAAATCCTATCATTAAAAATAATAATAATAATAATAATAATAATAACCATGATTTCTTTTAATTCCTATTCTTATTTGGATGTAAAACTTTGTCATTTTCAATAGCAAGTGAACTCTGGGTAATTGCCAGCAATAATAAGGCTTGCTAGATTTTAGAAATTGGCACTGTTGAGTTTCCAAAATCATAACAGACAAAGGAAAAATAGGTAATCATCTAAAACATTTTTTCAGAAGAATACTTCTTCATTTTCAAAGGAAAACCTCACTGTGAAAGATCCCATGGAAAAAGGAGAAATTTGTAGCTTTTTATTAGCTGAGCAGGTGAGAATTATTTCCCTTTATCTTCTGACTCTAGGAAGAGTGTCATTGTTACCAGATTAGTGAAACAATTATTATTTTTTAATATCAATTTATTTATTTTAATTGGAGGTTAATTACTTTACAATATTTTGTTGGTTTTGCCATACATCAACATGAATCTGCCACAGGTATATACGTGTTCTCCATTTTGAACCCCCCTCTCTTCTCCCTCCCCATACCATCCTTCTGGGTCTTAGTGCACCAGCCCCAAGCATAAAGTATCACACATTGAAACAATTATTTTTATTTAAATATATTTTGTTATTCCCTAGGAGGACTGGGACAAGTCTTCCAGGGAAACTCAGCCTATCTGTATTAGAGACTTTATTATATTTCCCTTTCCATTTCATTGAAAAGTCCTTTGCAGATTGGGATAAATATCATCTAACCTTCATATATTCAGTTCCTACCATGCTAATATACAAGCTCTAAGTGGATTCAATTTAGTCTACTCATCAATTTTATACCCTATATTTGAAACTTCATATTTTGCCTTTATTTCACAATGTTTTGTCAAGAGTTTTATGAAAGACTTTTTAAATTTCAATATCCATATAAAATATTTTATCTTGTCATTTATATTTCTGTATTTTTTTTTTACACACATTAGGTTTTTTTTTTTTTCTTTTTTTCTTTAGCCAATGTTTATGGACCAAAATTTGGGGACCAAGATTAGGTTAATAAAGTATGTATCATTTGTATCTATAGTTGACTTATAATAGCAACTCAACCACAGTCAATGGAGCTTCATTTCAATTTTCTCTTTTCTCAATAAATTTATTGTTCTTAAATATAACATGCATTTTAAAATTACATCTAACCCAATACAAACTTAATTAATTATTCTAAACCAATTTTAACTTTAGCACTATTTAAAGATTGTAACTATGGGCATAGCAAATGCCTGAAAATTTAAAAATTACCTCTTCGCATGAATCAGTGTAAGCCAACTTCAGTACACTATTACAAACATTAACTAAACATTAGGTTAAATAATTATAGGATTTTTATAATTATTTGACATATAATTGGTTATTTTAAATATTCACAGGATAAAGAATTATAGGATTTTTATAATCATAGGTTGAAAGAAAATGAGATCCAAAGAAAAAAAATATGGGGCTGGCATATGCACAGTATTATATCTGAAGCAGGGTTTGCCTGGTGGCTCAGGGATAAACTATCTACCTGCAATGCAAGAGGCACAGTAAATAACAAGCAAGACCTAATGTATAGCATGGGGAACATTGCTTCATATTATATAACAGTCTAAATGGGAAAATAATTTGAAAAATAATACATATATATATTTATGCACATATATTGGAGAAGGAAATGGCAACCCACTCTGGTACTCTTTCCTGGAGAATCCCATGGATGGAGGAGCCTGGTAGGCTGCAGTGAATGGTGTCGCAAAGAGTCTGACATGACTCAGCGACTTCACTTTCACTTTTCATTTTCACCCATTGGAGAAGGAAATGGCAACCCACTCCAGTGTTCTTGCCTGGAGAATCCCAGGGACGGGGGAGCCTAGTGGGTTGCCGTCTATGGGGTCGCACATGAGTCGGACATGACTGAAGTGATTTAGCACCAGCAGCAGCAGCATGCACACACATATATATATAGCAATCTCTTTGTTATACATGTGAAACTAATACAACACTGTTAATCAACTATACTCCAATATAAACTTTTTAAAAAAGTAACCAACATTCTATATAATACATCAAGTAATTTTTGTGATTCTCACTGAAATTCTGTAATTATTCACCATTATTATTATTATTTTTTTTTCCTATGTCTCATGGCATGTGGGATCTTAGTTTCTTGAACAGGGATTGAACCTGCTATGCTCCCTGAGGTAAAAAGGCAGAGTCCTAATCACTGGATCCCCTAAGGAATTCCCAGTGTCATTATTATAATCTCCATTTTTATGACAAACATTTAGTTTAAAGGTTGAAATAATTCCAAACTACAAAGAGTGAATCTGAATGGTCCCCACCATATTTTCTTTGCCCATATCTTTCCTGAGAAATAACAATTTATCCTTGCAAATTTCCCTTTCTTCCCTTCTCTTTATTCCCAATCCTTTATTTTAAAGTAATTGTTTAATTTCCATAGTATAACTGCAATAGAAATCCATGTAGCTAGTTACTTATTCAGCTTCATGGCTCAGTGGGTAAAAAATCCATCTATAAGACAGGAAACACAGGAGATGTGGGTTTGATCTGAGTCAGGAAAATCACTTGGAGAAGGAAATGGCAAAGCAATCCGACATTCTTGCTTGAACAAGTGCCATGAAATGATGATCCTTGCAGGCTACAGTCCAAAGAATCTCAGAATCAGACACGACTGAGTGACTAAGCACTAAAACAAATCTACAAAAAAACACCTCCTTTTTTTTATAGCTATAGATATAACCTCTGTTATCTTGGATTTCCACAAAAATTCTTGATAACAAATTGGCCCATCAAACTTTACTTGTTTCTGTAATTTTGAATCTTATTGCAGCATAGCATGCAAAGAGATTCTGCCATATATCATGTAAAAGTATGTCCATTTCTAAGTACTTGCATTATGACAGCATTAACTTGTGCCAGCTGAGGAGAGCTTGATTTTGCATCTCTTCTTAATTCTGTATATAGTACTATCATATTGATAACTTGAGAGTATTTACATCATGAAAATTGACAAACTATAAATGGAGAGTTTTATTCCTCAGAGAGTTTGATTACCAGTGTACCACTGCCTATACCAACAACACAAGAGATAGCTCTACACAGGAACATCACCAGATAGTCAATACCCAAATCAGATTGATTATATTATTTGCAGCCAAAAATGGAGAAGCTCTATACAGTCTGCAAAACCAGACTGGGAGCTGACTGTGGCTCAGATCATGAACTCCTTATTGCCAAATTCAGACAAATTGAAGAAAGTAGGGAAAACTATTAGACCATTCATGTATCACCTAAATCTAATCCCTTACAATTATACAATGGAAGTGACAAATAGATTCAAGGGATTAAATTTGATAAAGTGACTAAAGAACTATGGACAGAGGTTAGTGACCTTGTACAGGAGGCAGGGATCAAGACCATTCCCAAGAAAAAGAAATGCAAGAAGGCAAAATAATTGTCTGAGAAAGCCTTACAAATAGCTGAAAAAGAAGAGAAGCCAAAGCCAAAGGACAAAAGGGAAGATATATCCATTTGAATTCAGAGTTCCAAAGAATAGCAAGGAGAGATAAGAAAGCCTTCCTCAGTGATTAATACAAAGAAATAGAAGGACACAATACAATGGGAAAGACTTCAAGATCTTTCAAAAATGATCAAGAAAAGATAGCTTCAAGAAATGTGGCTTGTAGAGAGAGATTAATTTAGAATACATAAATAGAAAAATCAATATAATAGGTGCAAAATAAATGTTAATTACTATTCTTCATCCCCACACTCCCATTGCTTCCTTGTCCAAGAGACACAGGGAAATTTTTGGTAAATATAGTCATTGAAATCATCCCTCATGAAATATATAACTTTATTAATATAACACTTCTCTTTACTCATGAAATCACTGCAGATTGTGACTGCAGCCATGAAATTAAAAGGCATTTGCTCCTTGGAAGAAAAGCTATGACCAACCTAGACAGCATATTAAAAAGAAGAGACATTACTTTGCCAACAAAGGTCCAACTAGTCAAGGTTACGTTTTTTCCAGTGGTCATGTGTGGATGTGAGAGTTGGACTATAAAGAAAGTTAAATGCAAAAGAATTGATGCTTTTGAACTGTGGTGTTGGAGAAGACTCTCGAGAGTCCCTTAGACTGCAAAAATATCCAATCAGTCCATCCTAAAGGGAATCAGTCCTGAGTGTTCATTGAAAGGACCAATGTTGAAGCTGAAACTCCAATACTTTGGCCACCTGATGTGAAGAACTGACTCGCTCAAAAAGCCCCTGATGCTGGGAAAGATTGAAGGCAGGAGGAGAAGGAGACAACAGAGGATGAGACGGTTGGATGGAATCACTGACTCAATGAACATGAGTTTGGGTAAACTCCATAAGTTGGTGACGGACAGGGAGGCCTGGTGTGCTGCAGTCCATGGGGTCATGAAGAATCAGACATGACTGAGAGACTGAACTGAACTTTCTCATGAAAATAAGTAAAGAACCCATAATTTAGATAAGATTAAAAATTGAATTTTGAGATCTCCCCCAAAATATGTAAAAGTTAATCCACTGATCCCTGACTCAAAAGAGATCATTCTCATTTACCTCAATGAAAAGGGACTCTGTCACAAGCAGAGAGTTTTCACTATCGTTGGTAATACTTAGCATCATAGAGACCAAGAGGTCAATGACTAACCAAATTTTCTCACTTTTCCCTAGTCATTACTTATTATGTTACCCAATCTCAGATAAAATTTTCATATGTTTTCTCTTTTGCATATCTCTAGTTCAGGTTAATTTTATCTAGTTTTATAGAGAAATCATTGACAAATATCATTGTGTAAGTTTATGGTGTACAATATGATAGCTCATATATATATTGTGAAATGATTACCTCAACAGTTTTACTTAACATCCATCTTTTACATAGAAATACAATAAAAAGAAAAATATTCTTGTGATGAGAATGTTGAAGATTTACTCTCCTAACAATATCCTATATATCATACAGGGTGTTAACTATCTCTAGAAGATGAATATTAATATTGATATTGTCAGCAGGATTCAGGCTGGTGGTGTAGGGATCAAACATGATGTTGAGTGAAAGGGAAATCTTGGCATCTAGCTTTTAAAGAATTAATTTGTAAAATCTAAAATTAATAGAGAGGTATAATCAGTTCTTAAAATTTCCAAGTTTGACAGTTTCTCCCTGTCTGTCTCTGAAACTGAGAGGGTAACAGGCAGGAAGGCCAGGGGTCTCCAAATAAAGGAAATAGGCTGCAAGTGTCAGACATTTTTATCTCTCTTAAGTGGCAGGAGGAAACAAACTAGCCATATTTTTTTCCATCTCTATACAAATTTAAAAGGAGGTTTCTCTTAAAATACTGTGTTGCCATAATGACACCTGGTTTCACCTGAAGTTAACTATTATCAAACCTTGAGTTAACCAATGCATTTTTCTTATGAAAATGTTTGTCTTAAGCTATGTTAATGTACTATGCATTTACCCCAGACTCTGTCTTCAAGTCGGTTCCACCTAGTGGCTCAGGAACTACTTGACAAACCAGTATATTATACTCAGATATTCTTCCCCTAATCTATGTAAATGAAACTGTTTGTATGGTAATCTACCCTTCTATAAGATTCAAGCCAATCGTTTTATGGCCACAGATGAATCATCTGGTGCCAAAATTACCCCAAAATGCATCTTATGGATGAGGGGCCTGGTGCCATTCTGAGTTTTAAGACATTCCTTTCTTTCATTAACAGACTGCTAGTACTCTTGCCTGGAAAATCCCACTGATGGAGGAGCCTGGTAGGCTGCAGTCCACGGGGTCATGAAGAGTTGGACACAACTGAAGCGACTTAGCAACAGCGTCAGCAGTGAATATATAACATCCAGCTGAAGACTAGCAAGGGGGTACTCTTTCTGCCCCCTTCTGATGCCTATGTCAGAAGCTTTTTCTATCTCATTTATGCTTTAATAAAACTTTATTACACAAAAGCTCTGAGTGATCAAGCCTCGTCGTCTGGCCCCAGATTGAATTCTTCTCCTCAGGAAGCCAAGAATCCGGCATCTTTTTGTTCAGCAACAATCTTTCAAAATTATCCTTTCTCTTAAAATAATCGTAGTTTGTTTTAACTGGGAAGTTGACAGTACCGTGTGATGTATTAAAATCTTACAATTTGTGTATTAATTGTTTTTGATTAAGCTATTTACTAGTATATGTTTGAAAATAAACAAGAAATATGGATTAACAAACTTTTTTCCTGTTCTCCCTCCCCTTTTTGTAGTGCTTCTTTTCCCCTATTCAGATTAAAAAAAAAATTGTTTTAAGAATCTTTCAGAGATATCTATACTATTTCCATCGCTATATTTTTTCTTCCCTACATCTACTACCTCAGAAAGTGCAACCATTTTCTATATTTTTATTATGAAAATGTCCAGACTTTCTCCATGAAACTTTTACTTAAAAACAGCAAGTCATCATGAACTCATTCCCATATATTTCTATTAATATTTCTGTGCTCTTTAGTTGCATTGGAGAAGGAAATGGCAACCCACTCTAGTATTCTTGCTGGGAGATTCCCACGGACAGAGGAGCCTGGTGGGCTACAGTCCACGGGGTTGCATAATCGGACACGACTGAGCGACTTTGCTTTCCATTGCATCATATTCAATATATTTCTAGGATTAATATTTTATCTCTAAAAATTGCCATCTCTTGCAATGGCCCAAATGGTTGTGTACTCATTAAATACATGTTGAAATTCTAACTTCCAGAGTTGTTGGTATTAGGAGGTGGGGGTGGGGGACAGGGTCTAAAGAATTGGATTATGAAAATAAAGCTCTCATAAATGGTTCAATTCAGTTCAGTTCAGTTGCTCAGTCTGCCTCTTTGTGACCCCACTAATCGCAGCACGCCAGACCTCCTTGTCCATTACCAACTCCCGGAGTTCACTCAGACTCACGTCCATCGAGTCAGTGATACCATCCAGCCATCTCATCCTCCATCGCCCCCTTCTCCTCCTGCCGCCAATCCCTCCCAGCATCAGATTCTTTTCCAGTGAGTCAACTCTTCTCATGAGGTGGCCAAAGTACTTGAGTTTCAGCTTTAGCATCATTCCTTCCAAAGAAATCCCAGGGCTAAAAAAAAAAGAAAAAAGAAAAAAAAAGAAAGAAAGAAAGAAAAGAAATCCCAGGGCTCATCTCCTTCAGAATGGACTGGTTGGATCTCCTTGCAGTCCAAGGGACTCTCAAGAGTCTTCTCCAACACCACAGTTCAAAACCATCAATTCTTCAGCGGTCCACCTTCTTCACAGTCCAACTCTCACATCCATATATGACTACTGGAAAAACCATAGCCTTGACTAGACGGACCTTAGTCAGCAAAGTAATGTCTCTGCTTTTGAATATGCTATCTAAGTTGATCATAACTTTTCTTCCAAGGAGTAAGCATCTTTTAATTTCATGGCTGCAGTCACCATCTGCAGTGATTTTGGAGCCCAAAAATATAAAGTCTGACACTTTTTCCACTGTTACCCCACTTTTTTTCCCATGAAGTGATGGGACCGGATGCCATGATCTTCGTTTTCTGAATGTTGAGATTTAAGCCAACTTTTTCACTCTCCACTTTCACTTTCATCAAGAGTCTTTTTAGTTCCTCTTCACTTTCTTCCATAAGGGTGGTGTCATCTGCATATCTGAGGTTATTTATATTTCTCCTGGCAATCTTGATTCCAGCTTGTGTTTCTTCCAGTCCAGCGTTTCTCATGATGTACTCTGCATAGAAGTGAAATAAGCAGGGTGACAATATGCAGCCTTGAAGTACTCCTTTTCCTATTTGGAATCAGTCTGTTGTTCCATGTCCAGTTCTAACTGTTGCTTCCTGACCTGCATACAGATTTCTCAAGAGGCAGGTCAGATGTTCTGGTATTCCCATCTCTCTCAGAACTTTCCACAGTTTATTGTGATCCACACAGTCAAAGGTTTTGGCATTGTCAATAAAGCAGAAATAGATGTTTTTTCTGGAACTCTCTTGCTTTTTCTGTGGTGCAGCATAGTAGCACCCTTATAAAAGAGTCTCTAGGGATGTCTCTGCTCCTTTCATCATGTGAGAACTCAGGAAAAAAAGGTATCAGCTATGAACCAGAAAGAGGTACATCACCAGAATGTAACCATGAAGAGGCTTAATCTTGAACCTCACAGCTCTCAGAACAATAAATTATGTAGTTTATATCCCACTCAGTCTATGCTATTTTGTTATAGCAGCACATTCAGACTGAGATTTTCTAACTTAACTAACTGAACTAATATCACTGATACTTTTTTTTTTTTTTAAGTTGTCACTATCATGCTGTCCATTTTGGGTGGCCTTGCATGGCATGGCTTATCGGTTCATTGAGTTACCCAAGTCTATGACCATGTGATTATTTTGATTAGCTTCCTGTGATTGTGATTTTCATTCTGGATGCTGTGGTATTATAATTCTTGCCTCTTCTACCATCCTTCTGATGGATGAGGATAAAAAGCTTGTGCACACTTTCTAATGAGAAGACTGGCTGTGGGAAAAACTGGGCATTGCTTTGGTAAGCAGGGCCAGTACATCTTTAATCCAATTTTCTGCTTATGGGTGGGGCTGTGCTCCCTCCCTGTTAGTTATTTGCCCTGAGTCAACCCAGTCCTTGAAACTACAGGCTCTTTGCTATAGGGCTGAAGGTGACTTCCAAAAAGGACTTATGCCAACACACACCTCCCAGGATTGTTGCTACCATGCTGTGAAGGGCCATCCTGGATAGATGGGTCATGATGGAGAGTTCTAACAAAACATGGTCCACTGAAGAAGGGAATGGCAAACAACCGTGGTGTTCTTGCCTCAAGATTTCCATTGGTAGTATGAACAGGCAAAAATATATGACACCAGAAGGGAAGCCTTTCAGATTGGTAAGTGTCCAATATGCCACTGGGGAAGAACAGAGAAAGCTATAGACAGAATGAAGTGCCTAGGTCGAGCAGAGATGATTTTCAGTTGTGGATACGTCTGGTGATAAAAGTCAAATCCAATGCTGTAAAGAACAATATTGCACAGGTACTTGGATTATTAAGTCCATGAATCAATGTAAAGTGGAGGTGTTCAAGGAGGAGATGGGAAGAGTGAACATTGACGTCTTAGGAATCAGTTAACTAAAATGGACAGGAATGGGAGAATTAAAATCAGATGACCATTATATCTACTACAGTTGGCAAGAATCCCTTAGAAGTGGATTAGCCCTCATAGTCAATGGAGGAATCCAAAATGCAGTACTTGAGTGAAATCTCCAAAATGCCAGAATGATCTTGATTTGTTTCCAAGGAAAAGCATTCAACATTCACAGACATCCAAGTCAATCCCTCAACCACTAATGTCAAAGAAGGTGAACTTGAATAGTTCTATGAAGACCTACAAGACTTAGAACTAGCATCAGGGGAAAAAAAAAAAAAGTATTTTTCAGGAGTAGGTGGATATACACTCACCAATTGCAACTAGCTCTTGAACAACCATTGATAGAACACTGGAACCCACTGAAAGAAGATATCCCACATTTAGAGACAAAGAAGAAGATGCAGCAAGATGGTAGGAGGGGCTCAGTCATGATAAAATAAAATCTCATACCTGCTGGGTGGGTGACCTACAAACTGGAGAACAATAATACCAAGAAAGTTCTCCCACTCTTATGAAGATTCTGAACCCCATATCAGGCTTTCCAGCCTGGGCGTCTGGCATGGGAATGGGACTATCCAGGGAATCTGGCCATGAGGGCCAGCAGGATTTGATTATAGGCCAATCAGAGGCCTGAGGGAAACAGAGACTCCAGTCTTGAAGGGCACAAACAAAATTTTGCATTCAGCAAGATCCAGAAAAGAGGAGCACTTTGCTCACAGGAAACTGAACCAAAACTACCTGCTATCTGCTACTAACAGGTAGTTGGAGGGCCTTTTCTGGAGGTGTGAGTTGGCAGGGGCTCACCACAGGGATGGGGGACTGGAAAATCTGCCTTGGTGTAAATCCTCTTGAAGTTCCCCCGTTAACCCTACTTAGAGCCTGTAGACCCCAGGACTGGGTCACCTCAAGCTAAACAACTACAAGGGAGGGAGTAAAACTCCACCCATCAGCAGATAAGTGGTTTAAAGCTTTACTGAGCAAGGCCCTGCCCACCAGAGCAAGACCCAGTTTTTTCCTTCACCAGTCCATCCCATTAAGAAGCTTATAGAAGGCTCTTAGCCTAATCCATCAGAAGGCAGACAAAAGAAGTAAGAGGAGGCACAGTCTCACAGTAGCTGACCGGTGAACTCCTGGACACTCACAGGCAAATCTAACTCAGTGTCCACTGGCATTCAAAGTCAAATTCCCTGGGGGTTTGCAAACCCTTTGCCAGATTCCCCCGCTTGGGAAATCTGTTGCATATCCTAGAACTTTCTTAACAGTGTGACAATTTCTTTGGTATAACTTTTATGCAGTTTCTGGGTTGTCTGCTTGGCAGCTCTAAGTGGAGATAATGGCGACCTCCTCCAAGAGGGCTTATGCCACATGCTAGGTGACCCATGTCTGCTGCAGACAGAGACCTTGTCCCCACGGCTGTCACTGCTGACCAGTTCCTCTGCAGGAGACACTCAAACACTCAAAGCAAATCTGGCTCAGTCTCTGTGGGGACTCTGAGTCCTTTTGTGCACAAGGTTTTGTTTGACCCCTCCCAGCATCTCTGGTGGGTGTGAGGTTTGATTCTAAATGTGATTTTTTTTTTCCCTCCCTCCATCTTGCTGGAGCTTATCCTTTGCCCTTGAATGTGGGGTATATTTTTATGGTAAGATTCAGCATTCTCCGGTTAATGGTTGTTCAGCAGCGGGTTGAAATTTTGGAGTTCTCACAGGAGAAGATGAGTACATGTCCTTCTACTCTAACATCTCGTTTTCCAATTATCCTATGGGATAACTTCTGTGATATAACTATTTTTCAGTTTGTGGGTCACCCACCAGGCAGGAATATAATTTGATGATCTCATTAATTTTCCCCATCCTGCCATCTCATTGTGGGTTTTTCTTTGTCTTTGTATACAGAATATATTTTTGGTAGGGTCCAATCCTTTTTGTAAATGGTTGTTTAGCAATTAGTTGTGATCTTCGTATTTTCATAAGAGGAGGTGAGCTCAAATCCTTCTACTCTGCCATCTTGTCTCCAGCCTAATTACATCTTATTCTTTAAGACATACATTCCAGAATGCTGTAATTCCTCTGGTGGATCTCAAAAAAGTAAACTGCACACTTTATGGAAAGGAATCATCATTATAGATTTCATCAAGAACACCTGTGATTCATGAGAAAATGTAAAAATAATAACATTAGCAGGAGTTTAGAAGAAGTTGATTTCAACACTCATGGGTGACTCTGAGGGGTTCAAGACAAGTGGGAGATGTAACTACAAATATGGTGAAAAGATTAAACAAGAGAACTAGAGTTAAAATTGTAGCCTAAAGATGTGATTAACAACAGCAAAGATAATAAGTAGTTTCTTGAGATGGAATCTACTCTTAATGAAGATATTGTCTTAAATGACAACAGGGATGTTAGAATATTACATATTTAGTTGATAAGGCTCCAGCAGGGTTTGAGAAGATTGATTCAAGTCTTGAAAGAAGTTCTGTGGGTAAAATGTTCCCGAACAGCATTGCTTGTGATGGAGAAATCTTTCATAAAAGGAAGAGTCAATAATGTGGCAAAGCTCATTAAAAAAAAAAAAAAAATTACCACAGGCACGCCAACTTTTAGCAACCACCACCTTATCAGCCAGCAGCCAATAACACTGAGGAAAGAACCGCCACCAGCAAAAATATTGCAACTCACTGAAGGCTCAGAAGATGCCTAGCATTTTTTTAGCAATAAGGTGTTTTTCAGTTAAGGTATATGCTAAAAAAGATATATACATTTTCTGTTTAGACATTATACACTATTATACACTTAATAGACCACAAAGTAGTATAAATATGACTTTTTTATGTACTAGAAGCAATAAAAAAATTATGTAATTCACTTTGTTGTGATATTTTCTTTATTGTGGCGGGCTGAAGCCAAACCCACGACATTTTGGAGTATGCCTATAGCTCAAGATGTAGAATATCATCAAATAGAATATTATTTGGGATAGGCTGTATGGTTTAAAGGATCATAACTGGGCTGAATATAAATGTTGGGGTGACAGAAAATGATTTTGACTGTTACTGTATTAGTCAAAATAAAATCTAGTAATGTAACCTAGGTATATTTTACAGAAGTCAAAGGATCATCATGTGCGGGACATCAGGGAGACTAGATGTATAGAGCGGACTTTTGGACTCTGTGGGAGAGGGGGAGGGTGGGATGATTTGGGAGAATGGCACTGAAATATGTATCTATCATGTAAGAAACAAATCGCCAGTCTATGTTGGAGGCAGGATGCAGGATGCTTGGGGCTGGTGCACGGGGAAGATCCAGAGAGATGATATGGGGTAGGAATTGGGAGGGGGGGTTCAGGATTGGGAACTCATGTACACCCGTGGCGGATTCCTGTCAATGTATGGCAAAACCAATACAGTATTGTAAAGCAAAATAAAGTAAAAATAAAAATTAAAAAAAAGAAAAAGAAGAAGTCAAAGGAATACTTTTTGGTAAGCAAATTTAAGCCAGCATTTACACAACTCACAGTGAATAGTAATCTTTCTGAGGTGAATTGAAGCACTGTTTAGCTGATGGAGATTGAAACAGAACAGAATGGGTTAAGAACAAAGGTGAGATGGGTTTATTTCAACTAATAGGGCTGAAAAATGAAGAATTGACCAAATAGTGGCCAGATACTTTCCCATAAATATATTATTGTCTAAAATATCAATTAAGCCATATATTTCTTCATTGAAACCAACTTTTTTCTTCATATACATCAAAACTTCCAGCCTGCTTTGGGGCAGGCTCTTATCTATTAATGTTCCCTGGGATCTGGAGTCCTCCGATGGTCCGAAGTCCTGGAGATGAGCCTCCTGCCTCTGGGTTTCAGTCCTATCCTCTTCCAGTAGCATCAAGACTTCTCAGTCCACAAAGTGAAGAAGGCAAAACCCATAAGTTAATGGTGAAACAACTCTCCACAGTCAGGAACACCCAAAGAACTCACAGAGTTATATAGAAAAAAGGAGAGGGAGGTGGGAGATAGAGGTGATAAGGAGGGAAAAGGGAGAGTCAACAGAGAAAAGAGCAATCAAGCCAGTAACCAATCCCTAAGTGAAAATGGATCCTAAAAATTAGACTCTCAAATATACAAAATTAATAACAAAAGATCAAAAAAAGAAAAATAAGAAACCTAAATAAAAATTAAACTAAAAAAACTACAATATAAAATAAATGAAATGTTAAACATAAAAAGTTTAAAATAAGGAATTTATTTATTAATTTTTAAGATGAGGTTTTATTCTTAGAAGGGTAAAAGTGGACTTAAAAATTAAAGGAGTAATAAGTAATCATTTTAAGAAGTTATGAGGGAAAATTAAAAAAAAAGAAGGATGAAAGGAAAAATGAATAAAAGGAAACACAATGTTAAAAACTTGAAAAATAATAAAGTAAATTAATTAAAATAATAAAAATTATAGGAGATAAGAAGTATATATACAATAGTAGTGAGATGAATGTTCATGTGATTCCTCTATTTTCCTGCTTCAGTTAAATTGCTTACTCAGAAAGTTCTCTAATATATCCAGGAAGGTCTCTGGACCTGTTGTGGGCAGTGTGGAGTCAGTTTAGTTTCAGATCTTCCCTTGTTCCAGCTTTCACTTGCTCTCAAAGTCTACAGTTACCCCTAAAGTCACACAATCTCAGGTTCACTGCACGATTTTAATCTGTTGCACCAGCCATTTCCGGGACAGTTGCCCCATTTTGCTTTGCTCATTTTGGCCTGCCTCTGCTTGCAAGTCTCTCTTCACTGTCTTATCTCTACCCTGACAGGAGGGGACAAATTTTTTCACTTATTCAGGCTCACCTCCTCAGTTGTGCTGTGGAGACTGAAAAGTGTTGGTTTGCTCAGTCTTGTCCAACTCTTTGCAACACATGGACTGCAGCCAGCCAGGCTCCTCTGTCCTCTGGACCTTCCAGGCAAGAATACTGGAGTGGCTTGCAATTCTCTTCTCCAGGGTATCTTCCCAACCCAGAGATCAAACTCAGGTCTTACACATTGTAGGAAGATTATTTACCATCTGAGCCACCAGGAAGTGGAGAGGAAGACATCCACCTCCCAGAGCCAAGCCTCTTGGGCTCCTGGCTGTGCTGGAAATGTTGCTGGCATGCATAGTGAGAGCTCATGGTAGCAGGAGCCCAACAGTGGTCTACACAGTCCAAGGAAGACATTCACCTCCTAGGGCCAAGACACTTGGACTTCTGGCTGCACTGTAAGGGCACAACCCCAGGTGGGCTGTACATCTCCCCAGGGGAGCTGATATCTCCCCAGACTGTGACACTTCTGGCAAATCTGGGCCATCTTGGATCCCAAGAAGATGTGGGCAGAGGCTGACAGGCAGTTCACAGCTTTGTAACAGATGTGGTCTCTAGGGCTGAGATTGCAGTTTGGACCTTGCCTTCTGCCTCTCACTGTCACATGCCTGCCTCTCTGCCTTCAGGGCTGTAGATGGGAGCCAGCTTGCCACACGTCAGTATTTGCTAGGATGCTATCCTTTGTTCTGTGAGTGTGCCTGGTGTCAGAGTGCGGCGGGAATGGTCCTTTGTTTCTCTGATGGTCCCACAATTTTACCCATTCTGTCTGTGCTGTGTCACATGATCCCCCTCAGAATGTTCTCAAGGCATGCAATCACAGTCTTTCCCTGAGGACTGACAACACAGTCCATACTTATGCACCCACCCCCAACTCGCTGCAGGCAGACATGAGCATGTGAGCTGGTAATTGCCATCTGACACAATCTCTGTGGTGAATTTTCTCAGTTTTGCCTCTTTGTGCCTCCCTCTGAGGTTCCTAAGCTCCCCACTATGAGACAGTTTCCTACTGTATGGAAACTTCTCCTCCTTCACAACTCCCTCCCCAGGATGGGTCCTGTCTAGAAATTTTTTGTATCCCTTTTCATCTTTATACTTTGCCCTATCTCATTATGAAGAGATTGGTTTGCTCTCTACAACTGGAGTCCTCTGCCAGCATTCAGAATTTGTTCTTTGGGAACCGCTCCACATGCTGATTGATCTTCTGATGTATTTGTGGTGGAGAAAGTGATCTTCTCAACCTATTCCTCTGCCATTTTGAGATATTCCCTTAATTGTGCCCATACGTCCTTGAACTATGCAGAACAGAGTATCTCCTAAGCATTGTAGGTACAATATCTTTTTACTTGTCTAAATATCAAAGTACTGCACTTTTCATATGGAGAAATCAGCACTAAGAGGTAAAATATATCAAGATTTTAGCAACTGATAAGAATATAAATTTAATTGTTGTTCAGTTACTAAGTTGAGTCCAACTCTTTGCAACCCCATGAAGTGCAGTATGTCAGGCTTCCAAGTCTTCCCATTTCCCAGAGTTTGCTCAGACGTATGTCCATTAAGTTGATGATGCTATCCAAACAGCTCGTTTTCTATCACCCTTCTGTTACCCTCAGTATTTAACAAGATCAGGGTCTGATCCAATAGACCATCTCTTCATACCAGGTGATCAAAATATTGGAGCTCCAGCTTCAGCATTAGTCCTTCCATGAATACTGAGTCGAATTATTTTAGGATTGACTGGTTTGATCTCCCTCCTGTCCAAGGGCTCTCAAAAGTCATCTTTAGCAACACAATTCAAAAGCATCATTTCTTCAGCATTCTGCCTTCTTTATAATCCAACTCTAACATCTGTATCTGACTATTGGATTAACCATAGCTTTGATTATATGGGCCTTTGTGGATAAAGTGATATTTTTTAATATGCTGTCTGGGTTGTCATAGGTTTCCTGCCAAAGAACAAGGGTCTTTAAATTTTATGGCTGCTGTTACTGTGCACAGTGATTCTGGAGCTGAAGTAAATGAAATCTGCCACTGTTTCCACTTTTTCTGCTTCTATTTGCCATGAAGTGATGGGATCAGATGCCATGGTCTTCACTTTTTGAATGTTAAATTTTAAGTGAGCTTTTTCACTCTCCTCTTTCATCCTCATCAGGAGGCTCTTTAGTTCCTCTTCACTTTCTGCCATTTTAGGGTGGTATCACCTGCATATCTGACATTGCTGATATTTCTCCTGGCAATCTTGATTCTGGCTTGTGATTGATCCAGACCAGCATTTCACATGATGTACCCTGCATAGAAGTTAAAGAAGCAGAGTGAAAAGACACAGCTTTAATGTACTCTTACCCCAATTTCAAACCAGCCCTTTGTACCATGTCTGGTTTTAACTGTTGCTTCTTGATCTACATACGGCTTCCTCAGGAGACAGGTAAGGTGGTCTGGTATTCCCATCTCTTTAAGAATTTCCCAGTTTTTTTGCTATCTACACAAAGATTTTAGCATAGTTAATGAAGCAGAAGTAGATGTTTTTCCAGAATTCTGTTGCATTTTCTACAATCCAGCAGATGTTGGCAGCTTGGTCTCTGGTTCCTCCTCTTTTTCTAAACCTAACTTTTACATCTAGAATTTGTCAGTTCAGGTGATGTTGAAGTCTAGCATACAGGGTTTTGAGCATTATGTGTTTTTTTTTTTTTAATTAAATTTTAAAATCTTTAATTCTTACATGTGTTCCCAAACATGAAACCCCCTCCCACCTCCCTCCCCATAACATCTCTGTGGGTGATCCCCATGCACCAGCCCCAAGCATGCTGTATCCTGCGTCAGACATAGACTGGCGATTCAATTCTTACATGATAGTATACATGATAGAATGCCATTCTCCCAAATCATCCCGCCCTCTCCCTCTCTCTCTGAGTCCAAAAGTCCGTTATACACAGCTGTGTCTTTTTTCCTGTCTTGCATACAGGGTCGTCATTGCCATCTTTCTAAATTCCATATATATGTGTTAGTATACTGTATTGGTGTTTTTCTTTCTGGCTTACTTCACTCTGTATAATCGGCTCCAGTTTCATCCATCTCATCAGAACTGATTCAAATGAATTCTTTTTAACGGCTGAGTAATACTCCATTGTGTACATGTACCAAAGCTTTCTTATCCATTCCTCTGCTGATGGACATCTAGGTTGTTTCCATGTCCTGGCTATTATAAACAGTGCTGCGATGAACATTGGGGTAAATGTGTCTCTTTCAATTCTGGTTTCCTCGGTGTGTATACCCAGCAGTGGGATTGCTGGGTCATAAGGTAGTTCTATTTGCAATTTTTTAAGGAATCTCCACACTGTTCTCCATAGTGGCTGTACTAGTTTGCATTCCCACCAACAGTGTAGGAGGGTTCCCTTTTCTCCACACCCTCTCCAGCATTTATTGCTTGCAGATTTTTGGATCGCAGCCATTCTGACTGGTGTGAAGTGGTACCTCATTGTGGTTTTGATTTGCATTTCTCTGATAATGAGTGATGTTGAGCATCTTTTCATGTGTTTGTTAGCCATCCTATGTCTTCTTTGGAGAAATGTCTATTTAGTTCTTTGGCCCATTTTTTGATTGGGTCGTTTATTTTTCTGGAATTGAGCTGCATAAGTTGCTTGTATATTTTTGAGATTAGTTGTTTGTCAGTTGCTTCATTTGCTATTATTTTCTCCCATTCTGAATGCTGTCTTTTCACCTTGCGTATATTTTCCTTTGTTGTGCAGAAGCTTTTAATTTTAATTAGATCCCATTTGCTTATTTTTGCTTTTATTTCCAGAATTCTGGGAGGTGGATCATAGAGGATCCTGCTGTGATTTATGTCTGAGAGTGTTTTGCCTATATTCTCCTCTAGGAGTTTTATAGTTTCTGGTCTTACATTTAGATCTTTAATCCATTTTGAGTTTATTTTTGTGTGCGGTGTTAGAAAGTGATCTAGTTTCATTCTTTTACAAGTGGTTGACCAGTTTTCCCAGCACCACTTGTTAAAGAGATTGTCTTTACTCCATTGTATATTCTTGCCTCCTTTGTCAAAGATAAGGTGTCCATATGTGTGTGGATTTATCTCTGGGCTTTCTATTTTGTTCCATTGATCTATATGTCTGTCTTTGTGCCAGTACCATACTGTTTTGATGACTGTGGCTTTGTAGTAGAGCCTGAAGTCAGGCAAGTTGATTCCTCCAGTTCCATTCTTCTTTCTCAAGATTGCTTTGGCTATTCGAGGTTTTTTGTATTTCCATACAAATCTTGAAATTATTTGTTCTAGTTCTGTGAAAAATATGGCTGGTAGCTTGATAGGGATTGAGTTGAATTTGTAAATTGCTTTGGGTAGTATACTCATTTTCACTAGATTGATTCTTCCAATCCATGAACATGGTATATTTCTCCATCTATTAGTGTCCTCTTTGATTTCTTTCATCAGTGTTTTATAGTTTTCTATATATAGGTCTTTAGTTTCTTTAGGTAGATATATTCCTAAGTATTTTATTCTTTTTGTTGCAATGGTGAATGGAATTGTTTCCTTAATTTCTTTTCCTACTTTCTCATTGTTAGTGTATAGGAATGCAAGGGATTTCTGTGTGTTGATTTTATATCCTGCAACTTTACTATATTCATTGATTAGCTCTAGTAATTTTCTGGTGGAGTCTTTAGGGTTTTCCATGTAGAGGATCATGTCATCTGCAAACAGTGAGAGTTTTACTTCTTCTTTTCCAATTTGGATTCCTTTTATTTCTTTTTCTGCTCTGATTGCTGTGGCCAAAACTTCCAGAACTATGTTGAATAGTAGCGGTGAAAGTGGACACCCTTGTCTTGTTCCTGACTTTAGGGGAAATGCTTTCAATGTTTTAAACATGAGAAATGAGCACAACTGTATGGTAGTTTGAACATTCTTTGACATTGCTTTTCTTTGGGGTTGGAATGAAACCTGACATTTTCAGTCCTGTGGCCACTGTGGAATTTTTCAAATTTGCTGGCATATTGAGTGGAGCCCTTTCACAGCATCATCTTATATGATTTTAAAAAGCTCCACTGGAATTCCATCACCTCAACTAGCTTTGTTCATAGTAATACTTCTTAGGGCCCACTTAGCTTCAAACTACAGGATGTCTGGCTCTTGGTGAGTGGTCACACCATCATGGTTATCTGTAACATTTATAAGTTTTTAAATATTTTTTTTTCTGTGTATTCTTGCCACCTCTTCTTAACATCTTCTGCTTCTGTATGGCCTTGCCATTTTTGCCCTTTATTTTTTCCTACTATTTATTTGCATCATTCACTAAATAAGACTATATTATCTCTCCTTGCTGCACTATGGAACTCTGCATTCAGTTGAGTATCTTTATTTTTTTTCTCCTTTGCCTTTCACTTCTCTTCTTTTCCCAGCTATTTGCAAGACCACCTCAGAAAACTACTTTGTCTTCTTGCATTTCCTTTTCTTTGGGATGGTTTGTCACTGCTTCCTGTACATTATGGATCTCTGCCCATAGTTCTCCACGCTCTCTGTGTACCAGATATAATACTTTGTCACCTCCACTACAGAATCATAAGCCATTTGATTTATGACATATCTGAATGGCCTAGTGGTTTCCTCTACTTTCTTCAATTTAAGCCTGAATTTTGCAGAAAAGAGCTGGTGATCTGAGCCACAATCTATCCCAGGTGTTTTTTGTTTATTTGCTTGTTTTTACTGACTGTATAGAGCTTCTTCATGTTTTGCTATGAAGAATAAAATCAATCTGATTCTGGTGTTGACCATCTGGTGTTGTCCATGTGTAGAGTCTACTCTTGTGCTGTTGGAAGTGGATGTTTGCTATGACCAGTGTGTTCTCTTATCAAAATGCTCTTAGCGTTTTCCCTGCTTCATTTTGCACTCCAAGGCCAAACTTGCATGCTATTCCAGATATCTCTTGACTTCCTACTTTTACATTCCAATCTCTTGTGATGAAAAAGACATCTTTCATATGTACATATAATAGAAGTATAGTTAATTTAAAATGTTTCAGGTGCACAGAAAAGTGATTCAGTCACACAAATATACATAGATTGTTTTTGAAATTATTTTCCATCATGTTATTACAAGATAATGACTACAGTTCCCTATGGTATACAGTAAAGATTTATTGCTTCTTGCATATCTATTTTTTAATTAGAAATCTAGCATTCTATTTATACTAAGTCAACAATTGGAATCAAAATGTCAATTTGTTTTTAGTTAGGCAAAAATTCATAAGCTTTTTAATATATATATAGTACATATTTATATATATGTATATATATATATATACAAAAATTTTTCTATTACACTTGATAAACATTAAAAATTAACATTAAAAAATGAAGAGATGGAACAATTGGAAAAAAAATAAACTAAATAAAACAGGAGCACTGAATATGAAATACAAACAGTGAAGCAAATTAGGTAAAATAAAAGATAATCATACAGTCCAGTTGTTTTTAAACATGACTAATCATTAGAAATATATCCAGAATTCATGGAGGCTTGGGTCAAAAGTTTGATCTCAGGCCAAACAAGAGGGAGGAAACGCACACCCCCTTTCAAAAGAAAACCTGATTAAAGATTTGCTGAGCATGGCAATGCTCAGCACAAAACCGAGTTTACACCCACAGTCAGTCTCTCCCATCAGGAATCTTCCATAAGTCTCTTATCTTCATTCATCAGAGGGCAGACAGAATGAAAACCACAGTAACAGAAAACTAATCAAGCTGAGCACATGGACCAAGTCATGTGTAACTCAATGAAACTCTGAGCCATGCCATGTAGGGTTACCCAAGACAGATGGGTCATGTTGGAGAGTTCTGAAAAAATGTGGTCCACAGGAGGAGAGAATGGTAAACTACTTTAGTATTCTTGTCATGAGAACTCAAAGAACAGTGTGAAAAGACAAAAAGATAGGAAACTGAAAGATGAACTGCCCAGGTCGGTAGGTGCCCAGTATGCTACTGGAGATCAGTGGAGAAATAACTCCAGAAAGAATGAAGAGATGGAGCCAAAGCAAATGTCACAAACAGTTGTGGATGTGACTGGTGATAGAAGTAAGTTTGATGCTTTAAAGAACAGTATTACATAGGAACATGGAATGTTAGTTCCATGAATCAAGGTAAATTGGAAGTGGTCAAACAGGAGATGCCAAGTGTAAATATCGACATTTTAGGAATCAGTGAACTAAAATGGATCAGATGGGTGAATTTAATTCAGATAACCACTATATCTACTGTGGGCAAGAATCCCTTAGAAGAAATGGAGTACCCCTCGGAGTCAACAAACAAATCCAAATTGCAGTACTTGGGTGAAATCTCAAAAATGATACAATAATCTCTGTTCATTTCCAAGGATAACCATTCAATATCACAGTAATCCAAGTCTATGTCCCGACCAATAATGCTAAAGAACTTGAAGTTGAATTGTTCTATGAACCTACAAGACCTTCTAGAGTGTTCTCTTGTGTTGTGGGAAGAGGGGGTTTGCTATGACCGGTGTGTTCTCTTGGCAAAACTCTATTAGACTTTGCCCTGCTTCATTCCGTATTCTAAGGCTAAAATTGCCCGTTACTTCAGGTGTTTCTTGACTTCCTACTTTTGCATTCCAGTCTCCTATAATGAAAAGGACATTTTTTGTGGATGTTAGTTCTAAAAGGTCTTGTAGGTCTTCATACAACTGTTGAACTTCAGCTTCTTCAGCATTCCTGGTTTGGGCATAGACTTGGATTACTGTGATATTGAATGTTTTGCCTTGGAAATGAACAGAGATCATTCTGTTGTTTTTGAGATTGCATCCAAGTACTGCATTATGGACTCTTTTGTTGACCATGATGACTACTCCATTTCTTCTAAGGAATTCCTGCCCACAGTAGTAGATATAATGGTCATCTGAGTTAAATTCACCCATTCCAGTCCATTTTAGTTCACTGATTCCCAGAATGTTGACGTTCACTCTTGCCATCTCCTGTTTGACCACTTTTAAATTGGCTTGATTCATGGACCTAACAATTCAGGTTCCTATGCAATATTGGTCTTTGTAGCATTGGACCTTGCTTCTATCACCAGTCACTTCCACAGCTGGGTTTTTTTTTTTTTTCCTTTGACTCCATCCCTTCATTCTTTCTGGAGTTATTTCTCCACTGATCTCCAGTAGCATATTGGTCACCTATCATCCTGGGGAGTTCTTCTTTCAGTATCCTATCATTTTGCCTTTTCATACTGTTCATGGGTTTCTCAAGGCAAGAATAATGAAGTGGTTTGCCATTCCCTCTCCAGTGGACCACATTCTGTCAGACCTCTCCACCACGACCTGCCCGTCTTGGGTGGCCCCATGGGCATGGCTTAGTTTCATTGAGTTAGACCAGGCTGTTGTCCGTGTGATTAGATTGACTAGTTTTCTGTGATTATGGTTTCCATGTGTCTGCCCTCTGATGCCCTCTTGCAACATCTACTGTCTTACTTGGGTTTCTCTTACCTTGGGCATGGGGTATCTCTTTATGGCTGCTCCAGCAAAGAACACCTCTGCTCCTTACCTTGGATGAGGGGTATCTCCTTACCACCGCCCCCCCCCCCCGACCTTGAACACAAAGTAACTCTGCTCAGCTCTCCTGTGCCCGTGCAGCCACCACTCCTTGGACATGGGGTTGCTCCTCTCAGCTGCTGCCCCTGACCTCAGACGTGGGGTAGCTCCTCCCTGCTGTCACATCTGACCTCAGATGTGGGGTATCTGCTCTCGGCCATGCTTCTGTAAGGTCCATCGCAGCTGGCACACTTCTAGAACTAGCGTCCAAAAAGATGTCCTTTTCATCATAGGTGACTGGAATGCAAAAGTAGAAATTCAAGAGATACCTAGAGTAACAGGAAAGTTTGGCATTGGAATACAAAATGAAGTAGGGCAAAGGGTAATAGAGTTTTGCTGAGAGAACACACTAGTAATAGCAAACACCCTCTTTCAGCAATGTAAAACATGAATCTACACATAGACATCAGGAGATGGCCAATACCCAAATCAGACTGATTATATTCTTTGCAGCTGAACATGGAAAATCTCTATACAGCCAGCAAAAACAAGACCAGGAGCTGACTGTGGGTCAGATCATGAGCTCCTTATCACCAAATTAAGACTTTAATTGAAGAATGTAGGGAAAACCACTACCATTCTGGTATGACCTAAATCTAATCCCTTACAATTATACAGTGGAAGTGACAAACAGATTCACAGGATTAGATCTGATAGACAGAGTCCCTGAAGAACTATAGACAGAGAGTCATGATATTGTAGTGATCAAGACCAACTCCAAGAAAAAGAAAAGAAAAAGGACAAATTAATTATCTAAAGAGGCCTTACAAATAGCTGAGAAAAGATGGAAGTTAAAGGCAAAGGAGAAAAGTAACAATATACCCATTTGTATACAGAGTTCCAAAGAATGTCACAGAGTCTATAAGAAAGCCTTCCCCAGTGATCAGTGCAAAAAAGTAGAGGAAAAAAAAAAAATAGAATGGGAGAGATTAGAGACCTTTTTCAGGAAAATCAGAGATACCAAGAACATTTCATGCAAAGATAGGCAAGATAAAGGACAGAAAGGTCATGGACCTAAGATAAGTGGAAGATATTAAGAAAACTTGGCAAGAATATACAAAAGAACTATACCAAAAATATCTTCATTACCCAGATAACCACGATGGTGTGATTAGTAACCTAGAGCCAGACATTCTGGAGTCCTAAATCAGGTGGGTAGGAAGCATCACTATGCACAAAAGCTAGAGGAGGTGATGGAATTCCAAGTGAGCTATTTCAAGTCCTAAAAGATGATGCTGTGAAAGTCTTGCACTAAATATGCCAGTAAATTTGGAAAACTCAGCAGTGGCGATAGGACTGGAAAAGGTCAGTTTTCATTCTAATCCCAAGGAAAGTCAATATCAAAGAATGTTCAAACTCCCACACATTTGCACTCATTTCACACTACCCAAGTAAAGTGCAAAATTCTCCAAGCCAACCTTCAACAGTATTTTAACCCAAATTCCTGATGTTCAAGCTTGGTTTACAAAAGGCACAGGAACCAGAGACAATTGCCAACATCAGTCAGATCATAGAAAAACAAGAGAATTCCAGAAAAAAAAAAAAATCTATTTCTGCTTTATTGACTATGTCAAAGCATTTGACTGCATGGATCTCAACAAACGGTGGGAAATTCTTCAAGAGATGGAAATACCTGGTCAGCATACTGCTTCCTGGGAAATCTGTATCCAGGCCAAGAAGCAATAGTTAGAACCAGACAGGGAACAACTTACTGGTTCCAAAATGGAAAATGAGTACATCAAGGCTTATTGTCACACTGCTTATTTAACTTATATGCAGAGTACATCATGTGAAATGCTGGGCTGGATGAAGCACAAGCTGGGATCAAGATTGCCACAAAATATCAATAACCTCAAACATGCAGATGACACCATACTTATGGCAGAAAGCAAAGAGAAACTAAATAGTCTCTTTTTGAAAGTGAAAGAGGAGAGTGAAACTTCTGGCTTTAAACTCAACATTCAAAAAACTCAGATCATGTCATCAGGTCACATCTCTTCATGGCAAATAGATGGAGAAACAATGGAAACAGTAACCGACTTTATTTTATTTTTTTCCAAAATTACTGGAGATGGTGACTGCAGCCATGAAATTAAAAGAAGCTTGCTCCTTGGAAGAAAAGCTATGATCAGCTCATAGAGCATATTAAAAAGTAGAAACATTACTTTGCTGACAAAGATCTGTCTAGTCAAAGCTATTGTTTTTCCAGTAGTCGTGTATGGATGTGAGAGTTGGACCACAGAGAAAGCTGAGAGTTGAAGAATTGATGCTTCTGGACAGTGATGTTGGAGAAAACTCCTGAGAGTGCATTGGACTGCAAGGAGATAAAACCAGTACATCCTAAAGGAAATCAGGCCTTAATATTCCTTGAAAGGCCTGATTCTGAAGCTGATTCTCCAATACTTTGGCCACCTGATGGGAAGAACTGACTCACATGAAAAGACCCTGATGCTGAGAAAGACTGAAGGCAGGAGGTGGGGGATGACAGGATGAGATGGTTGGATGACATCACTGACTCAATGGACATGAGTATGAGCATGCTCCAAGAGCTGGTGATGGACAGAGAGGCCTGGCATGCATCAGTCCATGGGGTAACCAAGAGTTGGACCCAAGTGAGCATATGAATTGAAGTGTTCCCTCAGGACTTACAGGTCTGACACCCTGTCAGACAATCCAGCCTGGGGGTCTGGCTTCAGGTTAAGCCCTCGAGCATTAGGCCTGAGTGTCAGAAGAGCTTGATATAGGAATTTCACAGTACTGGGAAAACAGAAAAAAAACTCCTCTTATAGAGTGCTTGCAATTTCTTGCATACAAGACCCAAGGGAAAAGCAGTGACTCCATAGGACCCTGGGTCAAATCCACCTGCTAATCTGGGAGAATCTCCTCGCGAGGTGGGGGGCAGCTGTGGCTCACTTTGAGCACAAGAACATTGATGGCAGAGGTACTGAAGGGTACTCATTAGTGTATGCTCTCCTGGAGGCTACCATTTTGACTCCAAGGCCTAATAAACTATAGTCTCCAGTGCTGGGATGAGTGTAGCCAAACAACCAACAGGGCAGGAAAACAGCCTCATCTGTCAGTAAACAGGCTGCCTAAGGTCTTCCTGAGGCCACAGCAACCTCTAAACACATCCCTTCATATGGCCCTGCCCTTGAGGACAAGATCTAGCTCTAATCACCAGGGGGCAGGCATTGCCCCTCCAGCCAGGAAGGCTGCACAGGCTTCCCCATCAGCCTCAAACATCAGTGAAAAGATACCAGAAACAAGATGAATTGCAGTCCTGCAGTCTGTGGGACCACAAATACAGAAAGTTACACAAAAGGAGAAGGTGAAGGAATATGCTTTAGATAAAGGAAAATGATACAATACCAGAAGAACAACTAAGTGAAGTGGAAATAAGCAACTGACCTGAAACAAAACATTCAGAATAATGATAGCAAATATGATTCAAGATCTCATAAAAAGAATGGAGGTACCAACTAACAAGATACAAAAAAGGTGTAATATAGAGTTCAAGATATAAAGAAACATTAGAGTTGAACAATAAATAAAATAAAAGATACACTAGTAGTCAATAGTACAATAAACAATGAAGAGGAACAGATAAAAGAGCTGGAAAACAGAATGATATAAATCACTGCCATGGAACAGAATAAGAAAAAAAAAGCAAACAAAACAGAATAACAAGAAACAAGAATTTAAACTGTCTTCTGGTACTTGAAAATATGACACAAAATTAAATGAACCAGTATTCATGATATAGGATTTTCACAAGGAAAAGAGAAAGAGAAAGGGCCTGGGGAATATTTGAAAACCTTATAGGTGAAAAATTCCTAACCTGGGAAAGAAAATAATAAACTATATCAGAAAATTCAGGGTCTCATACAGGCTAAACACAAGAAGGAAGACATTGAAACACGCAGTAATCAAATTGACAAAAATTAAAGACAAAGAGAAAATATTAAAGCCAACAAGAGAAAAAATAACTAAATATCTTACAGGGGAACTCCCACAAAGTTATCAGCTGATTTTTCTGCAAAACTTTACCGACTAGAAGGGAATGGCACAGTATATTTAAAGTGATTAAAGAAAAAAACCTACAACAAAAAGTACTCTACCTTTCATTTAGAATCAACAGAGAAATAAAAGCTTTACAGATAAGCAAAAGCCAAGGTATTTCAGCACCATTAAACTAGTTTTACATTTGTTGGAAACTTCTCTAGTTGGGAAAGAAAAAGCTGCAAATAGAAACAAGGTCATTATTAATAGGAAAGTTCATCAGTAAAGGCAAATGTACCATAAAGGTAGAAAATCATCTACACACAAATATGATGTCAAAACCAGCAATTGCCAGAAGAGGATTGTCCAGATGCATGATATTGGAAATGCATTTGAAATGAGAAACCAGCAACTTAAAACAGTCTTGTACATATCAATATACAAACTGCTATATTAAATGTCATGGCAACCACAAACAAAAAATCTAGTTTTTACACACATATACACACACAGTCTTGAATAAGACATGAAAGTTGAAATTATTTTTTGATCCATGGGCTGCAGAACAAATGTTTTATTTGAAGGCATGAAAATTACATTAATCCCATTGTACATATTCATTAGAGCTCTTGTACATCTTCATCAGCATATCAAGTACTTTGTCAATGAACATTAATATTGAAAGAAATTTTTGAACAGTATATCATGACATAGAATATTTAGTAAACTATGTTGCAAACAAATGTGCTGTCATCTAGGCTTTGTTGTTTTTATAGAGCACAGGCAAGGTAAATTAAGTATAATTCTTAAGAGACCTAAGATTTTCAAAATGATAAATGAACTTTGGCTTTAACTTAAAATCATCAACTACATTAGCCCCTAAATCTCAAGCCGGGCATTGTCTTCTCCTCATCAGCTATGGTAGTTCTAAATGACATCTTCAAATACAAGACTCTTTCTTCTACACTGAAAGCCTGTTGTTTATTGCAACCACATTCAATAAAGATGTTAGCTGTAATTTTTGTATAACTTGCTTCAGCTTTTACATCAATGCTTGCAGTTTCACTTGGCAATTTTATGTTGTGAAGTGGCTTCTTTTTCTTAAACCTCATGAACCAACTTTTCCTGACTTCAAACTTTTCCTGAAGCTTTCTCACTTCATTCACCCTTCAAAGAATTGAAGAGATTCAGGGTCTCATTTGGAATTGGTCTTTAGCTAAAGGGAGTGTTGTGACTGGTTTGATATTCTATCTAGACCACTAAAACTTTTTATTTATATCATCAGAGGGCTTTTTCAAATTACTGTTATTCAAATTAATTTTAATATTACAACTACCATTTTTGTATTTTGTCAAGTTGATATCACAAAGCCTAGTATAAGGAGGGGAAATGATTGATGGCACGAATCAAGACAATCTAATGCTGCATTGGCTTCCCTGGTGGCTCAGTGGTAAAGAATCCGTCTGCCAATGCAAGAGATGTGGGTTCAAACCCTGGGTTGGGAAGATTCTCTGGAAAATGAAATAGCAACTCACTCAAATGTTCTTGCCTGGGAAAGCCATGGACAGAGGATCCTGGCAAGCAGGGGTCACAAAAGAGTTGGGAACGACTTAGCGACTAAACAATAGCAATGCAACATAAATGAAAGATTGATAGTGTGATAGATGTGGAAATCTCATCTCCATTCAAAAGCCTGATCTGTTGTATTTTTTTATTTTTAACTGCTGAGGCACTAAATTCCATTGTGTATAGCTTATACTTTTATTCAGTGTTTTAAAACTTACATTGGACCTGCTATTGGGCCTTGACTCTTTTCTATCAGTATTAAAATAAAGACATCAAAGATACTTGGTTGAAACTAGGAAAAGGAATACCCTTGCTAGGACATTCAAAACAAATTTATTTTTTATTTTTTATTTTTTAAATTTTAAAGTCTTTAATTCTTACATGTGTTCCCAAACATGAACCCCCCTCCCACCTCCCTCCCACCTCCCTCCCCATAACATCTCTGTGGGTGATCCCCATGCACCAGCCCCAAGCATGCTGTATCCTGCGTCAGACATAGACTGGTGATTCAGTTCTTACATGATAGTATACATGATAGAATGCCATTCTCCCAAATCATCCCACCCTCTCCCTCTCCCTCTGAGTCCAAAAGTCCGTTATACACAGCTGTGTCTTTTTTCCTGTCTTGCATACAGGGTCGTCATTGCCATCTTTCTAAATTCCATATATATGTGTTAGTATACTGTATTGGTGTTTTTCTTTCTGGCTTACTTCACTCTGTATAATCGGCTCCAGTTTCATCCATCTCATCAGAACTGAGTCAAATGAATTCTTTTTAATGGCTGAGTACATGTACCAAAGCTTTCTTATCCATTCATCTGCTGATGGACATCTAGGTTGTTTCCATGTCCTGGCTATTATAAACAGTGCTGCGATGAACATTGGGGTACATGTGTCTCTTTCAATTCTGGTTTCCTCGGTGTGTATGCCCAGCAGTGGGATTGCTGGGTCATAAGGTAGTTCTATTTGCAATTTTTTAAGGAATCTCCACACTGTTCTCCATAGTGGCTGTACTAGTTTGCATTCCCACCAACAGTGTAGGAGAGTTCCCTTTTCTCCACACCCTCTCCAGCATTTATTGCTTGCAGATGTTTGGATCACAGCCATTCTGACTGGTGTGAAGTGGTACCTCATTGTGGTTTTGATTTGCATTTCTCTGATAATGAGTGATGTTGAGCATCTTTTCATGTGTTTGTTAGCCATCCTATGTCTTCTTTGGAGAAATGTCTATTTAGTTCTTTGGCCCATTTTTTGATTGGGTCGTTTATTTTTCTGGAATTGAGCTGCATAAGTTGCTTGTATATTTTTGAGATTAGTTGTTTGTCAGTTGCTTCATTTGCTATTATTTTCTCCCATTCAGAAGGCTGTCTTTTCACCTTGCTTATATTTTCCTTTGTTGTGCAGAAGCTTTTAATTTTAATTAGATCCCATTTGTTTATTTTTGCTTTTATTTCCAGAATTCTGGGAGGTGGATCATAGAGGATCCTGCTGTGATTTATGTCTGAGAGTGTTTTGCCTATGTTCTCCTCTGGGAGTTTTATAGTTTCTGGTCTTACATTTAGATCTTTAATCCATTTTGAGTTTATTTTTGTGTGCGGTGTTAGAAAGTGATCTAGTTTCATTCTTTTACAAGTGGTTGACCAGTATTCCCAGCACCACTTGTTAAAGAGATTTTCTTTACTCCATTGTATATTCTTGCCTCCTTTGTCAAAGATAAGGTGTCCACATGTGTGTGGATTTATCTCTGGGCTTTCTATTTTGTTCCATTGATCTATATGTCTGTCTTTGTGCCAGTACCATACTGTTTTGATGACTGTGGCTTTGTAGTAGAGCCTGAAGTCAGGCAAGTTGATTCCTCCAGTTCCATTCTTCTTTCTCAAGATTGCTTTGGCAATTCGAGGTTTTTTGTATTTCCATACAAATCTTGAAATTATTTGTTCTAGTTCTGTGAAAAATATGGCTGGTAGCTTGATAGGGATTGCATTGAATTTGTAAATTGCCTTGGGTAGTATACTCATTTTCACTATATTGTTTCTTCCGACCCATGAACATGGTATATTTCTCCATCTATTAGTGTCCTCTTTGATTTCTTTCATCAGTGTTTTATAGTTTTCTATATATAGGTCTTTAGTTTCTTTGGGTAGATATATTCCTAAGTATTTTATTCTTTTCGTTGCAATGGTGAATGGAATTGTTTCCTTAATTTCTTTTTCTACTTTCTCATTATTAGTGTATAGGAATGCAAGGGATTTCTGTGTGTTGATTTTATATCCTGCAACTTTACTATATTCATTGATTAGCTCTAGTAATTTTCTGGTGGAGTCTTTAGGGTTTTCCATGTAGAGGATCTTGTCATCTGCAAACAGTGAGAGTTTTACTTCTTCTTTTCCAATTTGGATTCCTTTTATTTCTTTTTCTGCTCTGATTGCTGTGGCCAAAACTTCCAAAACTATGTTGAATAGTAGCGGTGAAAGTGGACACCCTTGTCTTGTTCCTGACTTTTGGGGAAGTGCTTTCAATTTTTCACCATTGAGGATAATGTTTGCTGTGGGTTTGTCATATATAGCTTTTATTATGTTGAGGTATGTTCCTTCTATTCCTGCTTTCTGGAGAGTTTTTATCATAAACGGATGTTGAATTTTGTCAAAGGCCTTCTCTGCATCTACTGAGATAATCATATGGCTTTTATTTTTCAATTTGTTAATGTGGTGAATTACATTGATTGATTTGCGGATATTGAAGAATCCTTGCATCCCTGGGATAAAGCCCACTTGGTCATGGTGTATGATGTTTTTAATGTGTTGTTGGATTCTGATTGCTAGAATTTTGTTGAGGATTTTTGCATCTATGTTCATCAGTGATATTAAAAGGAGCTATTTTTCTGAACTAACAAGAGATAGTTCTTTTTATTTTTTTTAAAGAATATTCAGACTGGCAAAACACTTTCTCCTCTGTGGCAATTAAGTCAGCAATGCGGTTACACATTTTCAGCCAATAGACCCAACAGAAACAACTCACCCCTTTGTTTCTTAAGAGACTCTCTAATCAATTACTCCCTCCATCACCACCACCACCATTTTAAAGAAGATATTCATAATTAGGGCAGTACTGGCTTTCAGTTTTGATATTCCTCTTTGGAGTTATTTGCTCAAGTGAAATTTGGTCTTTAGAAAATTGATTTATATATTTCTCAACATTAAAATATATTTTCTTCTTTTTTAGACAGGGAGAAGATAGCCACATTTTTTCTCACTTCCTGTAAGGGAAGCATTATGCTTCCAGGTTCAGATAGAAATAACTTTTTTCCACATGTAATGTTAGCTATTCAATAAATAACTATGAGTTCACAGTACTAGAAAAATACTTGTAATTTTGGTTCTCAGTCCAAATTTATTATCAAAATTATATAGATAATAAAATAAATCAGAGATGTCTTGAGCTCAATTCTGTTAAAATGTCTACAGCTGTCTGGTCACTGATCTAAATTTACAGGCTTATCAGTATACTGATACTCACTAATGCTCATTTGCACCTGTTCCAGTTGCCAGAGTTATCAAATACAGTTAGAAGGGACAAAAGGGTTATTAAAACTCACTGAGATTGGTAACAAGTATGTTACTTAGGCTTGGCAGAAGGCCATTTCTGTTTATTACACTGATTATTATCTTATCCAAAAAGGAATATAAACTGACCATGAAGAGTTTGATTCTTCTAATGTGCATAATTGTTTCAATGTAAAACATAGAAAAAGTAGGCAAATAAACAACAAAACATACTTCATTGCAAACTTCAAATTGTTTTAACAATCATTATCTTTCTGCCTTTAGAAACTTCTGTCAAGGTTTTCACACAAATTTTGAAGCTAGTGTCAATTTAACAACATTTGTAACTACATTCAGTACATACCAAAATAATCTGATTATTACAGAACACATAAGTGTCAGGTTTCTAGACTTTAGTACTGATATTCTCATTAATTGTTGGCTTCTTTGGGTCACGTTAGGGTTGAAAGTAAATGAAGATAAGTTAGTAGAAGTTAGAACATATTTTTCTCCAGGTTTTGACTATAATTTATTGCTGAAATTCTTGACATTTTCATAAGCTACTCATCAGAGTCAAAACCTTTTATACAAAATATTGCTCCTTCTTTAAAAAGTGTTACCTTTACTAATATTATGTCAATGAATTTTATGTTGACTTACAAAAATGCTTTCTCTTTTCATTTGAGTTTCTATATCCTGAAAAGCCTAGGAGCTGTGATTGCTTTCAGAATCTTCATGACCTAAAGGAATGGGGACTTTTGAATTCCCATCCAGCCCTGTCATGCCATCACAAACTTATTATAGTTGGAGACTCATGAACATTTCTCACACAAAAGTTATACAGAGAAGCAAAAGATACTCAGATTATTTCTATCAGAGGCCTTTTTTGTCTTTTCTTTGCAAGACACTTTCAGTTTGTCATTCAAACTTCTTTCACAGTAAGAAAAACATGAACATTAAGTAATTATTTTCCAAAAACTATCATAATAAGTCAAAAACACATCTGACAGAAACCTAGTTATTTTTTCTTTGGTTGAGCTTTGGGCCTAGTAGATGGTTTTTTACCCAAAAGTATGTGATAGGTGCCAACGCATGGGGAAAACTGGCAGAGCACTCACAGAAAGTAGTGGGGATGGATTTCAGAATGTATTATAACATGGTAATAACACTTTCACCAACTGTAACATATATTTTCCTTTAAAAAATGCTTCTAATGACATCTTATGCATATGGGTATATCTACACAAGTCTTTATTTATGATGGAAGACAATATCAACATAGAAGATCCCAATCATTCTAGTTGCTATTCTTTTGTTTTTACAATTGCATAGTTTTTGATTAACCAGTTATGTAGTAATGTATATATTTGCTATGAAATAATCATATCTAGGAATGAGGCAGATGCAATTCATACTATAAAGTCTACAGTAAGTGAAAAAAAATTCTAATACATTTAGAGTTTTGAACATTAAGCTTATTGTATAAAAGTACAATTACTTGTATATCAAATAAGTTATATTCAGTTTTGTTCAATTCTTTGCTGGAATCTACTCTGATTGTAAAAGTGTAAAGGAAATAATTCTTTATAATTATTGACCCTTCTCCAAACAGACATATAAATGGTTTCTTTAAGCTTTGTTTGATTATCCATATGCCATATTTTTAACTTAATTTATTGCTTATGAATAATTTATGTATTATTATTATGAAATGCAAATATCTATCTATAAAATGCTGCTACTGCTGCTGCTGCTAAGTTGCCTCAGTCGTGTCTGACTCTGTGCGACCCCATAGACGGCAGCCCACGAGGCTCCGCTGTCCTGGGATTCTCCAGGCAATAACACTGGAGCAGGTTGCCATTTCCTTCTCCAACTCATGAAAGTGAAGTCGCTCAGTCGTGCCAGACTCTTAGCGATTCCATGGGGGAGTTTCCAGGCAAGCGTACGGGAGTGAGGTGACATCACTAGCTAAAGGAAAAATAACCAAATAAATATGCATTTTATATTGCATATATTAAATTATATTATATATATATAATATATACAATTATATTAACTATATAAAATAGCTTTACAAATTGTATTAACTATATAAAATAGTGAAAAGAAGTAAAAAGCAACAGAGAAAAGGAAAGATATAAGCATCTGAATGCAGAGTTCCAAAGAATAGCAAGGTGAAACAAGAAAGCCTTCCTCAGTGATCAAAGCTAAGAAATAGAGGAAAACAACAGAATGGGAAAGACTAGAGATCTCTTCAAGAAAATTAGAGATACCAAGGGAACATTTCATGCAAAGATGGACTCAATAAAGCACAGAAATGGTATGAACCTAACAGAAGCAGCAGATGTTAAGAAGAGGTGGCAAGAATACACGGAAGAACTATACAAAAAAAAGCTTCAAGACCCAGATAATCACGATAGTGTGATCTCTCACCTGGAGCCAGACACCCTGGAATGTGAAGTCAAGTGGGCCTTTGAAAGCTTCACTATGAACAAAGCTAGTGGAGGTGATGGAATTCCAGTTGAGCTGTTTCAAATCCTGAAAGATGGTGCTATGAAAGTGCTGCACTCAATACGCCAGCAAATTTGGAAAACTCAGCAGTGGCCACAGGACTGGAAAAGGTCAGTTTTCATCCCAATCCCAAAGAAAGGCAATGCCAAAGAATGCTCAAACTTCTGCACAATTGCACTCATTTCACACGTTAGTAAAGTAATGCTCAACATTTTCCAAGCCAGGCTTCAGTAATGCATGAACCGTGAACTTCCAGATGTTCAAGCTGGTTTTAGAAAAAACAGAGGAACCAGAGATTAAATTACCAACATCCGCTGGGTCATCAAAAGAGCAAGAGAGTTTCAGAAACACATCTATTTCTGCTTTCTTGACTATGCCAAAGCCTTTGACTGTGTGGATCACAATAAACTGTGGAAAATCCGAAAAGAGATAGGAATACAAGACAACCTGACCGGCCTCTTGAGAAACCTATATTCAGGTCAGGAAGAAACAGTTGGAAATGGACATAGAACAACAGACTTTTTCCAAATAGGAAAAGGAGTATCTCAAGCTTGTATATTGTCACCGTGTTAATTTAACTTATATGCAGAATACATTGTGAGAAATGCTGAGCTGGAAGAAGTAAAGGCTGGAATCAAGATTGCTGGGAGAAATATCAATAACCTCAGATATGCAGATTACATCACCTTTATGGCAGAAAGTGAAGAGGAACTAAAAAGCCTCTTGATGAAAGTGAAAGAGGAAAGTGAAAATGTTGGCTACAAGCTCAGCATTCAGAAAACTAAGATCATGGCATCTGTTCCAATCACTTCATGGGAAACAGATGGGGAAACAGTTAAAACATTGTCAGACTTTATTTTTTGGGGCTCCAAAATCACTGCAGATTGTGATTGCAGCCATGAAATTAAAAGACACTTACTCCTTGGAAGGAAAGTTATGACCAACCTAGATAGCATATTCAAATGCAGAGACATTACTTTGCTAACCAAGGTCCGTCTAGTCAAGGCTATAGTTTTTCCAGTGGTCATGTATGGATGTGAGAGTTGGACTGTGAATAAAACTGAATGCTGAAGAATTGATGTTTTTGAACTGTGGTGTTGGAGAAGACTCTTGTGAGTCCCTTGGGCTGCAAGGAGATCCAACCAGTCCATCCTAAAGGAGATCAGTTTTGGGTGTTCATTGGAAGGACTGAAACTCCAGTAAAGCTGAAACTCCAAAACTTTGGCCACCTCATGCCAAGAGTTGACTCATTGTAAAAGGCTCTGATGCTGTGAGGGATTGGGGTCAGGAGGAAAAGGTAACAACAAAGGATGAAATGGCAGGATGCCATCCCTGACTCAACGGATATGAGTTTGAGTGAACTCCGGGGGTTGGTGATGGACACTGAGGCCTGGTGTGCTGCAATTCATGGTGTTGCATACAGTCGGACATGACTGAGCAACTGAACTGAACTGAAAATATCCATAGCCCAGCAAAGAATTAAAATATGTTTATTATGGTCCATGTTATACTTCTAAAACCAAAACTAAACTTTGTTCCAGAGAAAAATTTTATCTTAAATAAAACTCTCAAAACTTATTGATAAATAAAATTTCTCTTACATTACCATGTACTTCAAATTTTGCAGAAAAAAAAAAAATCAAGGTTTGGTGAAACTTTTCCTCTATTAGCTCCTATATTCAAGTCATAGCAGCTAATTTATTCCAGTAAATGAAATACATCAGAAATAGAACACTACTTCATTAATTGTTTCCTTTATTGCAAATGACTATATTTGGTTTTACTTCTGACTACCGAGACACAGACCATGAGGTGAGAATTTCTATGCAAATGCTTACTGTAGAAACACTTCCATTAAGAAACAGAAAGTTAGTGGAGAAAACAGGTCAAGAAGGCAAAGAAACCAAATTAGAGTGAGTTTTCAAAATGTCTCAGTCTCAGCCCATTCCCAAGGGTTGCTCTGGAGTATAAGCTTCACTTTGTGGAATGATCTGACACAAGAAAGAGAAATAGATTTTCATTCTTTATGCACTTGCATGCTCTGATGAAGTAAACTCCCAGGCCTTTTGTGAACAAAAGTAGTTTCAGTAGCCAAAGAATATTTTCAAAAGGAAAGGATGCCAGGCAGGATTTTAGAAGCAAATTTGTATGAGAGCTGAATGTGGGGTTCAAACAATCAACAAGAGGGATGTAAGAGTATCTGGGCAGAGGATCAATCAATTCAGTTCAGTTCAGGCTCTCAGTCCTGTCTGACTCTGCAACCCCATGGACTGCAGCACATCAGGCCTCCCTGCCCATCACCAACTATAGGAGTTTACTCAAACTCATGTCCATTGAGTCAGTGATGCCATCCAACCATCTCATCTTCTGTCCTTCTTCTCCCCTCCCGTCTTCAATCACTCCAAGCATCAGGGTCTTTTCAAATGAGTTAGGTCTTTGTATCAGGTGGCCAACATATTGGAGTTTCAGCTTCAACATCAGTCCTTCCAAACAATATTCAGGACTGATTTCCTTTAGGATGGACAGGATGGATCTCCTTGCAGTCCAAGGGACTCCCAAGAGTCTTCTCCAACACCACAGTTCAAAAGCACCAACAGAAGACCAATAGTAGCCACTGAACATTTGGTGTGAGCATGCTCAGTCATGTCCACCTTTTTGCGACCCTGTGCACTGTAACCTAAAACACTCTGCCATGGAATTCTCCAGGCAAGAATAATGAAGTGGGCCACCATTGCTTCTCCAGGAGAGCCTCCTGACCCAGGGATCAAACCCATGTCTTCCACATGTCCTACAATGCAGGCAGATTCTTTACTACTGAGTCATAGGGGAAACCAAATATTTGGTACAGGTGGCTTAATTTTCACAAGTTATACTCTTTCCAAAACTATAAAATGAAACATATTAATATCATATATAATTGTCCCCAGAGTTTCTAAGAAAATATAAGAAAAAGAGATAATATTTCAATAGAGAAATGATTATCAGAGTCATATTTGATTTTCTCCAAGAGTTTCTTAAAAGAGTTATATGTACCACTGACATTCTAACTGTGTAGCTGATGGGCCCTTTTCAATCCCTGAACTGCAAGTATCATTCTGTGAAGGGATAAATAATGATGAAAGTAAGCATTTAGAAACAAGTCTAACAATAATTTGTGGAATAATTTTTATATATCTGTTTAGTCAAATAACAATGAAAATAGGGCTCATGTTTTGTTTGTTTTCTGTTCTTTATTTCACTTGTGGAGCAGTTTATTTTATTTTATTTTTATTTTATAGAAACACTTTTTCTGCAACAGGTCAGAAAATAAAAAAAAGCTTATCCATCAACACAGAGAGTTTATAAGGTGAACTCTGGAGCACTGGAGCACTCTTCTATGCCACCCACCTCTAATATTTCTAATATTTCTTAAATTGATTTTAAGTATTTACCTCTGGTAATAACTTTCTAGGACTGCTATAACAAAATCTCAAAACAATGAGTGGCTTAAAACAACAAAGATTTGTTCTTTCACAGTTAGTGAAATTATAAATCTGATATAAAGGTGCCAGTAGGGCCAGACTCCTTCTGCAGGTGCTAGGAGAAAGTATTTACTTGCCTGTTTCAGGTTCTGGTAACTGTAGGCATTACTTGGCTTGCAGCATCATACCTTCTATTTCTGCCTCTTCTTTCACATAATCACCTTCCCTTTGTGTCTGTCTATGTCATTTCATCTTTTTATCGGATTTAAGGCCCAGGCTAATCCAGTATGATTTGATCTTAATTATTTACTAATATATTTACAAAAACACTATTTACAAATAAGGTTACATTCTGAGATTACAAGTGGACATGAATTTGGGGGAGCATTATTCAACCTACACTTTCCCAATTCACATTGCCCTTATCTTAATTTATACAATAGCCTTCACATTGCCAAGTCTAATGGTCGATTCTCAGTCCTTACCTTATGTCACATAGTCATCATTTTCTAAAACAGTTCTGTTTAAAACTGCTTTTCTGTTTAAAACTGCTGGGCAACATGGGGATTATGCTTACTCTCAAAAGTGTATTAACTTGGATAACAACTTATCATGGTCACCCTAACTTTAAGCAGGATTGCATGTAGTTTATCACTCTCCTCTGCATGTACTTTCTCACTCTCATTTCTAGAATGACATAACAGTTTGATTTTCCTCCTACCTCACTAGTTTACCCTTCTCAGTCTCCTTAACTAATTGTTTTCTCCTTCTTGATGTTCGTTTGCCTTAGTGTTTATTTATTTTTCTCTTTTCAATGAACACCCATCTTCTTTCTTTCTCTGCCTCTCAATTACATCATGATTTCCAGATTTAAATGTATCTATAGGCCCACTACTCCAAAATGTGTAGAGTCTGATTGACTCCCTGAAACTAAATTTGTAAATACAACTGATTACTCAATATCTCGATGACTAACAAAAAAAAAAATTTTTTTTGAAACTCTTAATGTGTGATTTTTAAACAAATTATTTGAAACCCTAAATTTAGTTGAAAGCTTTCTCCATTTTAACCATGAAGAGGTATTTATTTACAAAAAAAAAATAAAAATGTCAGATAGACTTTACTGATTCTATGTATGAATGAAGACTTGAAAAAATGTGAGGGAATTACAGTTAGAAAGTGTTCCAAAGAAGACAGCTAGTTCTCAGGTCTACAGGAGAGAAACATACCCTCTGTGTACTTGGAACAGCAAAGAGGTCAATCTAACTGGAAAAGAATGTATAATAATTGAGAGCAAAGTAGCAAAGGGAAACAGATCATGTGTAGAATTTTAGCATGTTACAGGTAGTTTATCATTTTCTCAGAGACAATGCAACATTTTTTGACTTTTTTTTTTTTTTCTTTTTCTTTTTCTTCACCAGTCCCCCAGGGGGCAGAGGTTTACTTGTTATTAAAGTATAACACATATACAAAAAATCAAATAGCAATACTCATAATAATGTTTGCATATTACTATATATACCTGAGTAACCAGCATCCTTACCAAAATAGAATATCATTACCACTATTCCGTAACCTCTACTCAAATCACATTGCCTCACTCTATGTCCCTAAGAATAAAAAAAAAAAAAAAATCCTGATTTCTAACATGACAGATTTGAGAATAAATTCAAACAAATATAATATAGACATATTTAAATATAATACAGGTAAATGAAATCACATAGTGATACTTTTGGGCCTCTGACTTCTTTGGCCAGACTTCATGGAAAAGTCTTCAAGAATATGTCTTAATTTTGATTTTCATTTCATTAAATCTAATCACTAGTTATTACAGAAATGCATGTGACAACTACAATGAGGTATCATCTCACGATCAGAATAAACATCATCAAAAAATCTGCAACTAATGCTGGAGAGGGGATGGAGAGACGAGAATCCTCCTACACTGTTGTGGAAAATGTAAACTGGTATAGTCACTGTGGAAAACAGTATGGAATTTCCTTTTAAAATGAAAATAGAACTACCATATGACCTAGAAATCCCACCCCTAGGCATATACCCAGAGAAAATTATAATTCAAAAATATATATGCATGCTAATGTTCAATGCAGCACTATTTACAATACCCAAGACATGGAAGTAACCTGAATATCCATCAATGGAGAAATATATGAAGAAGATGTAGTATATCTATGCAATGAGCTACTGCTGCTGCTGCTGCTGCTGAGTCGCTTCAGTCGTGTCCGACTCTGTGCGACCCCATAGACGGCAGCCCACTAGGCTCCACCATCCCTGGGATTCTCCAGGCAAGAACACTGGAGTGACTTGCCATTTCCTTCTCCAATACGTGAAAGTGAAAAGTGAAAGTGAAGTCACTGAGTCATGTCCAACTCTCAGCGACCCCATGGACTGCAGCCTACCAGGCTCCTTCATCCATGGGATTTTCCAGGCAAGAGTATTGGAGTGGGGTGCCATTGCCTTCTCCAGATGAGCTACTACTCAGCCATAAAAAAGAACAAAATAATGCATTTTCAGCAACATGAATGGGTCTAGAGATCATCATACTGACTGAAGTAAGTCAGACAACAGGAAGAAAGGTAGCATATGATATCGCTTATATGTGGAATCTATAAAAGAAAAAAAAAGTATAAACAAACATTTACAAAAGAGAAGTAGAGTCAAAGATATAGAAAACAAACTTGAGGTCATCCAATCTGAGATAAGTTGAGTGGCAAGACAAGACCAGTCAGAAGATTCAGATTTTGGGATTGACATATACACACTGCTGAACTTCTCTGATGGCTCAGATGGTAAAGAGTCTGCCTGAGATGCAGGAGACCTGAGTTCATTCTCTGGGTTGGGAAGACTTCCTGAAGAAGGGAATAGCTACTCACTCCAGTATTCTTGCTTGGAGAATTCCATGGACAGAGGTGCACTACAGTCCATGAGATGGCAAAGAATTGGACATAACTGAGTGACTAGACACACATTACTACATAATGTGTTCATTTCACATGATAGCAAGGTAATTCTCCAAATCCCTCAAGATAGGCTTCAACAGTACATGAACTGAGAACTTTCAGATGTATAAGCTGGATTTAGAAAAGGTAGAATAACCAGATATCAAATTGCCAACATCCAATGGGTCATAGAAAAGGCAAGGGAATTCCAGAAAATTATCTACATCTGCTTCATTGATTACACTAAATAAAGCCTTTGATTGTGTGGATCACAACAAACTATGGCAAATTCTTAAAGACATGGGAATACCAGACCACTTTACTTGCCTTCTGAGAAACCAGTATGCAGGTCAAGAAGCACCAGTTAGAACTTGACATGGAAAAACAAATTGGTTCAAAATTGGGAAAGGAATACAGAAAGGCTATGCATTGTCACCCTGCTTCTTTAATTTATTTGCAGAGTCTATCATGCAAAATTCCAGACTGGATAAATCACAAGCTAGAATCAAGACTGCTGAGACAAATATCAATAATTTCAGATATGAAGATGACAACACCTTTATGGAAGAAAGTAGAGAGGAACAAAAGAGGCTTTTTATGAAAGTGAAAGAGGAGAGTGAAAAAGCTAGCTTAAAACTCAACATTCAGATAACTAAGATCATGGAATCCAGTTCCATCACTTCATAGCAAATAGATGGGGAAAAAATGGAAAAAGTGGCAAACTTTATTTTCTTGAGCTCCAAATTCACTGTGGACACTGACTGTAGCAGTGAAATTAAAAGACACTTACTCTTTGGAAGAAAAGCAATGCAAACATAGACAGCATATGAAAAAACAGAGACATCACTTGGCTGACAAAGGTCTGTACAGTCAAGAGTTCGGTTTTTCCAGTAGTCATATATGGATGTGAGAGTTGGGCTGTAAAGAAGGCTGAGTGGCAAAAAATTTATTCTTTTGCATCATGGTGCTGGAGAAGTCTCTGAAGAGTCCGTTGGACAGCAAGGACATAAAAATAGTCAGCCCTAAAGGAAATCAATCCTGAATATTCATTGGAAGAACTGATGCTGAAGCTGAAGCTCCAATACTTTGGTCATCTGATAGGAAAAGCTGACTCATTGGAAAATACTTTGAATCTGAGATAGATTGAGGTGATGATGAGAAGGGGGTGAGAGAGAACGAGATGGTTGGATGGCATCATTGACTCAATGGACATGAGTTTGAGCAAGATCTGGGAGACAGTGAAAGACAAGGAAGCCTGGCATTCTGCAGTCCATGGGGTTATCAAAGAGTTGGACATAACTGTGTGACTGAACAAATAAAAGAACTGTATATAAAATGGGGAATGCATACACACCCTTGCTGGATTCATGTCAATGTATGGCAAAACCAATACAGTATTGTAAAGTAAAATAAAGAAAAAAATAAAAAAATAAAAATAAAATAAAATAAAATGGGTAACTTCTAAGAACTTGCTGTATAGCACAGGGAACTCTAGTCAATACTCTGCAATGGTCTATATGGGAAGATAATCTTAAAAAAAAAAAGAAAAAGAAAGACTGTATATATTTATATACATAACTGATTCTCCTTGCTGCTGCTGCTATGGCACTTCAGTCATGTCTGACTCATAGAGACCCCATGGACTGCAGCCTACCAGGCTCCTGTGTCCATGGGATTTTCCAGGCAAGAGTACTGGAGTGGAGTGCCACCGCCTTCTCTGGATTCTCCTTGCTATACATCTAAAATTAATGCAACATTTAAAATAAACTATTGTAAAGAATCCACTTGTCAATACAGGAAATGAAACATAAGTGGGTTTGATCCATGGGCATGGAAGATTCCCTGCAGTAGGGTATGACTATCCACTCCAGTACTCCTGCCTGAAAAATTCCATGGCCAGAGGAGCCTGGAAGGCTACAGTCCATAGAGCTGAAAAGAGTTAGATATAACTAAATGACTGAGCAGTCATCAATAAATGTTTTTTAAACAGTGATGTCTCAGGGAAGCAGTAAAACTTTCTGTGGATAACAGAAATATCCTATCCCTAATTGTGGTGCTGTTGAAATGATAATATGTATACATCTGTTAAGATTCATATAATTATACACCTGAGAAGTGTGGATTTTAACACATATAAACTATATGTTAACAAACCTAACTTTAAAAAGTGCACATTACTATTGGAAGGTCATTAAGCTTTAGGAATTCAGTAGCAGGACTGATTTTCATGCTTATGTTTTACAATTAATGTGGGTGAACTGCTTCCCAATGTCAACCATATTCTGTATTTTGAAACTATTTCAGGTTATCTTTCACTTCTTTAAATTTTAAACTCTGGATCAGTTAATTTTTTTCTATCTATTTAGAGTATGTTGCTCCATGATAATGGATAAACAATTTGCCCTGGCCTGCCCAGCTGCATTTTAATACATGAAGGTAACAAGTAAAACCATTTTACTTAAAACGGCCATGGTCATGTTCAGCCCTGAAATTAATTTGTCCAGTACACTAATAGATTTTCAAGTTGCATTATTTTCTTTAATAAAACATAGACTAAGCTGAAGATTTAGCTAATTCCTCATCATTTTGTGAACTCATCAGTCTTTTTATGTTGTTCTTCCTCACAATTTGCAGTTGCTTTCCATTGATTTTGACTACAGAAATTCAACCAAGATTTTGTGTTTTGTTTTTTGCAAAAAAATATAATATTAAATTATTGGTTAAGATGCTGAAATATTAGACCTGCATGACTGAAGCACTGCATAAAAATGAAAATCAGTTCAGTTGCAGAATCTATTAATAAATAAATTTAAATGTAATTCAATTTCATGAAAGTGTTATGCATAAAATCGCCCCTAAGAATTATAAATAGATACTGTTTGTGATTTTGACTAATGAATAATTAAGAAAGTGTATTTTTGAAATCCTAGTTCTTTAATTTGTGTTGTGAATTTAAAGAATAATTTTCCTTTATTGGCAAGATTCTGTAGCAATGGATTTAAAAGCCTCTATAGCAGTAGTTTAAAAAGGAAAAAGAAAAAAACAAAAGAAGTGCAATTGCCCATTGCTATTTTGTGTGGAAGGTAAAAAAGTTTAAATTACATTTTTGTTTTATTTAACAAGCACAATTTAAATTTATGCTCTGCACAAAATGCTGTGCTGTCTAGGATGAGTAAAACTTCTGCCCTCCCATAGGATGCATCTAGTGGGATTGACTGATAAGTAAGTCACTGTACAAATTGAAATTCGATATGCTGTAGGAGTGCAGAAGATGGAGCAATCAATCCTGACTTGTGGGATAAGAAAGACTTTTCAGTTAGATCTTAAAAAGTGAGTGGGTTCCCAAATAGGAGAGGTAGAAAAAACATTACAGATGGTGGTAAAACTAAAAAGATAAGATAACATTTTTTCAGGGGAAGAAAAATAATATACTGTGACATATGAAATATGTAACCATATAAGAAAAACTTTGTGTCTATAGGAAATTTAGTCCATAACATTAAAGGCAATTAAACCTCGTAAAGAATCTGCCTGCCAATGAAGGAGATGAGACGTGGGTTCAATTCCTGGGTCAAGAAAATGCCCTGGAGGAGGGTATGGCAATCCACTCCAGTACTCTTGGCTCGGGAATCTCATGGACAGAGGAGCCTGCAGGCTACAGTCTACAGGGGAGCAAAGAGTCAGACATGACTGTAGTGAGCTAGCACTCAGAAGGAAAGTAAATATTCAGTACTCATAGTTAGCTACTCTTCCACTTATGATCATCTGTCCTATGTCTGTTTTTTCTTTTTTTTTCCCAGTAGATTCTGTCTTAATGAGGGAAAGAACAGTTTTGATATCACCAGAACTGATCACAGAGCATTGCATGTACTTGAAAGCTAATGAATATTTATTAAGTAAATGAGTTAAGGTCATAATAAGGCTTTTCATATATATTGTATGTTGCAAATGAGATATCGAACTGCACAGAAAGAAATTTAAAAAAAAAATTGAAGGAAGAGGTGAAATAACCCAAATCTTCCTTCAAAAATATCACATAAGGTTTACAAAATGGATTGTATAAAATTCAGAAGAAAGTGGAGATGGGAGATCAGTCAGAAAATACTCAGTCTAGTTCACTTCAGTCACTAAGTTGTGTCTGACTCTTTGCTACACCATGGACTGCAGCACACTGTCTTCCTGTCCATCACCAACTTCTGGAGCTTACTCAAACTCATGTCCATCACATCAGTGATGCCATCCAACCATCTCATTCCCTGTCATCCCCTTCTCCTCTCGCCTTCAATCTTTCCCAGCATCAGGGTCTTTTCAAACGAATCAGCTCTTTGCATCCGGTGGTCAAAGTATTGGAGTTTCAGCTTCAGTATCAGCCCTTCCAATGAATATTCAGGACTGATTTCACTTAGGATGGACTGTTTGGATCTCTTTGGAGTTCAAGGGACTCTCAAGAGTCTTCTTCAACACCGCAGTTCAAAAGCATCAATTCTTCAGCGCTCAGCCTTCTTCACAGTCCAACTCTCACATCTAAACATGACCACTGGAAAAACCAATTTAGGCAGCATATTAAAAAGTGGAGATATTACTTTATCAACAAAGATCCATCTAGTCAAATTTAAATAAGCAGGGTGACAATATATAGCCTTGACATAGTCCTTTCCTGATTTGGAACCAGTCTGTTGTTCCATACCCAGTTCTAACTGTTGCTTCTTGACCTGCATACAGATTTATCAGGAGACAGGTGAGGTGATCTGGTAATCCCTTCTCTTTATGAATTTTTCACAGTTTTCTGTGATCCACACAGTCAAAGGCTTTGACCTAGTCAATAAAGCAAAAGTAGAAGGCGATGGCACCCTACTCCAATACTCTTGCCTGGAAAATCCCATGGACGGAGGAGCCTGGTAGGCTGCAGTCCATGAGGTCGTGAAGAGTCAGACATGACTGAGCGACTTCCCTTTCACTTTTCACTTTCATGCATTGGAGAAGGAAATGACAACCCACTCCAGTGTTCTTGCCTGGAGAATCCCAGGGACAGGGGAGCCTGGTGGGCTTCCATCTATGGGGTCGCACAGAGTTGGACACGACTGAAGCAACTTAGCAGCAGCAGCAGCAGCAGCAGATGTTTTTCTGGAGCTCTCTTGCTTTTTTGATGATCCAGCAAATGTTAGCAATTTGATCTCTGATTCCTCTGACTTTTCTAAATCCAGCTTGAATATTTGGAGGTTCACGGTTCACGTACTGTCGAAGTAGGTGAGATGAAAATTGAGAAGACCATATGAATTAAAGATTAAAATATAAATATAATTAATAGAATTTGGAATGTAATTCGATGTGAGAGTTATACATCAATAGTGACTCCAAGAGTAGCATTAATTGAAGATAGAAATAAAAGTAAATTGACAGTCTCTTAAAAAATACAAATTTCATTTTTAAAAGTCTTTCCTAAGCACTTTATCTTTACATATTAGAGCCCTGCAGTGCCAGTTGAAGGGAATGACACTCCACTAAATAGTACCATGAACTTGATATCAGTGGTTCTAGAAGTATAATCCTTGGTCTTTCAAACATTCCCCTCAAAAGTTATTAGAAATGCAAATTATCAGGACTCAGCTCAGATTTACTTAGTCAAAAACCTTATGGATGAGTTTTAATTTGTGTTTTAATAATCTATTATGATAATTCTGGTATATGCACAAGTCAGAAAAGCACTGCTTCATAGATTCTATGTACTTCTATCCTGAAACATAATTAGTTCAGAGAATGGCCCATCTCAATACATCAGGTTATTTAACATCTCTGTGCTTGAGAATCATTAGGGTGATTAAAAATAAAAATTGTATGATGTTGGACACTAAATTCAGCAAATCTGATTAGCAATAAAACATAGGGATAAAATTTTGGAATTTTTTAGTAATTCTGATAGGTATGATGTTATATATTTTAAGCCTATTTTAACTTTTACTTAAGATAATGTCATATACAAAAATATGTGGAATTGTTATACCTTTGTTTTATATTGCTAATGACTCTCCTAGGTTTTGAAATTTCTATTATTATTTTTACCATGAACATTGTTGTATCATTTATTAACACTCCTAGACTAAATTTTGGTTGTTATTGATATTAATATTTAAAGGCTATTATCATTTTGTTCAGATCTGTTACTTTCCATTTTTCTCTAACATTTTAGTTTAAGTATATTTTAGATGACAAAATTTAGCATACTTTGTTTTCCTAAATGAGAGTCTGTTCTCTAACTTGTGAATATAAGCCATTTACATTTACTAAGATTGCTAATGTAATTGTATTAATGTGAATCCTGTTTTACTTTATACTTACTGTACTTTTAATTTTCTTCCTTTTATTTCTTTTCAAATTTCTATTGGATCAGTCATATTTCTTTTCTTTTCCAATGACTTTTAGTTAGTCTTATTTTTAAAGAGCTTGATTCAGTTATGATTGATGTACATTAACTACATATTTTTATTTTATTGTATTTTTAAATAAATTTATTTATTTTAATTGGTTAATTACTTTACAATATTGTATTGATTTTGCCATACATCAACATGTATCCACCACAGGTATACGCGTGTTCCCCATCCTAAACCTCCCTCCCTCCTCCCTCCCTGTACCATCCCTCTGGGTCATCCCAGTGCACCACCCCCAAGCATCCAGTATCATGAATCAAACCTGTGTTGGTGATTCATTTCATATATCATATTGTACATGTTTCAATGCCATCCTCCCTAATCATCCCACCCATTCCCTCTCCCTCAGAGTCCAAAAGACTGTTCTATACATTTGTGTCTCTTTTGCTGTCTCGCATACATGGTTATCCTTACCATCTTTCTAAATTCCATATATATGCGTTAGTATACTGTTTTGGTGTTTTCTTTCTGGCTTACTTCACTCTGTATAATCAGCTCCAGTTTCATCCACCTCATTAGAACTGATCCAAATGTATTATTTTTAATGGATGAGTAATACTCCATTGTGTATATGTACTACAGCTTTCTTATCCACTCATCTGCTTATGGACATTTAGGTTACTTCCATGTCCTGGCTATTATAAACAGTGCTGTGATGAACATTGGGGTACACATGTCTTTTTCGATTCTGGTTTTCTCTGTGTGTATGCCCAGCGGTGGGTCATTTAAATTGCTTGTATTTTTGTCTATTCACAAATTGTTGTACAAATATTTGTTTTCATTTATATTGCTTAAAAACAGTAGTGGAATGGATGGATATGATAAATGCTTGTATAAATTGTGAAGGAATTGCAAAACATTTTACAAGCTGATTATACCAATTTACAATACTTTTATAGCAGAGTCAGGGTTTTAGTTGATCCATGTCCTTGTAATTCTTTTTAATTTTAGTTATTCTAATAGGTGCATAGTGGCATCACAATGTGTTTTTTTAATTGGGCATCACTTCATTTCTTTACATAAGATCTGATTTTTGACTTATACACTTTTTTCTCTAAAGAAATTCTTTTAAATTTCTAAGAGGGCATGCTTACTGGCAACAAATTCTCTCAGGTTTTGTGAGAGGAAATCTTTACTTTCCACTTTGATTTTAAAGGATAGCTTCACAGGGCATAGAATTCTAGGTTAGTGTATTTTTTCTTTTCTTTTTTTTTTTATCTTAACAACTTAAATATTTCACTCCTCTCTGCTCTTACTTGCATGATTTATGGAAGTCAGATACAATTCTTATTTCTGTGTTTTCTTCTCGTGGCTTTTCCAGGATTTTTTTTTTTTTTTTTAATCTTTGGTTTTCTGAAGTTTGAAAATGGTAAGTTCAGGTGTAGCGTTTATGGGCTTATGTTACTTGGTACTCTCTGAGCTTTCTCAATCTGTTATTTAGTGTCTAAAATAAATTTGCATGAAATTCTCACTAATTTTTCAAATATTTCTGCTACTCTTTTGTCTTCTTCTAATAGTCTCACTATATTGTATATATTATACCTTTAGATGTCTGACAGTCCTTGGATATTATATTTGATTTGTTTTTAATTTGCTGCCTTTTTGTATCTTTGCTTTTCAGTTTTTAATATTTCTATTAAAATTTCCTCAAGCTCAGAGCCTTTCCTTAGCTTTTTTCAGTCTGCTAGTAAGTCTTTCAAAGGTATTGATAATTTCTGTTAGTTTTTTTTTTTTTTAATTTCTAGATCTCTAGCATTTATTTTTGCTCTTTCCTTGGATTTTTCATTTCTTTGCATATATTTTATATCTGTTTGTACATGATGTCTACTTTCTCCATTCAAGATCTTAGCATATTAATCATGTTTTACATTTCTAAAATTCTAACATTCCTGCTATGTTTCATTCCAATGTTTTCTCTGTCTCTTCAATTTTTCTTTTTTATTTTTCTTTTTGTAAATATCTGTTGATGGTCAGACATGATATATTGGATGAAGGGAACTGCTATAGTTGGTCTTTAGTAATCTTCTGAGTAGTAGGGGAAGAAAAATCATTCTACAGTTATATCATTGGGTCTCAGTCTTCTGGTGAGCCTGAGCCTCTGGACTTGATCTACACAAGTGTTTCTCAGCTTTTTCCTTCATTTTTTTGGGGAACAGGATTGATACATTGCACTTGAGTTTAGTATTTTCCTGCTCCCACAATAATAATAATAATAATAATAATAATAAAATAAAAAACTAGAATCAGCTGGAGTTGAGTATTTTTCTTCCCTTGTGTTAGTTAGGCTCTGATGATACTCCAACAAGTTAATATAGCTACCTATATAATATAGTTACCTAGCTTCCCTTGAGGTCAAATCTTGTTAAGAAGGAAAAAGCGTTTTAATCTCATGCTTAAAATAAGTAATTTTCCTCTCTCTGCGTTCAAAGCACACAGGGATTTTCCTCTATTTACTGTGGCACCCGATCAAGCTCCTGGAGGTAAATCTCACAGTATTGTGGAGTTCCACCTATGACCTGGTTCTTCTGGAGTTTTTCATTCTTAGATTTGTGCACTCTGAGCCTTTAGTAACTTTTCAATTATACTTCCTGTTATTGCACTCCACACTGGCTCCTGAGACAGTTTCTGCTCATGAGTTTACTCCTATAAACTGTAACTCAGTTTTTCTTCTATCAGTCTAACTAAATGGTTTTCAGCTTTGTTCACATTATTTTGTTAGATTTATACTTAAATATTTAACTTATAGTACTATTAAACATTTTTTTAAATTCAAATATCATCGTTCATTTCTAGTATATAAGAAAGTAATCAAGTAAAATGAAGCAATCAAACTAAAATTTTATATACCAAACTTGTATGCTTTGATTTTTTTTACTTGTACATTAATTCTAAGAGATTTTAAAAACTATACATTTTTAAAGCTTTCTATGAAGACAATTAAGTCATCTGTGAGTAGCAAAAGTTTTACTTCTTTCTTTTGTGAAAAAAATTAAAATGGAGAGCCAAGAAAATGCTCTAAAATGAAACTAAGAGGTCATTGAGGAAATATGACTTATACATATCTCAGCCTGGATGGAATCTGATCTTTGTCCACTTTTTGTATTAGCAAAGACGTCCACAAGATCTGTCAGAAATGCAAGATACTTATTGGAACCTTTCCCTAATATAACTCATGTAAGCTTATTTACTTATCAGATATTTACCCTAAAAAATAAAATAAAATGAAATGAGATTCAGGAAGGACAGGCATGTCCTGCCTTGTATCAAAGTCAATTACAGCTCTCATTGGCAATTTTAACAATCTCATGATTTATTTATTATTATTATTATTATTGTTGTTGTTATTTATTATTATTATTATTTTATTATTATTATTTTTTTTTGTCATTACAATTCCTTGACTCTTCCTCTTTCTTGGAGTACTTTTGTTTCTACCCAAACCTGTGTCTACAGAATTGCAATTCTTAAGATTCCAAGTAAAACTCTTTGTTTTCTATTGTCTTGATACTAGTTATCCTTTGACATCACATGGTGTCAGAATGAGAATCCAAAGTGATTCACTTCTACCTCAGCACTGTTACAGATGGCACTGTCAATAGGCAGCTGCTACTCAGAACTCTGACTTCTTTAATACTTAGAAGCCTTACTCCTGTAAATTTCTATTGTACTGTCAAAAACTTGAAAATTTGTTGGTTCAGTTGGGATCATTTAACACTCCTAAAGTAATCTATTTGCACACTCAAGTGAAACAAAAATAATATAGGAAAAGAAAACAAAAATAGTAAATATCTTTTGATCAGTATTTTGAGCCCTCCAAATGTAATAATGAATTGCTTCCATCAGAGAGACTAAATCACAACTATCTTAAAAGATTTCCAAATTAGAAAAATCCTCTCAAGCTCTGAGAACTCTCTCTGCTCCATCCTGTTCCTCTGAATATCCACCACAGTGCTCTCCTCCTTGCTATTCATCTGTTTCTGAATTTCCTTTTATAGCACCAAGATTTTAAATACTTATCCTATTACATATTTGTCCCTTGCTTCCCCCTTGAGTACCAAACTCCATAGATATTCAAGTCCCTTATATAAAATGGCACAGTGTTTACATATAATGTAAGCATATCCTCCTCATACTTTAACTAATCTATAAATTACTTATAGTACTTTATACAATATAAATGCTTATAAATTGTTATAAATAAAAATGTAAGTATTATGCAAACTGTTGCCAGCATGCAGCCAATTCATGTGTGTTGCTTTTAGAAGCTTTCTAAAACTGTTTCTCCAAATATTTTTGATCTGTAGCTGGTTAAATTCATGGAGGTGGTACTAGTAGATAATGTGGGCTTAATGAATATATTGCCCCATTACTCACTCTCTTTCTCAGTGATTCTCTGAAGAATTATTAGGTATAAAAATAATGTTATAGAAATGGGCACATACTTGCTGTTTCCAGGAGCTAAGGAGGAGGGGAAGATGAAAAGATACTAGATTTGGCTATAACAAGGTGATATAAAGGATCCTTGTGGTGATGGGAATGTCCCATGCCTTGGCAACATCAATATATATGCTTTTGCCATGCTGTGCTCATTCAGCTCTGTCTGCCTTTGTAAACCCATCCTTGCAATGGACTGTAGCCCACTAGGTTCCTCTGTCCACTGAATTTTCCAGGCAAGAATACTGGAGTAGATTGCCATTTCCTATTCCAAGGTAACTTCCTGACCCAGGGATCAAATCCATGTCTCCTGCATCTCCTGCATTTGCAGGCAGATTCTTTACCACTGAGCAACCTTGGAAGCCTTTAGCTATAGATAGATAGATAGATAAACCTGAAAATCTTTAAGAACTTGAAAATCCACTGACCATTTGGGGACTCATTTGAAACTCCTAAATTAGTCTATTTTCACAATCACTCATTTGATGACAGGGTTTTTAAAATGAAATGCATTCTTGAGGTTCACTAAGCAACATTCTAACAGAACAAAGGAATCTCACTTAAGTTAAAAAATCCTAGAAAAAATGTCCTGATGGATTTTTCCTTCCTGCTACTAAATGTTGTTGCTGAGCCATGAAAGATGCCAGGATTCTTGACCTCTGGAAGAGAGGAATTCAGTCCGGGGCCAGTGACAAGGCTTGATTGCTCATAGATTTTGTGAAATAAAGATTTATTAAAGTATAAAAGAGATAGAAAAAGATTCTGACAGAGACATCAGAAGGGGGCAGAAAGAGTGCCCCCCCCTCCCCCCGCTAGTCTTGAGTTAGATGTTATATAGGCTGCTAATTAGAGAAAGCAAATGTCTCAAAACTCAGAGTGGCACCAGGCTCCTCACCCACAACATGTATTTTGAGATAACATTGGCACAAGGTGAGTCATCCCGGGCCATAAAACTTTTGGCATGAATCTTGAAGAAAGGCACATTTCCAAGCAAACATATAGTTTCATTAACATAGATTAGGAGAGCAATGTATGAGTTAAACATACTGGTTTATTGAGCCCTTGTAGATTCTGAGTCTTAAGCAAAACTGACTTGAATAAAGACAGAGTATAGGGTAAATATATAGTTCATTAACATAGCTTAAGAAAAACATTTCCATAAGAAAAATGCATTGGTTAACTCAAGGTTTGAGAAAAGTTAAGCTCAGATGGAATCAGGTGTCATCACGGGGAAGGCAATGGCACCCCACTCCAGTACTCTTCCTTGGAAAATCCCATGGCTGAAGGAGCCTGGTACGCCACACTCCATGGAGTCACGAAGAGTTCGACATGACTGAGCGACTTCACTTTCAATTTCACTCTCATGCATTGGAGAAGGAAATGGCAACCCAGTCCAGTGTTCTTGTCTGGAGAATCCCAGGGATGTGGGAGCCTGGTGGGCTGCCGTCTATGGGGTCTCACAGAGTTGGACACAACTGAAACGACTAAGCAGCAGTAGAAGCAGCAGCAGGTGCCATCATAGCAACACAGAATTTTAAGAGAAATCTCTTTAATTTTGTTCAGAGAAGGGAAAAAAAAAAAAAAATCTGATCCTTGTAGTTTGTTTCCTCCCACCTCTTAAAAGAGATAAAAAATTGTCTAATGCTTGCAGCCTATTTCTTCCATTTGGAGACCCCTGGCCTTCCTGTCTGTTACCCTCACAATACTCTCATGCACTGACACAATATCCTTTCACAATTTACTTTCCCATGTTACCAACCAAGGTCTCATTTAGTATACTCCTATCATTTCTATCTCTGAAATACAAAAATACTTATCTGCCTCATAATTTCTAGGGGGGAAAAATTCCTCAGATGATTTTGTTCGGGGGGTTATGCACATATTCATTAACACTAAAGACTAATCGCATTACCACTTTTTAACCACTGTGTGAGTGTCTATCGCTCAGCCATGTCTGTCTCTTTGCAACCCCATGGACAGTAGACCACCAGTCTCTGTCCATGGCATTTTCCAGGCAAGAATACTGGAGTGGGTTGCCATTTCCATCTCCAGGAGATCTCCCTGACCCAGGAGTTGAACCTGGGTCATCTACATTGCAGGCAGATTCTTTACCATCTGAGCCACCAAGGAAGCCTTTTTATCACTGGTCAATAGACTTTTATATATATATATAATAAAAATTAGGAAGCAACTAATAAATGAAACTTTAGAGGCCTTTAAACCCATTTTAGTTTTGTAAAATATGTATGCATGTGTGTGCATATATATGTATATATATTTGTATATATTCATACATTCATTTGAATATATATATATATTCATTTTCCCCTAAAGATTTTTGTTTTTAATTTCCCCTAAAGGTTTTAAATCTCCTAAAAATTGAGTAGGTAACTTCTAGCTACTTTTCTGATCAAATAAAAAATCACAGATTTAAATCATCAAATATGGTTGCTGCTCAGTTGCTCAGTCATGTCCAACTCTTTGCAACCTCATGGACTGCAGCATGCCAGGCTTCCCTGTCCTTCACTGTCTCCCAGAGTTTGCTCAAACGCATGTCCACTGAGTCAGTGATGCCATCCAAACATATTATCCTCTGTCGTCCCCTTCTCCTCCTGCCCTCAATCTTTCCCAGCCTCAAGGTCTTCTCCAGTGCATCAACTCTGCATTAGGTGGTCAAAGTATTGGAGCTTCAGCTTCAGCATCAGTCCTTCCAATGAATATTCAGGGTTGATTTTCTTTAGGATTGACTGCTTTGATCTCCTTGCTGTCCAAGAGACTTGCAAGGATCTTCTGCAGCACCAGTTCCAAAGCATCAATTCTTTGGCTCTCAGCCTTCTTTATGATCCAACTCTCACATCCATATATACATAACTACTGGAAAAAACATAGTTTTGAATAGATGGGCATTTGTCAGTGAAGTGATCTCTCTGCTTTTTAATGCATTCTATGTTTGTCATAGCTTTTCTTTTAATGAGCAACTGTCTTTTAATTTCATGACTGCAGTCATTGCCCATGGTGATTTTGGAGCTGAAAAAATAAAGTTTGATACTTTTTTCATTTTCTTCCCATCTATTTTGATGAAGTAATGGTACTGAATACCTGTTCCTCAACCAGGGGTCACACTCTGGTCCCCTGCATTGGGAGCACTGAGTCTTATCCGCTGGACCACCAGGGGAGTTCCTTCTACACATGTGGCTTGAGCTAAATTGAGATTTAAATATAGCTGACCACTCCATATCAAAGTCAGATCATTTTAAAGAGAATATCTATCTTCCACTTAATGATAAATCTAAGTCAAATTTGGGCCAAAAATATTGTATGAAAATTTAGCAAAAATCTCAGAAATTATTCTCCTCCCGACCTCCCAAATATTGAAAAGATGGTCCCATTTGAACCACAAGGAAAAGGATACAAGTCACAGCCAAAAGTAGAGTTCTGGATAAAAACTTTTTATTTGCCACAAAAAGAAGCACAGAAAATTATTTTCCATTAATTATAGAACATAGTACTGGTTCAAAACACTAATTAGTTTGTGATATCTCTCTAGGGCAGGGATTCACAACTATATATAACCAACATCTCCTTTCTAGTGCAAATATTTAGAGAAATTATGTTTTACTTTCTTGAATAAATGCCACCTTTTCAAATCAATATAACTTAATTGTATGTAATATAACAAATCAGTAAAAAGTGCAATTTATAATTCATTGATACATATTTAAATATGTAAATACTCAGTATTTAGATTCAATAATAAAATCATTTTATTATATTTTGCTAGATTACATAATAAAATATTCTGAATCTTAAACTGTGAATGTAAAAGTTTGGATTCCTCTTTAACACAGACTTAGGTTCTAAATTCTGATAATTATACCAGATATTTCACATGCATAAATGTCTATTGAAAGATTTACAATGCATATAGTATACAAGACAGTTACTCATTATTATGTTTGTTCTTTGCATTGTAGAATATCTAACATTTTTGGCACCTGCTCACTTATGCAAATGTATTTCCTAACATTGTAGTAATAAAAACGCCTCCACCAAAATCCAAAACAATGTACCTTCTCCTCCGAGAAATACTGCCTTTACCGTTTGAGTGTACAGGAACATCTGGAGGGATATCCTTGTTATCACAGTAGGAAAATGCAGCCAGGATTCTTTACTACTAGTGAATGTCAACTGGAGTGGATGGAGGGAAAGAAGAAGAGATACATAAACTCTTGAGAGACAATAAGAAAGACTTTCAGAACATTGAAGCAAAAGATTGATGGGAACTTCAGGTTGCACCAAGAGTAGTGATTCTAATTTTATTCAAACACATAGGATGGTAAGGATACCCTCCTATACATTTATATAGAAAATCATTATCTATATGTTGTCTACTTGGAAGAAGTATTTATGCATTCATGCTAACACATATAAGTTCAAAGGCATAAATGCATAGACCTATAATTTAATCTTATTCAATCAATTTCTATAGAGAACTTATTTTATGTCAATTAACAGGTTATATCAGTTCAGTTCAGTTGCTCAGTCATGTCCGACTCTTTGTGACCCCATGGACTGCAGTATGCCACACCTCCCTGTCCATAACCAGCTCCCAGGGTTTACTCAAAGTCATGTCCATTGAGTCGGTGATGCCATCCAGCCATCTCACCCTTTGTCGTCCCCTTCTCCTCCTGCCTTCAATCTTTCCCAGCATCAAGGTATTTTCCAATGAGTCATTTCTTCACATCAGGTGGCCAATGTATTGGAGTTTCAGCTTCAGCATCAGTCCTTCCAAACAATACTCCTTTAGGACAGATTTCCTTTAGGATGGACTGTTTGGATCTCCTTGCAGTCCAAGAGACTCTCATGAGTGTTCTCCAACACCATAGTTCAAAAGCATCAATTATTCGGCACTCAGCTTTCTTTATAGTCCAACTCTCACATCCATACATGACTACTGGGAAAACCAAAGCCTTGACTATACCAACCTTTGTTGGCAAAGTAATGCCTCTGCTTTTCAATACGCTATCTAGGTTGGTCATAACTTTTCTTCCAAGGAGTAAGCGTTTATAAATTTCAGGGCTGCATGAAATGTCATAGCTGCATTGATCTCACCATCTGCAGTGATGTGGGAGCCCCACAGAATAAAATCTGTCACTGTTTCCACTGTGCCCCCAATTATTTGCCACGAAGGGATGGGACCAGATACCATGATCTTAGTTTTCTGAATGTTGAGCTTTAAGCCAACTTTTTCACTTTTCTCTTTCACTTTCGTCAAGAGGCTCCTTTTCAGTTCTTCTTCACTTTCTGCCATAAGGGTGATGTCATCTGCATTTCTGAGGCTACTGATATTTCTCCCAGCAATCTTCATCTAGCCCAGCTTTTCTCATAATGTACTCTGCATATAAGTTAATAAGCAGGGTGACAATATACAGCTTTGGCCTACTCTTTTCCTCATTTGGAACCAGTCTGTTGCTCCAAATCCAGTTCCAACTCTTTCTTCCTGATATGCATACAAATTTCTCAAGAGTCAGGTCACATGCCCTGGTATCCCCATCTGTTTAAGAATTTTTGGTGATGCACGAAGTCAAAGGCTTTGGCATAGTCAATAAAGCAGAAATAGATGTTTTTTTTTTTCTGGAACTCTCTTGCTTTTGGGATAATCCAGTGGTTGTTGGCAATTTGATATTTGGTTCCTCTACCTCTTCTAAAACCAACTTGAACATCTGGAATTTCACGGTTCATGTACTGTTGAAGCCTGGCTTGGAGAAGTTTGAGCATTACTTTACTAGCATGTGAGATGAGTGCAATTGTGCGGTAGTTTGAGCACTCTTTGGCATTTTTTGGCATTTCCTTTCTTTCGGATTGGAATGAAAATTGACCTTTTCCAGTCCTGTGGCCCCTGCTGAGTTTCCCAAATTTGCTGGCATATTGAGTGCAGCACTTTCACATCATCTTTTAGGATTTGAAATAGCTCAACTGGATATATAAATTCATTCATATAGCTCAGGGTATATATAAATGAAACCAAAACCTTGTCTTAGGGAGGATGAAATTTTTTTCTATCCTAATTTTGCTGGTCTAATTATTAAATTGGCATGAGACAGACTAACAGAAGAAAATTAAAGAATAGCTTAATAACATGTATACATGTGCCAGCTACAAATTGGCAGTTGCCATTGACCCTTGCCAACTATCCATACAAGGATTAAATCGTGTGCTTTTGTAGCTGCTGATTTTCAACAGCCCCTGAAAGGAGCAGAGGATTGGAGAGCAGAAATGAGCCACTCTGTCCTCTGCCTTGTACTGGGCAAGAGTGAACTCTTTAGTCTCCAATAACTTTTCTAAATATTTCATAAAATTGACTTTCAAAGTTGGCTAACATTGTGTTCCCCTCTTCCCTTTCACAGTTTCTGTGCCTTAACTATACTAGTTGGTTTTCTCAGTGCTTGTCCTAAAGTTTTCCTCCTCTATTTTCTAGTCCCCAGCCAGAATTTCTCTTTTTACATCACCCTATATATCAATGTATCCCTGGAGAATGAAATGGCAAACCACTCCAGTATTCTTGCCTGGAAAAATTCCACAGACAGAGGAACCTGGAGGGCTATCGTCCATGGTGTTGAAAAGAGTTGGCCACAACTGAGCGACTGAGCACATATATCAATGTATAACAGTTTGACTATAATTTCAATAGCATATTGTATACTTGACATTTGCTAAAAGTTAGATCTCAAGTCTTATCACAACAAAAATTTTAAAAAGAAAATAGTAACTATTTAAGGTCATTGAGTTACATGGCTTGATTATGATGAATATTTCACTATATATATATATATATAATAAATAAATTGACACGTTAAATATGTACAATTTTAATTATCAAGTATACCTCAATAAATCTGGGGAAAAATAAAAATTTGACAAAATTAAGACCAATATATTTTGAGAATTCCTTCAACTGTTCTTTTAAGAAAAGGCTTGATAAAAAATTAATTAATTAATTAATGACATCACATACAAAAAAAAAAAGAAGAAAAGCCTTGACACATGGATTTTCTATGAACAAAATAATTTCTTTGTGTTCAATATAGGTTTGCTGCTGCTGTTGAGTCTCTTCAGTCATGTCCAACTCTGTGCGACCCCATAGATGGCAGCTCACCAGGCTCCCCCATCCCTGGAATTCTCCAGGCAAGAACACTGGAGTGGGTTGCCATTTCCTTCTCCAATCAATATTGGTTTATTGCATATATAAAGAAAATATCCTTTACTATCACCTAAAAATGTAAATTTAGTGGTGCTGCATAAAAAGAAAAAAAAATTCAATTGTTCCTTATCACTTTAATATGATCTAGATGGAAGTGGTGAAGGAGCTATCCTGATTATACCTGCCTCCAGGCACGGTGAATACTGGCCTAGAAAACCATTTTTCACTACAACACAGTTGGTGGGGTGGGGGTGGGGGGTGGGCCCGGGGGAGGAGATAATATTGCAAGCTGCTTATTTACCTTTTGTGTTTTCTACACATGCAGATCCATTGTTAAACCAATTAAATTACTCCCTTTCCCTTTCATTTATGCAATGAGCTGTAAGGTAAAGTTTATCTAAAGCTGATGAACAAAAAAAATATGGATTTTAAGGAATTCTCCCACCTGATACATTATGATAAAACATTTGAAAGTTGGTTTTAATAGTCACTGGAGTTGAATTTCACCTCTGCTTATTGAATTATTTCTATTTCAATGATCTTTATGATTTCCATACCAGGAATATAGATGCCATATGCAAAATAATTTATTAATGAGAGTTTCTTTTTTTCCTTTCTTTCTTTTTTTTTTTTCATGAAATGGGATTGTTTCAAAATACTTTTTCAGGAGGCTTTTAAAACCACCTTGGAACCATTCAGTGTAATTCCATCTATTTGTTAGTTGCTAAGTCATGTCTGACTACTTGTGACTCTATGGACTGTACTCTGCCAGGTTCCTCTGTCCATGGCATTCTCCAGACAAAAATACTGGAGTGGACTTCCATGTCCTTCTCCAGGAATCGAACTTGGATCACTTACATCTACCTGTATTGGCAAGTGGGTTCTTTACCACTAACACCACCTGGGAAACCTCTGAATACTTCCTAACACTGTACAACTAAATAAATAAATAAACTCAAAATTGATTAAAAACTTAGATATTAGGCCAAAAACTATAAAGTTCTTAGAGGAAAACATAGGCAGTACATTTATTGACATAGATCTCAGCACGATTCTCTGACTCACCTCCTAGATTAATGGAAATAAAAACACAAATAAGCAAATGGGACCTAACAAAACTTGAAAGTTTTCCACAACAAGGAAAGCATAAACAAAAGGAAAGCACAGTCCTCAGAATGGAATAAAATAATAGCAAATAAAACAACTTACAAAGGGTTAATTTCCAAATGTACAAGCAGCTCATGTAACTCAATACCAGAAAAACATAAAAATCAATCAAAACATGGGCATATCAAACAGACAATATACATGGCCAATAAACACATGAAAAGATGTTTCAATATTACTCACTATTAGACAAACATAAAATTACAGTGAGATGTCACCTCGTACCAGTCAGAATGGCCATCATCTAAAAATCTATAAACAATGAAAGCTAGAGAGGATGTGGAGAAAAGGGAACCCTCTAACACTGTTGGTGGAAATGTAAACTGATGTAGCCATTGTGGAAAATAGTATGGAGATAACTTTAGAAACTGAGAATAAATCTACCACCTGATTCAGCAATTCCACTACTGGGCATGTACCCTGAGAAAACTACAATTCTAAAAGACATATGTACCCCAATGTTCACTGTAGCAATGTTTACAATAACCAGAACATGGAAATAATCTAAATGTCCATTGAAAGAAGAATGGATAAAAATGTTTGGGTACATTTATACAATGAATATTACTCAGACGCAGAAAGGAACAAATATGAATCAGTTGTAGTGAGGTGGATGAATCTAGAATCTCTTATACAGAGTGAAATAAATCAATGTTACATAAATTAAATCAATGAAGTAGGCTTCAGAGACAAGAAAACACCAGGCCTCTGACTTTGCTTCTAACCTACATGGACACTGCCCTGACTATGTGCCTGAGAATGCATGTATTGTTACTAGTAAGCCATGGACACTATAGATAAGAGTGGGTGGATCTTGGAACTGATGCTGGGCGGGATTGGGGGCAGGAGGAGAAGGGGATGACAGAGAATGAGATGGCTGGATGGCATCACCGACTCGATGGACATGAGTTTGAGTGAACTCCAGGGGTTGGTGATGGACACTGAGGCCTGGCGTGCTGCCATTCATGGCATCTCAAAGAGTTGGACACGACTGAGCGACAGAACTGAACTGAACTGGTGGGGTCTAGTAAAATTGTACTGCTGAACTTAGTAGAGAATGATCTTGTGGATACAGTTGGGGAAGGTGAAGATGGGATGAGTTTAGATTATATATTGACATATATACACTCTCATGTGTAAAACAGATAGTGGGAAGTTGTTAAACAACACGGAGAGCTCAGCCTGATGCTCTATCATGACTTATACATGCGAGATGGGGGAGGTGAGGGAGGCTCAGAAGAGAAGGGATATATATATATATATATATATATAATGACTGATTCGCTTCGTTGTATGTTAGAAATCAACATGAAATTGCAAAACAATTTTTCAGCAATTAAAACCTAAATAAAATGTAAATGAAAAGATAATTTGTGGGTTTGTTTAATTAAAAGTTAATAAGTGAGCAATTATATGTTTTGGGGCTGAATGTACTTCATTATCCATTTGTTTGTGGTGTATAAGATATATGCTTAAATGCTTATACGTGGATAAATTATATCCCTTTAGTAATATTGTTTATCCTCCCAAAAATGATGACCAAGATCTCCTGGAATGTTCATGCCTTAGAGATGGTCAGCTTTCAAGATCTAACTAAAGGGCTTAGCAGTTTTAAAATCAAGTAAGTGTATCTGCCAGAGTAAGCTCACCTCCTGCACTGACATGTTTTTCTAAGACTAACCTGGCTAATTTGTGCATTGTAACATAGGTAAACACATAGGCCAACCAATATACATTAATTGCTCATCATAACATTTAGAAAGATAAGGTTGTGATAGAAGAAAACAATTTCTTGCTAAGCAATATAACTGGAAAAGAGTTGCTGGTGAAACTTAGCAAATTGCCACTTAGGTCATTGGAGCATAAATAGCTTTGTGACTGTTCCAATGAGTGTCAGACAATTGCCACCTGAGTTCTTCTGACAAAACTAAAATAGACTGTCAAAGCTTTCCCTTTCACCCACAAACTAGAACAGTGCTATTTCAGAGTGAGAAAACATACACATATTACATAATAGCTTGACAATATATCTGCTTAGGGGAATGGAAAACAGTTGATATTGTAAAGGGTGGCAAACTTTAGGACACTTCTGAATAAAACAGTTTAGGTAACTTCTTTGGAAGCTTCCTGCTCTTGCACAGCCAAAAGACTGACATTTTGTACCAAGCTTCTATTTTAATTATCATCACTGAGTACATTAACTCTTAACTCTTGAATAGCATAACACTTCAACAAAGTTCCCCACTTAAAGTCTATCTTGTAATTTGCAGGTGATGACTCTCTTTGCTCTTTATAGGTAAAGAAAATGATAGTTCTAATGAGTATACTTGTATGATGTCTAGGATCTGACTCCCAACTTCCTGACTCTTCACATGCACTTCAACATAAGAATTCAGTTGTGTTAGATGGTTCTAGGAAAAGCTCTATTTGGTGAATCACTTTTTTTGTTGTTTGTTTTAATGCCATTTTTGTGGCTTTCAGTTGAAGAAATATCTACCACTAAGAAATTACACTGAAACAGGTAACTTCCAATAATGCCTCAGTATCAGTTACCTCAAATCCAAACACCTTGGCCTGGATCTCATTTTCTTTTTTCCCTACCTTCATCATCTGACTCAGTGTTTTAGTACTTTCACTTCATTGTATCATGTTTTTTTACTTGAAATAACATATTTCCTTAGCCCAATTCAATTTCAATATGACAAATATTTTAAATGGACTTTCAGTAAAATCTGAATCTATCTTGCCTTTTGCTAATTAATTGCATGTCTTTTACTCAAAATCTCACTCAAGTCTCATTTCTTCCATGAAATTTCCTTACATGGAGCCTAATTCTTTTCTAAGTATTCACTCTGTAATTCTCTCCCCACTGCTTCATACTCCAAGTGAAGTCTGAATTTTTCTTCATCTTTTCCATAGTCGAATCAGAGAAGGTTGAGTGGAGGATATAGACACTAATTGAGGCCTTATATCCTCCACCTAACCTTCTCTGATTCGATGTTCATTGATTTTTTTTTTCCCTCTGATATCCTTTTATACTTTTGTTAAGATGTATTTATTCATTGGCTATAATATCTATATTTCTATTTCTTTTAGAAATAAGTATAACTCATAGCCTATAATGAAGAAAGAAATAGCAACCCACTCCAGTATTCTTGCCTGGAGAATCCCAGGGACAGAGGAGCCTGGTGGGCTGTCGTCCATGGGATCACACAGAGTCAAACAGAACTGAAGTGACTTAGCAGCATCAGCATCAGCAGTGTAACCTATAAAAAGACAAAAAGAAGGAGCACAAAACATACCAAATGATTAACTAATGAGGAAGAGTAAGAAAGAAAAGAGGGGAAAAAAAATGGTAAGAGAAAGGGACCCAATCTGTGGAGACCTCAGAAATAAAAACCACCATATAAGCAACGACCTTCTTTGAATCTCAGTATTAGTTCTGTCACTTCAAACTTACATATGAGGAAATGAAAATGTTATCTGTGATTTTTAGACAAAGCCCAAGTTGAATGTGCATTAAGAACTGTTCAGAGTCATTAAGATCTTAAATTTCAAATCAATTTGACTTTTTCACTATTGCATATTCCCTACACAAGTCATTTTATAGATTAATTATTGCTATTTTTGTGTCTGTGGGCTGCCTTTTAGAGGATCATTTGCAATATTTGAATGGGATATGAAATGGAAGCTATGATACTATTTTTTGGGGTTGATAACATTACTATTTGTATTTAATTTAGCTTCTGCCACTAAGTGAAACAGGAGGGAAGGGAACAGGCCAACCTTTGAAAGAATGACATAGCCTGACACACATAGCCTGGCACAAAACATAAACTGTTTAGATCAAAAAGGTCCAAGATGGCAGGCAAAAACTAGATTTTTGACTAGAACTTGATTTTTGATATTTTGATATTTTTGATATAAGCTGCTGCTGCTAAGTCACTTCAGTCATGTCCAAGTCTGTGCGACCATATAGACGGCAGCCCACCAGGCTCCGCCGTCCCTGGGATTCTCCAGGCAGGAACACTGGAGCAGGTTGCCATTCCCTTCTCCAATGCATAGAAGTGAAAAGTGAATGTGAAGTCACTCAATCATCTCTGACTCTTCGCGATCCCATGGACTGCAGCCTACCAGGCTCCTCTGCCCATGGTATTTTTCAGGCAAGAGTACTGGAGTGGGGTGCCATGGCATATAAGCTCATTTTAACAAATCAGCAAGCTAATTGACACACCCATATGCCCCAGGACAGTTTCAAGGTCAACTATCAAAGACCAAAAAGTGGGCAGTGGCCCAACCACTGGAAATCTCAACTCCTTCCCCAAAATAGTGGAAATAATCCTCCCACTCATTAACCTTTGAAATTACCCAGCCCATAAAAGCTAACCTAAAAAAAAAAAAAAAAACAATAACACATTTTGAGGCCCTCTGCAATGGTCAAACTCTCTGTGGGGTGTGTTTCTCTCTGAATATATCCGCTTCTTACCTATCACTTTGTCTTTCACTTAATTCTTTATGAGATGAGACATCAAGAACGTAAGCTTCATTTGGTCTTGAAACTAGGTCTGTGATCTTACTTGGAAGATCGTGGGTTTTGGCCGGGTTCAAGCTCAAGCCATATGGGTTCAAGTCCCAAGCAGGGTTTGGCTGGCTTCTAGTCCCAGCCTTGTGGTTTTGAGTCCCAAACTAGGTTTTGACTGGATTTGAGTTCTGGCACATGTGTTCAAGTCCCAAACTCAGGTAAATGGTTTCATAAACAACTCTCATAATATGAAATACTTCTTAAAGTTTATTACACCTGTCTACATTTCACTGGTCAGCAATTACATTTCAGTTACACCTTCCTAGTGTCATTATGTTATTTTGCAATCATCAATCATTATATTTTTAAATGGATGAATATTCTTTATTTGATGAGGCAAATAAATATGTCTAGGGGCTTTCCTGTTCTCTCAGTGGTGAAGAATCTCCTTGTGAATGCAAGAGACACGTGTTTGATCCTTGGTCCTGAAAGATCTCACATGCTGCAGAGCAACTAAGCCAGTGAGCCACAACTACTGAGATTGTGCTCTAGAGCCTGGGAACTGCAACAACTGAATCCATGTGCCACAGTTACTGAAGCCCACTTCCCTTAGAGACTATGCTCTGCAACAAGAGAAAACACAGCAATGAGAAACTCATGCACCACAACTAGGGAGATGTTCCAAGAGAAATGCAACAAGAGAAAAAGCCTATGCAGCAATGAAGCTCAGCGCAGCCAAAAAATAAAATTGTTGCAGGAAGGGGGACCGCTTCCAGGGCCAGACAGTGGACTCTTGTTTAACACTCAGATTGGTGATGGGATTAGTTTCTGGGTTCTCTTTGGCCAATCATTCTGACTCAGGGTCCTTTCTGGTGGCACATGCATTGCTCAGCCAAGATGGATACTAGAGAGGATCTGGGATGTTGTCTGTCATGTGGTGTCTCTTTTTGCCCTTTCCTGAACTCTTCTGTTTCAGTTCAGTTCAGTGCAATTCAGTCGCTCAGTCATGTCCGAATCTTTGTGAGCCCATGAATCGCAGCATGCCAGGCCTCCCTGTCCATCACCAACTCCTGGAGTTCACTCAGATTCAAGTCCATCGAGTCAGTGATGCCATCCAGCCATCTCATCCTCTGTCATCCCCTTCTCCTCCCCCAATCCCTCCCAGCATCAAAGTCTTTTCCAATGAGTCAACTCTTGGCATGAGGTGGCCAAAGTACTGGAGTTTCAGCTATAGCATCATTCCTTCCAAAGAAATCCCAGGGCAGATCTCCGTCAGAATGGACTGATTGGATCTCCTTGCAGTCCAAGGGACTCTCAAGAGTCTTCTCCAACACCACAGTTCAAAACCATGAATTCTTTGGCACTCAGCCTTCTTCACAGTCAAACTTTCACATCCATACATGACTACTGGAAAAACAACAGCCTTGACTAGACCTACCTTAGTTGGCAAAGTAATGTCTCTGCTTTTCAACACGCTATCTAGGTTGGTCATAACTTTTCTTCAAAGGAGTAAGCGTCTTTTAATTTCATGGCTGCAGTCACTATCTGCAGTGATTTTGGAGCCCCCCAAAATAAAGTCTGACACTGTTTCCAGTTTCCCCATCTATTTCCCATGAAGTGATGGGACCGGATGCCATGATCTTCGTTTTCTGAATGTTGAGCTTTAAGCCAACTTTTTCACTCTCCTCTTTCACTTTCATCAAGAGGCTTTGTAGTTCCTCTTCACTTTCTGCCCTAAGGGTGGTGTCATCTGCATATCTGAGGTTATTGATATTTCTTCCAGCAATCTTGATTCCAGCTTGTGTTTCTTCCAGCCCAGCATTTCTGATGATGTACTCTGCATATAAGTTAAATAAGCAGGGTGAAAATATACAGACTTGATGTACTCCTTTTCCTATTTGGAACCAGTCTGTTGTTCAGGTGGTGGTTTATTAGTTCCATGTTCCTTAACAGTACCTCCTGTTGTAAAATAAATCACACAAATGGTTACTATGATGCCTGGCACCAGTGGGCAGTTTGTCAGTGGGCTTCCACTAACAGAAGTATTTAAAAATATTTTCATCATCCAAAAAAAAAAAAAAAAAAAGAAAATAAAGAAAGAGAGAAAGAAGTATTTCCAGGGATAGAAATGTAATTAATTGGATGCTCCTTGGTGGTCCACTGTTTAAAATTCTGCATTTCAATACAGGTGATGTGAGTTCAATCCCTGGTCAGGGAACTGAGGCCCCACTGCCATAACTATAGAACCCACATGCTATAACTAGAGAATCCATACACCACAATGAAATGTGCTGCATGATGAAATGAAGATCCAGACTCAGCCAAATAAATAAATAAATATTATTAAAAACTTAATCAGTTAAGCTGGCATTTATTAAGCTTTTGGCCTGATCAAACATAGTTGTTGTCAGTTTCACAAAAGGAGAAAAGATCAGATATGTTTGAAACTGCCCAGAGAGTGGCATTATTAACATTTTCTCCTTGTTTGCTTTACAACTTATGCTCAAAATGCTAAAATAGAAAAAATAAAAATAAAAAAGTTCTTATTATAGGTTTGTCAAGGGTGTATAATTGTTTGCTTGATAAGTAATGGATCTTTATTGCTGTGTGGCTTTTTCTTAGATTAGTACCTTACAGTCTCCTATGGAGATAATACAGTCCTTCATTTATTATTGATTACAGTGTTTGAAGAGCATAACTAAGTCTGATATTCTGCTTTTTTAATATTATATTAAATAAAACTGAGTACTGGGTTATACATTTCTACAAAGTGATGAATTTGTTAAATCTATTTTTCAGGCTAAATTTATTATCTTTTACTAGTTTTACTTTTGTTGCTGAAATATTGCATAAAAAATACTTTTATTACATTCTATTTTGAGGATCTAAGGGGACTGATTTATAGGCAGTTGCCCCCAAATCTTAAATAAGTTTATCTCTTACCTTTAAAATAGGATGAATCAAAAAATAAAAAAAAATTATACATTTACCTGGAGCTGGGAAAGGATCAGATTATTTCAGTATCAAAGTATTAAAGAGAAAGACCCAATATCTAATTCCAGAAACTTTATTGCATAAAAAAAGCCACTCCTTAAACATAGTAATTTAAAATCATTTCTCTTCTCAGGAATAAGGGGATCCTTGATGGAGACAACTTATTCCTAATTCATTTGGCATCAGCTGCGGTGACTTGAAAGTTAAAAGCTAGAATCAATGGCTGGTGCTTGAGCTGTGAAGACTCATTTGGGGATGAGGGATATGAGAATTCTGGGATTTCCCTCTATATCTCAATATGATATTGCCACATGGTCTCTCCAGCATAGTAGCTTCAGGATAGCAGGATTTCTTACACGCAGGCTCAGGGCACATATCCCAAGAGAGAAATGATCAGGGAAAAGTGCTGTTGATTTTTATGACCTGGGAAATTTTGCCTTATTCTCTTTATTAAAAAATAAGTCATAGAAACCACTCAATATTCAGTGGTAGAGGGATTAGAACCTACTTACTGATGATAGGAGCTCAAAAGATTTTAGACATATTTAAAATCACACTAATATCTAAATTTTCTATATAGAAGCTAATATTATGAAGGTACATTTAGCAAGGCATAATATTCCAGTGTTTTCTGGACTCTTTAAAGCAATTTTCTTCAAAATTAAGTCATTTCTTCACAACATTCATAATGTTGTTCTAAATCCCCACAATACTTCCATTTTGACTATTTACCAGGTCTTACTCCACTCGGAGAAGACAATGGCACCCCACTCCTCTCACCCAGCTTTTGTATAAATGCAGTTATTTTAAAGGTGATTTGAATTTTACACAGTGTCCGTTTTGGGGGCTTACCACGTGGCTCTACTTGTAAAGAACCCACTTGCAAATACAAGAGACATAAGAGACACAGGTTCAATCACTGGGTCAGGAAGGTCTCCTGGAGAAGGGTATAGCATCCAACTCCAGTATTCTTGCCTGGTGAATCCCGTGGACAGAGCAGACTGATGGGCTCCAGTCCATAGGATTGCAAACAATCGGATACTACTGAGGTGACTTAGCAAAATGCATCTGTCTGTTTTAGAAGGAGACACCAAAACCAAATTAATTGTACAAGAGACATATGGGCAAACTTCTAGAAAATTAAAGGATACAGAGAATGACAAAAGATCTTTTAAACCATGATGCATGTCTGACACATGAGAAAGGAGAAGGGGGAGAAAATACTGGACAGGAAGAAACCCATAGTATAACACAGGTCAAATAAATACTTCACCAAGCCAATCAGGCAATCAGGAGTATCAGTTACTTTAAAACAAAAACGAAAAATGAAAATGTGCATCTAACATACAATCCAGGAATTTAATTCTGGGGCTTTTATCCAAAAGAAATAATGATTTATGTTTATCCAAAAGCCTATACACAGTAGCAGTTTTATTCATAATATCCCCAAACTGGGAACAATACAATTGTTTTTAAGCAGTGAATCATTAAAAAAAAAAAAAAATGTGCTACATTCTTACCACACACACGTAAAGAAAATATTCAGCCAATTTAAGAAAAAAATGAATGCAAAACAGAAACTTTAATGACTCTCTGGAAAATTATTATGAATGAAAAAGGAAGTCATATGGCTCATTTACATTACATATGATTTATTTACATGGCATTCTTGGGATGACAATGTTATAGGAATGAAGAACATAGTTGTGGTTGCCAGGAGATAATGAGGGAGGTGGAAGGTGAAAGGATAGTTCAGTTCAGTCGCTTAGTCGTGTCTGACTCTTTGAGACCCCATGAATCGTAGCACACCAGGCATCCCTGTCCATCACCAACTCCCGGAGTTCACTCAAACTCATGTCCATCGAGTCAGTGATATCATCCAGCCATCTCACCCTCTGTCATCCCCTTGTCCTGCCCTCAATCCCTCCCAGCATCAGGGTCTTTTCCAATGAGTCAACACTTCACATGAGGTGGCCAAAATGTTGGAGTTTCAGCTTCAGCATCCGTCCTTCCAATGAACACCCAAGACAGATCTCCTTTAGAATGGACTGGTTGGATCTCCTTGCAGTCCATGGGACTCTCAAGAGTCTTCTCCAACACCACAGTTCAAAACCATCAATTCTTCGGTGTTCAGCTTTCTTCACAGTCCAACTCTCACATCCATACAGATAACTAAGATCATGGCACCTGGTCCCATCATTTCATGGGAAATAGATGGGGAAACAGTGTCAGACTTAATTTTGGGGGGCTCAAAATCACTGCAGATGGTGATTGCAGCCATGAAATTAAAAGATGCTTACTCCTTGGAAGGAAAGTTATGACGGGTATGGCTATAAATGATGACATTAGTGATGCCTGCAGTGATAGAAATGTTCTACATATTGACTAGATCAATGTCTGGACACTAGTTATAATATTGCAACATAGTTTTACAAAATGATAGCATATGGGAAACTGAGTGAAATACATACACAATCTATTACTTCCTATAACTGAATCTATTGGTCTTGTGGTTAGTCACTAAGTCATATCCACATGAACTGCAGCACACCAGGCTTCCCTGCCCTTCACTATCTCCTGGAGTTCACTTAAACTCATGTCTATTGTGTTGGTGATGACATGCAATCACCTCGCGGTCTGTCACTCTTCTTTTGCTCTCAATCTTTCCCAGCATCAGGGTGTTTTTTTTTGTTGTTGTTGTTGTTGTTGTTGTTTTTGTTTTTAGTCAATTCCTTTTAATTGGAGGATAATTTCTTTACAATATTGTGGTGATTTTTGCCCTATATCAACATGAATCACCCACAGGTGCACATGTGTCTCCCCATCCTGAAACCCCCTCTAACATCCCTCTCCATGTCATCCCTCTGGGTTATCCCAGAGCACCGGCTTTGAGTGCCCTGCTTCACGCATTGAAGTTGCACTGATCATGTTTTATATATGGTTATGTACACGTTTCAATGCTATTCCTCAAATCATCCCACCCTCATCTTTTCCTGCCGGGAGCCAGTGTGAGGAACTCTGCCCATGGCAAAGGTCATGAGGAAGGAGGCTTTGGCATACACAAAGGCAGGATCGAGCCTCAGGAAACCCCCTGTTCCCGAGAATCTACCCCCCAAACCAGAGTCTGTTTTATGCTCTCACCTATACCTCTGTCTTTAAAGGGGGCTGTTCCCCCACCACCTCTCTCAGAGAAGGAGTTAAATTGCAGCTCCAGTTAATAAAAATTCCTGGGCGTGACAAGAGTGTTTCAACTTACAAACTCCTCTGAAGTTTCTCTAGCCTGCCTGAGCAGGTTCATCCGGCCACATGTGATTGTTTACAGCCTCCTAACTGTGAGAGGCATGAGATGCTTTAAACTTTCTATATACAGACTCTTTTGAGAAGTTAGAAAATTATTAGTATAGTATAGTGGGTTGATTAGAAATTATATTGGTGAAGGGTTTTTCATTTGTTGAGACAATATTTGCTGCTAAATCTCCATATTTCCTGCCCTTATAATGAATATAACTGGCAATAGGAGAAATGAGTATTAATGTTTAAGATTAATTATGTTAAACTTTAGGCTAAGTAAATTCCTTTCTTGATTGTAACCCACTACACCCTCACCCTATAGGAAGGCAACTATTTGGAGGGTGGCACCTGGTTTAAGAAAAAATCACCCCTGGAAAAAATACGTTTTCTATTTGACTGACCGATATCAGAAAGGGCCATAAAATGTCAGCAGGCTTCATGGCCAGAAGATGATGTAAAACCACTAAGATCTTTGCATAATTTTATATGAAGCACCTGATTGTGACAAGGGTCAGGTCTGCTGACCCCGTGTGACTCTGTATTCATCCCTAGGTATAACAAAAAGTATATAAGCAAACCTGAAAACAAAGAAAACAGATCAGTTTCTGGAAAGACTGATTCCCCTGTGTCACTTTTTCTTTCCCCTTCTGGCTGTATTCCCATCTGGAGCGTGGATACTCGGCAAACTCTTTGTCTTGGAACTTTATTTGTATTCCATGTAAACCAAGTTATTCAGCCTCTTTTTCTCTATTAATATTTTCTACTACACTATCCTTTTCTAATCTCTCTTTATATCTGTAATTAAATAAGTTTTTTTCCTAGGATACCAATTTCATCTCCCCTTCGAATTACCCTGGATCCACTGGGGCTGGACACTGGCATTTTCCTACATGGCCCAAAAGTCTGTTCTTTATATCTGTGTCTCTTTTACTGTCTTACATATAGGATTGCTGTTGCTGTCTTTCTAAATTCTATATAAATGTCTTAATATGCTGCATTGGTGTTTCTCTTTCAAACTTACTTCACTCTGTATAATAGGTTCCACTTTCATCCACCTCATTATAACTAATTCAAATGTGTTCTTTTTTTAGAGCTGAGTAATATTCCATTGTGTACATGTGCCACGATTTCCGTATTCATTCATCTGCCAACGGACATTTAGGTTGCTTCCATGTTCTAGCTATGGCAAACAGTGCTGCAAAGAACATTGGGGTACATGTGTCTCTTTCAATTCTGGTTTCCTCAGGGAGTATGCCCAGAAGTTGGATTTCTGGATTGTGTGGCAGTTCTATTCCAAGTTTTTTAAGGAATCTCCACACTGTTCTCCATAGTGGCTGTACTAGTTTGCCTCCCCACCAACAGTGTAAGAGGGTTCCCTTTTCTCCAAACCCTCTCCAGCATTTACTGTTTGTAGATTTTTTATGATGGCCATTCTGATGAGCATGAGATGATACTTTGGTTTTGATTTGCATTTCTCTGATAATGACTGATGTTGAGAATCATTTCATGTGTTTTTTAGCCATTTGCATGCCTTCTTTGGAGAAATGTCTGTTTAGTTCTATGGCCTACTTTTTGATCAGGTTGTTCATTTATCTGGTATTGAGCTGCAGGAGCTGCTTGTATATTTTGGGGGCTAATTATTTGTCAAATGTTTTGTTTGCTATTTTTTTTTTTTTCATTCTGAAGCCTGCCTTTTCATGTTACTTATAGTTCTTTTCATTATACAAAACTTTTTAAGTTTAATGAGGTCTGATTTGTTTATTTTTGTTTTCAAGTGGCCAGAGTATTGGTGCTTCAGTTTCAATATCAGTCCTTTCAATGAATATTTAGGGTTGATCTCTTTTAGGATTGATTGGTTTGATCTCCTTGCTGTCTAAGAGACTCTCAAGAGTCTTCAACAGCACCACGATTAGAAAATATCAATTATTTGGTGCTTAGTCTTCTTTATGGTTCAACTCTCACATCTGTAAATGACTACTGAAAATACCATATATTTGATTATATAGACTTTTTTGGCAAAGTGATGTCTCTGCTTTCTAATACACTGTCTAGATTTATCATAGCTTCCCTTCGAACAGCAGATGTCTTTTAACTTTTTGGTAACCAACCACAGTGATTTTGGTGCCCCAACCCCCAAAAAACTTAATTAACATCTGTTATTGTTTCCACTTTTTCCCCATTTATTGGCCCTGAAGTGAAGGAACTGGATCTCATGATCTTAGTTTCTCGAATGTTGAGGTTTAAGCCAGCTTTTTCATTCCTCTTTCACCTTTATCAAAAAAGAAGCTCTTTAGTTCCATATAGTTCAGTCCCTTGGTTGTGTATGACCCTTTGGAATCCCATGGAATACAGCATGCCCGGCTTCCCTGTCCATCACCAATTACCAGGGTTTACCCAAACGCATGTCCGTTGAGTCAGTGATGCCATCCTATCATCTCATCCCCTGTCATACCCTTCTTCTCCTGCCTTCAATCTTTCCGAGTATCAGGGTCTTTTCAAATAAGTCAGTTCTTCGCACAAGGTGGCTCACGTATTGGAGTTTCAGCTTCAACATCAGTCCTTCCAATTAACACTCAGACCTGATATTCTTTAAGATGGACTGGTTGAATCTCCTTGAAGTCGAAAGGACTCTCAAAAGTCTTCTTAAACATCACAATTAAAATCCAACAATTCTTCAGTACTCAGCTTCTTTTAAAATCCAACCCTCATATGCATACATGACTACAAGAAAACCATAGCTTTGACTAAACAGACTTTTGCTGGCAAAATAATTTCTCTGCTTTTTAATGTGCTGTCTAGGTTGGTAATAACAGTCCTTCCAAGGAATAAGTGTATTTTAATTTCATGACTGCAATCACCATCTGCAGTGATTTTGGAGCCCCCAAAAATAAAGTCTCCCACTGTTTTCATTGTTTTCCCATCCATTTGCCATGAAGTGATGGGACTGGTTGCCATGATCTTCGTTTTCTGAATGTTGAGCTTTAAGACAACATTTTCACTCTCCTCTTTCACTTTCATTAAGAGGCTCTTTAGTTCCTCTTTGCTTTCTGCCATAAGGGTGTTGTCATCTGCATGTCTGAGGTTATTGATATTTCTCCCGGCAATCTTGATTCCTGCTTGTGCTTTATCCAATCCAGCATTTCTCATGATGTTCTCTGCATATAAGTTAAATAAGCAGGGTGTCATACGACCTTGATGTACTCCTTTCCCTGTTTGCAACCAGTCTATTGTTCCAAGTCCAGTTCTAACTGTTGCTTCCTGACATGCATACAGATTTCTCAAGAGGAGTCATGTGGTCTGGAATTCCCATCTTTTTAAGAATTTTTCAGAGTTTGTGGTGATCCACACAATCAAGGACTATGAAACAGACAGCAGAAATAGATGCTATTCTGGAACTCTCTTGCCTTTTTGATGATCCAGCAGATGTTGTCAATTTGATCTGTGATTCCTCTGCCTTTTCTAAAGCTAATTTGAACATCTGGAAGTTCACAGGTCATGTATTGTTGAAACCTAGCTTGGAGAATTTTGAGCATTACTTTACTAGCGTGTGACATAAGTGCAATTGTACGGTAGTTTGAGCATTCTTTGCCACTGCCTTTCTTTGGGATTGGAATGAAACCTGATCTTTCCCAGTCCTGTGGCCCTTGATGAGTTTTCCAAATTTGCTGGCATATTGAGTGCAGCACTTTCACACCATCATCTTTTAGGACTTGAAAAAGCTCAACTGGAATTCCATCATCTCCACTAGCTTTGTTCATAGTGATACTTTGCAAGGCCCACTTGACTTTGCATTCCAAGATGTCTGGCTCTAGGTGAGTGATAATACCATTATAATTATCTGGGTCATGAACTTTTTTGTATAGTTCTTCTGTGTGTTCTTGACACCTCTTCTTAATATCTTTTGCTTCTGTTAGGTCCATATCATTTCTGTCCTTTATTGAGCCCATATTTGAATTAAATGTTCCCTCGGTTTCTCTAATTTTTTGAAGAGGTCTATAGTCATTCTCATTCTATTGTTTTCTACTATTTCTTTGCATTGATCACTGAGGAAGGCTTTCTTTTCTCTCCTTGCTCTTATTTGGAACTCTGCTTTCAGATGTATATATTTTTCATTTTCTCGTTTGCTTTTCACTTCTCTTCTTTTCACAGTGATTTGTAAGGCCTCCTCAGACAGCCATTTTGCTTTTTTGCATTTCTTTTTCTTGGGATGGTCTTGATCCCTATCTCCTGTACAATGTCATGAAACTACATCCATAGTTCATCAGGCACTCTGTTTATCAGATCTAATCCCTTGGATCCGTTTCTCACTTCTACTGTATAATCGTAAGGGATTTGATTTAAGTCATAACTGAATGGTCTAGTGGTTTTCCCTACTTTCTTCCATTTAAGTCTGAATTTGGCAATAAGGAGTTCATGATTTGTGCCACAGTCATCTCCTGGTCTTGTTTTGCTGACTATATAGAGCTTCTCCATCTTTGGCTGCAAAAAATCTAATCAATCGGATTTCGGTGTTCACCATCTGGTGATGTCCATGTGTAGAGTCTTCTCTTGTGTTGTTGGAAGAGGGGGTTTGCTGTGACCACTGTATTCTCTTTGCAAAATTCTGTTAGCCTTTGCCCTCCAAATGAAGGCCTCTATACTCCAAGGTCAAATTTGCCTGTTATTCCAGGTGTTTCTTGAATTCTTACGGTTGCATTCTAGTCCCCTATAATGAAAAGGACATTTTTTGGGGGGTATTAGTTTTAGAAGGTCTCGTAAGTCTTCATAGAACCATTCAACTTCAGCTTCTTTAGCATTATTGTTCAGTACATAGACTTGGATTACCATAATATTAAATGGTTTGCCTTGGAAACAAACAGAGATCATTCTGTCTTTTTTGAGATTTCATCCAAGTACTGCATTTCATACTCTTTTTTTTTTTTTTTAACAATGATGGGTACTCCATTTTTTCTAAGGGATTCTTGCCCACAGTAGTAGATATGATGGACATCTGGATTAAATTCACCCATTTTAGTCCGTTTTAGTTTGCTGATTCCTCAAATGTCAATGCTCACTCTTTGCATCTCCGTTTGACCACTTCCAATTTGCCTTGATTCATGACCTGACATTCCAGGTTCCTATGCAATGTTGCTCTTTACAGCACTGGACCTTGCTTCTATGACCAGTCACATCCAGAACTAGATGTTGTTTTCACTTTCTTTCCATCTCCTCATTCTTTCTGGAGTTATTTTTCCACTGATCTCCAGTAGCACATTAGGCACCTAGGCACCTATTGACTGGGGGAGTTCATCTTTCAGCATCCTATCTTTTTGCCTTTTCATACTGTCCATAGGGTTCTCAAAGCAAGAATACCGAAGAGGTTTGCCCTTCCCTTCTCCAGTAACCTTCATCTTACTAAATGGCCTAGTAGTTTTTCCTATGTTCTTCAATTTAAGCCTGAATTTTGTTATAAGGAGCTAATGATCTGAGACACTGTCAACTCCAGGTCTTGTTTTGCTGACTATAAAGAGTTTCTCCATCTTCAGCTGCAAAGAAGACTGTCAGTCTGATTTTGGTGTTGACCATCTGATGATGTCTTGTGTAGTTATTTCTTGTGTTGTTGGGACAGGGTGTTTCCTATGATCAGTGCTTTCTCTTAGCAAAATTCTGTTAGTTTCTGCCTTGCTTCATTTTGTCCTCCTATGCTAAATTTCTTGTCATTCTAGGTATGTCTTGATTTCCTACTTTTACATTCCAGTCACCTATGATTAAAAGGATATCTTTTGGATGTTAATGCTAGAAGTTCTTGTATGTCTTCATAGAATAATTCAGCTTCAGTTACTTTGGCATTAGTGGTTGTGGCATAGACTTGGATTAATTTGATCTTGATTGACTTGTCTTGGAAATGAACTGAGATCATTCTGTTATTTTTGAGGTCGCACCCACATACTGCCTTTCTGTATTTGTTGACTGAGAGCTACCCCATTTCTTTTATGGGGTTCTTGCCCATGCTAATAGATTTATTCATCATACGAGTCTATATCTCAAGATAAATATTTTAATGAATAATAATAATATTAAATTAATAAAACATATAGTTTCCAAAGAAACATTCTTGTAAACAATTTAACCTTACTCTCTGGACTTTCAATAATAGAGGAAATACTATTTTATGTTGGTTAACTTCAGAATGGAATTTTATCTCTGTTTTTTACTAACAAAAAATGTCTTAACTCATATGTTGTATGTTCAGTCACTCAGTGATATCTGACTTGCTAGGACCCTTCAGACTGTAACCCACCAGTCTCCTCTCTATCCATGGTATTTTTCAGGAAGCAATACTGGAGCAAGTTACAATTTTCTTCTCCATGGGATCTTCCCAATGCAGTGATCAAACTGGTATACCCTGTGCTTCCTGTATTGAAGGCTGATTCTTTACTGCTAAGTCATAGGGGAATCCCAGGTCATAAGTTACTTATGTTTCAAATAACTTTCTCAATTAAACTCCGTTATCTAGTGTTTATATTTAAATAGTGGTAACCCACTCCAGTATTCTTGCCTGGAAAATCACACAGACAGAGGAGCCTGGTGGGCTGCAGTCCATTCGATCACAAAGAATCAGATATAACTTAGTGACTGAGCATGCAAGCAGGCAGTAGAAGAAAAAAAAAATCATCCTTCTCAATTTACCTTTACCATCTAGATGTAAATGAATAAATATACTTATGAATTATTTTTATGTTTTAAATTTCTCTTCAAAATATATTCAGAGAGTTTTCAGAGGATTTTATGACCATGTTTATCAGCTAAGAACAAATTCAACTCACTATGAGGAATAGGTTATGTATTTTTAAAAACTTACTCGCTTTCTAAATTCCATATATATGCGTTAGTATACTGTATTGGTATTTTTCTTTCTGGCTTATTTCACTTTAATGGCATTGAAACATGTGTAATATCATGTATGAAATGAATTGCAAGTCCAGGTTTGATGCATGATCCTGGATGCATGGGGCTGGTGCATTGAGACGACCCAGAGTGATGGTACGGGGAGGGAGGAAGGAGGGGGTTTCAGAATGGGGAACACGTGTATACCTGCGGTGGATTCATGTTGATGTATGGCAAAACTAATACAATATTGTAAAGTAATTAACCTCCAATTAAAATAAATAAACCTATATTAAAAAATAAAAACACGCACTTTGACTTGCAAATGGGATACATGTAAACTCAGTGTAAATAAACTGATTGTCAAATGTGTATATAAAATTTGAATTTATGCTCATTTGGCATACTCAATCATAAAAGCACTTTTGTCAACCTAAGAGTTTATTCAGAAAGTTTTGAAAATTCCCAGCTCCTTTGCGCCCAAGTGAAAATATTTCCAAGATAAATTAGTGAGTTAAGGGTCAACACAGTAGTATCTAATAAATTACTCTCTGTTTCTACAAACAGCTGAGAAAAAAAAAATATATATATATATTTAAAAAGCCTTAGACCACATTTTAAATAATAATTATAACTTGCATCTTGGTTAAGAAATTAAATATTCATTTATATTTAAATTTATAAGATCATTTTAATGTAATAATAGTAATGTGTAGGTTTTTCTTTTTTTTATTACAGATCAATAGTTGAATTCATAAAGCATATTCTCTTCTTAAACCACTTTGGCCTTCGAACAATTTTTGCTTGTCTCAGTCATCTATATAATCCATATTTCTATTAATACACCATCATGCTATTAATGTTATTTGAAACACTTTTCTCCAGCAGCCCTTGTTATGAAAGGCTAGAAGAACAAAATTGTTTTATAAATTTTAAGAAACTCAAATCTGACAAACTCCTAAACATTGTATTTATGTTATTAATTTATCATAATTAATGAATAATATTGACTTCATTTCTTGCCAACTAATAATATTGACTTCATTTCTTCCCAACTAATACTTGAATCTACACAAATTTGGACCACAAATGAAGGCATTTTGCTGAGTTATTTTATCAATCATTTTGGTATTCAAAGTCTCTCTCTCTCTCTCTCTCTCTCTATATATATATATATATATATATATATATATATATATATATATATATATACACATATGAGTGAGTGAGTGAGTGAAGTCGCTCAGTCGTGTCTGACTCTCTGAGACCCCACGGACTGTAGCCTACCAGGCTCCCCCATCCATGGGATTTTCCAGGCAAGAATACTGGAGTGGGGTGCCATTGCCTTCTCCAATATATATACACACACACATATATATATGATATAAGTTCAAATAAAATAAAAGAGTATATACTGAAAAAAAAAGGCTCATTCATAAACCAGATATCCAGATCTTCACTCTAAAAATATTGATAAGATTTTCTTGTGGTTTCTCTAAAAAATGTGCTATTTACCTTAAATATAAATGATATATGGATAGATTCTTAAAACATTCCACAAATTGAAGTATATCTATGCTTTATTCCACAATTTCATGTTTTATTTTAAGCATGTATGCTGGTAAGAGTTTCATATCAGCAGATGTATATTTGCATAATAGTTGTATCTGTTTTACATTTATAATAAAAATACATAAAATTCCCCTATCCATAACTATAATTATATAGAATTTTACTTATTGCTATTTCCTCCTTTTATCTATTAAAGCTACTATTATTAATCTCATTTTACACATTTTTTTGCATACATTTAATGACAAAAACTCTTATGCAGCACCTACTCTACACCAGAAACTCTTCTAAGACACACTATAAAGTTAGATCATTATGAATCTTATGAAAGAGGTGCTTTTTGTTATTTTCATTTCATATATGTGGGAAATAAAGAAGAGAATAATGTTTTCTGAAGTTCACACATACAGTAAATTGTTGAGCTGGATTAGAAAGTAGTTTGGATGTAAAACATTTTTTTTTTAACTTCTACATTAGATTACCTCTCACAAATTTGAAAACAATATAGGATAAGATTGTGAATGTAGAATACTCAGGGCAAATAATAGATATTCCCAGTTTGCTATATAACTAATTGCACCTTACTGCCCTTAAGAGTGATTTCATCAATTTGTAATTCTATTAATGTATCATTCCTTCAGTGATGTGTGTATGATAAAAATATATTGCTAATTGTCTATGAGTATTTTTTATTTTAATCTCTATTATTATCAGTTGAGTTCAGTCATTCAGTCTTGTCCTACTCTTTGAAATCCCAATGACTGCAGCATGCCAGTTTTCCCTGTCCAACATCAACTCCCAAAGCTTCCTCAAACTCATGTCCATCATGTCAGTTATGCCATCCAACCATCTCATCCTCTATCCATCCCCTTCTCCTCCTGCCTTCAATCTTTCCCAGCATCAGGGACTTTTTTAGTGAGTCAGTTCTTTGCATCACATGGCCAAAATATTGGAGTTTCACCTTCAGCATCAGTCCTTTCAATGACTATTCAGGACGGATTTCCTTTAAGATGGGCTGGTTGGATCTCCTTGCAGGTCAAGTGACTCTCAAGTCTTCTCCAACAGCACAGTTCTCTGCTTACAGATTTCTCTGCAGACAGGTCAGGTGATCTGGTATTCCCATCTCTTTCAGAATTTTCCAGAGTTTATTGTGACCCACATAATCAAAGGCTTTGGCACAGTCAATAAGACAAATGTAGATGTTTTTATGGAACTCTTGCTTTTTTGATGATCCAGTAGATGTTGGCAGTTTGATCTCTGGTTCCTCTGCCTTTTCTAAATTCAACTTGAATATCTGGAAGTTCACCATTCATGTACATTTGAAGCTCAGCTTTGAGAATGTTCAGCATTACTTTGCTAGCCTGAGATGGGTGCAATTGTGTCATAGTTTGAACATTCCTTGGCCTTGCCTTTCTTTGGGACTGGAATCAAAACAGAACTTTTCCAGTCCTGTGGCCACTGGTGAGCCTCTCAGACTTGTTGGCATATTTATTGCAATACTTTCAGAGCATAATCTTTTGCAATTTGAAAGAGGTCAACTGGAATTCTATCACTGCCACTAGCTTTATTCGTAGTGATGCCTCCTCAGGCCTACTTAGCTTTGCATTCCAGGATGTAGGTCTAGTCGAAAGATCACACCATCATGGTTATCTTGGTCATGAAGATCTTTTTTGTATATTTCTTCTGTGTTTTCTTGCCACCTGTTCTTAATATCTTCAGTTTCTGTCAGGTCCATGACATTTCTGTCCTTTATTGTGCTCATCTTTGCATGAAATATTCCCTTGGTATCTCTAATTTTCTTGAAATTATCTTTAGTTTTTCTGATTTCATTGTTTTCCTCTACTGCTTTGCACTAATCAGTGAGGAAGGCTTTCTTATGTCTCCTTGCTATTCTTTGGAACTCTGCATTCAAATGGGTATAGTCTATCTTTTTCTCCTTTGCCTTTGTTATGATGAATGTAATTTCATAAATTTATAATCGACTTGTCTGTCTTTTTCCAACAGAAAGTCTCCAACATCAGAAGTTTCAATAAGCCTCTATTGAAAATAATAATCACAGAAAACTAACCAAACTGATCACATGGACCATGGCCTTGTCTAACTCAATGAAGCTGTATAGGGCCACCCAAGATGGATGAGTCATAGAGGACAGTTTTGACAAAACGTGGTCCACTGGACAAAGGAATGGCAAACCACTTCAATATTCTTGACTTGAGAACCCTATGAACAGTACAAAAAGGGAAAAATATATGATACTGAAAGATGAACTCTCCAGGTCGCTATCTGCCTAATATGCTATTGGAGAAGAGTGAAAAAATAACTGATGAGTAGGATTAAGGGCATTAGAATTAATGTCCAGAAAGAATGAAGAGACAGAGATAAAATGAAAAAAATGCCCCGTTGTGAATGTGACTGGTGATAGAAGAAAAATTTGATGCTATAAGGAACAGTATTGCATAGGAACCTGCAGTGTTAGTCTATGAATCCAGGTAAATTGGAAGTGGTCAAACAAGAGATGACAACAGTAAACATTGAAATTTTAGGAATCAGTGAACTGCACTGGAATCGGAAAATTTAATTCAGATGATCCTTATATCTACTACTGTGGTCAAGAACCCCTTAGAAGAAATGGAATAGCTCTCAGAGTCAACAAATGAGTCCAAAAGGCAGTACTTGGGTGAAATCTCAAAAACACCAGAATGAAGGCTGTTCATTTCTAAAGCTAATCATTCAATATTACATTAATCCAGCTCTATGTCTCAACTGCTAATGATGAAGAAGCTGAAGTTGAATGATTTTATGAAGACTTATGAGACCTTCTAGAACTAACACACACACACACACACACACACACACACACACACACAAAGATATTATTTTCATCATAGGGGACTTGAATGAGAAAGTAGGAAGGCAAGAGATACTTGGAATAACAGGCAAGTTTGACCATGGGATACAAAATGAATTGGGACAAAGGATAACAGAGTTTTGCCAAGAGAACGCACTGGTCATAACAAACACTCTATTCCAAGAAAACAAGAGATGACTCTACACATGGACATCACCAAATGGTCTATACCGAAATCAGACTGATTATATTCTTTGCAGCTGAAGATGAATAAGCTGTAACTGTCAGCAAAAATAAGACTGGGAGCTGACTGTGACTCAGATCACGAAATCCTTATTGCAAAATTCATATGTAAACTGAAGAAAGTACGGAAAACCACTAGACCATTCAGGTATGACCTGAATCAAATCTTTTATGATTTAACAGTGGAAGCAATAAATAGATTTAAGGGATTATATTTGAAAGACAGTGCCTGAAGATCTATGGACAGAGGTTCATGACACTGTACAGGAGGCAGAGATCAAGACCATCCCCAAGAACAAGAAATGGAAAAAGACAAAACGATTGTCTGAGGAGCCCTTATAAATAGCTGAGAAAGGGAGAGAAGCTAAAGGCAAAGGAGAAAAAGAAAGATATAATAAACATTTGAATGCAGAGTTCCAAAGAATAGCAAGGAGAGATAAGAAAACCTTCCGCAGTGATGGATGCAAAGAAATAAAAGAAACCAATAGAATGAGAAAGACTAGAGATTTCTTCAAGAATATTAAAGATATCATGGAAATATGTCATGCAAAGATGGGCACAATTAAGGATGGAAACTATAGGACCTAACAGAAGTAAAAGATATTAAGAAGTTGTGGCAAGAATACACAGAACTAATCATGATGGTATGATCACTCACCTAGAGCCAGTCATCCTGGAATGTGAAGTCAAGTGGGCCTTAGAAAGCATCACTACGAACAAAGTGAGTGGCAGAAATGGAATTCTAGTAGAGGTATTTCAAATCCTAAAAGATGATGGTGTGAAAGTACTGCACTCAGTATACCAGTAAATTAGAAAGCTCATCAGTGTCCACAGGACTGACAAAGGTCAGTTTTCATTCCAATCCTAAAGAAAGACAATGCCAAAGAATGTTCAAACTACCACACAATTGTATTCATCTCACAGGCTAGCAAAGTAAGGCTCAGAATTCTCCAAGTTAGGCATCAAGAGTACATGAAATGAGAACTTCCAGATGTCCAAGCTAGATTTAGAAAAGACTGAGGAACCAGAGATCAAATTACCAACATTCATTGGATCATAAAAGAAGCAAGAGAATTCCAGAAAAGCAACTACTTCTACTTTATTGACTATGCCAAAGCCTTTGACTGTGTGGATCACAACAAACTCAGGAAAATTCTTAAAGAGATGGGACTATCAGACCACCTGACGTGCCTTCTGAGAAATCAGTTTGCAGGTGAAGAAGCAAAAGTTAAAACCCTATGTGAACAACAGACTTGTTCCAAATTGGGAAAGGAGTACCTCAAGGCCATATATTGTCACCCTGCATATTTAACTTCTATACAGAGTGAAACTTGTGAAATCCTGGGCTAGAAGAACCACAAGTTGAAATCGAGATTGCCAGGTGAAATGTCAATTACCTCAGATTTGCAGATGACACTACCGTATGGCAGAAATCAACAATGAACTTAAGAGAATCTTGATGAAAATGAAAGAGGAGTGTGAAAAAGCCAGCTTGAAACTCAATGTTCAAAAACTCAGATCATGGCATCTGGTCCCACCACTTCATGACAAATAGATCAGGTAACAGTGGAAACAGAGTTAATTTTCTTGGACTCCAAAATCACTGCAGTTGGTGACTACAGCCATGAAATTAAAAGATGCTTGCTCCTTGGAAGAAAATATCTGACAACCTAGACAGCATATTAAAACGCAGAGGTGTTACTTTGCCAACAAACGTCCATCTAGTCAATGCTATGGTTTTTCCAGTAGCCATGCATGTGAGAGTTGAACCATAAAAAAGAGTGCCAAAGAATTGTTGCTTTTGAATTGTGGTGTCGGAGAAGACTCTTGAGATTCCCTTGGACTGCAAGGACACCCATCCAGTCAATTCTAAAGGAAATCAATCCTGAATATTCCTTGGAACGTCTTATGCTGAAGTTGAAGTTCTAATACTTTGGCCACTTGATGTGAAGAACTGGCTCATTGGAAAAGACCCTGATGCTGGGAAAGATTGAAGACAGAAGGAGAAGGTGAAGACGGAGGATGAGTTTGTTGAATGGCATCACCGACTTGATGAACATGAATTTGTGCATGCTCCAGGAGTTGATTATAGACAGGGAAGCCTGGCGTGCTGCATTCCATAGGGTCACAAAGAGTCGGATAGGACTGTGAGACTGAACTCAACTGAACTGGTATGTACTCTCAATATTTCAGTAACATCTCCACAGCTGTGACTATCAAAAAATCTCCAAAATTTTCAAGACCTCTCAGCTTAATTGCTGCCTGTTGAAAACCACAGCACCTCTGGAATCTTTTAATAGTATATCATAGTGGAAGTAACTTATATAGGGCCCATAAGCCCAGATGATGCCATAATTTTATATTCTGTGAGGTTTTTAAAATGGGTTTTTAAAAATTCTAGCCACAGCTAAGAATAAACATATATATATGTATAAACATATATATGTGAATAAACATATATATATATATATGTATAAACGTATATATGTGAATAAACATATATATATATATATATATATATATTATCCCATAACTGGTTTATCATTTCCTATCATATTGTCACCCACAACATGAATCCTCCCTCCAACCTCACTTCTCTTCTATTAGATCTTCTACTGGCAGTATGGTTTGTGGTACCAATATTGGATTTATATGTATCTAAGATCATAGTGCAGATATCAGATTTTCTGAATTAATTTCTCTGTTTCTCAATTTCTTATGTATAAAATTCTGAATTATAGACATATGACCGTATTATGGTGCAAATTAATTGAGAACATATGTAAAAAATCATTATACATTGTTTGACACTTTATAAATATCAAATGAGCATTGCCTAAGTTTAACTGCTTTTTTTTTTTTTTTGCCATTTTCTTCCCTTTTGAGTAGAGTTCTATCTGTCATCTGCTATATGAATTATTTTGTATTCCTTATTGGCTCTGCCGTAAAGAATCCATCTGTCAATGCAGGAGACATGAGTTCAATCTCTGTTGGGAAAATCTCTTGGAGAAGAAAATGACAACCCTTCTTGGGACTTTCTGTATCCTCGATTTGGATGACTGTTTCTTTCCCAATGTTAGGGGGATTTTCAACTATTATCTCTTCAAATATCTTCATCTGGGATCCCTAATTAGTACTCACCAGAGCCTCTGCGCCAATTATTCCTTTTCCCACAGTAATCACAGCCAATCCCTGCCTCCACAGGAATCCCTCCAATACTAGCAGGCAAGTCGGACTCAATTTCTTATGAAGTCATTGCTTCCCCCCCACCCCTGCCCATCCTGTTGTGTACTAGACTTTCTGTGTGCCCTCTAAGAGTGGAGTTTCAGGTTATCATAGTCCTGTGGAATTCCTGCAGTCAAACCGTACTGCCTACAAAATTAGACTCTCTGGGAGGTTCTTCCTCTCATTGCCAGAACCTCAGGCTGGGGAGCCACATGGGGACTGGGAACTCAGAAATTTCACTCTGGGGTTCCAACATCTTTTGTCAGTAGCTCTTTAACAGTTGGTTGTGATTTTGGTGTTTGTTTAAGAAGGGATGAGTTCACATTCTTCTACTCCACAATCATGCCTCCTTCTCCTAATTTAGTGTATGAGCAGAAAGCTTTTTATTTTTTTTTATTTTTCTCAAAACTGCTTTCTCTATTAGTGATCTTTTGTTTTTCCATATAAATGGTTAAATATTTTGTTCTAGTTCTGAGAAAAAAAAATATCATTGGTAATTTGATAGATATTGCATTGAATCTATAAATTGTTTTGGGTCATATATTAATTTTCTCAATATTGATTTTTCTAATTCAAGAATGTGATATATCTCTCTACCTGTCTGTATCATCTTTGATTTCTTTCATTAGTGTCATTTACTTTTCTGCATACACATCTTTTGTCTCCTTAGGTAGCTTTATTCCTCGACATATTTGTTGTTGTTGTTGCAATAGTAAATAGGATTGTTTCCTTAATTTCTCCTTCTGATTCTTCATTGTTAGTGCATAGAAATGCATGGATTTCTGTGTATTGATTTTATATCCTTCAACTTTACTAAATTCATCAACTAGTTTTAGCTATTTTTCTGATGGTATCCTTAGGATGTCCTATGTATAGCAACATATCATCTCCAAACAGTGAAAATTTTAGTCATTTTCCAATCTTGATTCCTTTTCTGTTTTCTTTTCTGATTGCTGAGGCTAGGACTTCCAAAATTACGTTGAATAATAGTGGCAAGAGTGGGCACCTTTTTCTGTTGTTGATGTTCCTGATCTTAGAGGAAGTGCTTTCAGGATTTCACCACTGAGAAGTGTTTTCTGTGGGTTTGTTATATATGGCCATTATTATGTTGAAGTAGATTTCTTCTATGCCTATTATCTGAAGATTTTTTTTTTTTATCATAAATGGGTGTTGAATTTTGACAAAAAATTTTCCTGCATCTATTGAGATTATTGTGGGGCTTTATCTTTCAATACCTTCCTGACTTCAGACTATACTGCAAACTACAGTAATCAAGACAATATGGCACTGGTACAAACACATAAATACAGATTAGTGAAATAGGAAAGCCCAGGGAAAAACACTTATGGACACCTTATCTTTGACAAAGGAAGTAATAATATACAATGAAGAAAATACAGCCTCCTCCCTAAATGGTGCTGGGATAACTGGACAGCTATGTGTAAAAGAATGAAATTAGAGCACTTCTTAACACCATGCATAGAAATAAAGTAAAAATGGATTAAATACCTAAACACATGGCCAAAAGCTATAAAACTGTTAGAGGAAAAGTATAGACAGAACACTGTTTGATATAAATCACAGCAAGATCCTATTTGACTCACATCTTAGAGTAATGAAAATAAAAAGAAAACTAACCAGTGAGACTTAATTAAATTTAAAAGTTTTTATGCAGCACTGGAAACTATAATCAAGATAAAAAGACAACTCCCAGAATGGGAGAAAACAATTGTAAATAAAGAAATTGACAAAGGATTAGTTTTAAAATAAACTAGCAGCTTATGCAGCTCAATATCAGTAAAACAACCCAATCAAAAAGTGCATAGAAATCCTGAATGGACATTTCTCTGAAGAAGATATACAAATGTCCAATAAACACATTAAAATATGTGTAATGTCACTCATTGTTAGACAGATGTAAATCAAAACTACAATGAGATATCACTTCTCACTAGTCAGAATAGCCATCACCAAAACCCTTACAACCAATGAATGCTAGAGAGAATGTGCAGAAAAGGGGACATTCTTGCACCGTTGGTTGGAATGTAAATTGATACAGACACTATAGAGAACAGTGTGCTTTCCTTAAAAAAAGCTAGAAATAACACTTCCATATGACCCAACTGTCTCACTACTGGGCATATACTCTGAGAGCACCAGAATTAAAAAAAAAAAAGAAAGGAAAAACAAAAAAAATACCTATTCATTTTAGCACAATGTACAATAGCCACAACATGGAAGCAACCTAGAAATCCATCGATCGAGAAAAGGACAAATAATTTGCAGTACATACGTAGAACAGAATATTACACAGCCATAGAATGAACTAATTTGAGTCAGTTGAACTAAGGTGGATGAATCTAGAGCCTGTTATGCAAAATGAAGTAAGTCAGAAAAAGAAAAACAAATTTCATGTATTAATGCATAAATATGGAATCTAGAGACATGGTACTGATGAACCTATCTGCAGGACAGGAATAGAGACACAAATGCAGAGAATCAACTTGTGGACAAAGAGGGGCAAGGAGAGAATGGAATGAATTGAGAAAGTCACACTGACATATATTCACTACCATATGTAATAGCTCATGGGAAGGTACTATGTAATGGAACTCAACTCTGTGTTCTGTGACAACCTGGACAAATGGGATGAAGTGGGTAGGAAGAAGGTTCAAGAAGGAGGGGATCTATGTATACTTATGGTTGATTCATATTATACAGCAAAAGCCAAAACAAAACAAAACCAAAAAAAAGTAACACAATTATCCTCCTATTAACAACAAAATAAACAATAAAACCCAAAGAATAGACAGATCATATATGAACAAATCATATACCAGTTTTAATGCTTCCTACCACTGATTCCCAAATCCATTGGAAATAAAAGCAAAAGTTCTTGGACTTAGTAGATCATACTGCCCATTATGTAAAGGAAGTTGAGGGTGAAAAACCTATCAAAATCTGATTGTCTCCAAGAAATATTAAGTCTACATTCTTTAATACAAGGAAAGGCAACTAAGTCAGTGGATTATACCAGATAAAATGCTACGTTGCTTATCCTATTATTCCAGGTTATTACTGAAAAAGAGGCTTCTTACTTATGACACTCAGTGTTCTTATTTCCAATCATGTGTCACACCAACTAAATGAAATTAATCCAATCATTCTGTAAAATAATATCACTAGAGCTAATTATGGGCTTCCCTTGTGTCTCAGCTGGTAAAGAATCCACATGCAATGTGGGAGACCTGGGTTTGATCCCTGGGTTGGGAAGATTCCCTGGAGAAGGGAATAGCTACCCACTTCAGTATTCTGACCTGGAGAATTCCACCATGCGGTCACAAATAGTCAGACACAACTGAGAGATTTTCACTACTATTAGAGCTAATAGTAATTTAAATATAGTATTTTTTTTCTCAAAGTTCAAATTATTCCACAACATAAAAGCGCCATGATATTGCCTATTATTTAAAGTTTAGAGGCATATACAACATTTTGAAATGTTTTGGTGATCAAATAGAAGTTCTGCCATATGGTGCTTTTGCTTCAAGGACCTTTGTTGCTACAAACATAGTTATATCAAAGGCTTCTCTATACAGATTTCTAAAAGAATCACAAAATCAACATCAGCCTAATTCTTTTTTATTACATGTTCCATGTCATAATGTAAGGACAATTGAGTCAGAGATTTTGTGGAGGACAATGTGTGTTGACAGTGATTTTTCAGTGAGTATGATTGTTGCTTAACAGAACAATGCTGTTTTCAGTCCAGATACCGTGCCAGGGTCACAGTATAGAAAACTATTGTACCTTAGATATAATCCCCAGCTTGTAGTAAAACAAAGCAAACAAACAAATAACAACAACAACAAAAAAACTATTCATGCTCATTTTCAAGTTGATATATGTGATATGTGTGAATTTGAGTTTGTTGACAAAGTGTTAATCTACACAAACTTAAAAACAAACAAAACATAAAGTCACAGAAGAAAAAGTCAATTCTAAATCCAGAAATCAAACTTCAGGTTTTACTTAATTTTTCTCCCTTATTTATTAAGAGCATTTTTGCTCTAAAGTGTTTGATATTTAATTGGTCTTCTTTTTTATGAACTTTTAAAAATTGTTTGAGATAATTTTAAATTTATATACATTTGCAAGAAATAATACAGAAAGGTCCCATTTACCCACTGCTCAGTTTTACCACCTTATAAAATTATAGTAGAATAACATAAAAAGGATATTGTCTTTGACACAGTAAATATACAGAACAATTTCATCACTATAAGGATTCCACAAGTTCCTATTTCGTAGCTACAGTCACCTCTGTTTCAACCACTCCCTCCTTAATCCCCATTTCAAGTATGCTATATATGTGAAATCACACAGTATGTAACCTTTTGGAACTGGATCTTTCATTTAGCACACTTCTCTGAAGACCCACAGTTCATTCCTTTTTATTGATGAATAATGTTCTGTGGTGTAGATGCATCATAAATTGTTTTTTTTTTCCCAAGTTTATTGAGATAGAATCTGTATATAGCATTGTGTAGCGTATAATGATTTAATAGAGGTATGCACTGAGAAATGTTTATCACAGTGACATTAGTTACATTCTTCATTTTTTTAAAATTACCTTTTGTTGTTGCCATTGTCATTCTGCTGAGAACATTTAAAATCTACTTTTCTAGCAACTTTTAAGTATACTATGCAGCATTATTAACTATAGTTCACCATGTTATACATAAAATACCCATAATTTATTTCTCTAATAACTGAAACTTTACAGTCTCTGACTCACGTCTCCATTATCTCCCCTGTCCCATTCTATGCCATGGCAATAATGATTCTATTCTTTGATTTTATGACTTCACTGTTGTGTTTTTTTTTTTTCACATGAAAGTGAGATCACAGAGTTTTTGTCTTTCCCTGCATGACATTTTACTCAGCATAATGTCCTCAAGTGCCATCCATGATGTTATAAGTGATAAAATGTCCATCCTTTTCTATGACTTAGAAAATATTATTCAGTGTGTATCTGTGTGTCTGTGTGCTTTTTTAATCTATTCATCTGTTGATAAATGATAGTTTATCATCATTTATCAACAAATGAATTCAATCTGTTGAAATTCCACCTGATGGAATGAAAGAATGATGGTTGATTCATCTCTTGGCTTTGTGAATAATGCTACAATGAACATCAGTTCAGTTCAGTTCAGTCACTCAGTCATGTCTAACTCTTTGTAACCCCATGGACTGCAGCACACCAGGCCTCCCTGTCCATCTCAAATTAATGTCCATTAAGTCAGTGATGCCATCCAACCATCTCATCCTCTGTCATCCCCTTCTCTGCCCACCTTCAATCTTTCCCAGCATCCGGGTCTTTTCAAATGAGTCGGCTCTTGACATCAGATGGCAAAGGTATTGGAGTTTCAGGTCCAACATCAGTCCTTCCAATGAATACCCATCTCTTTTGGGATGGACTGGTTGAATCTCCTTGCAGTTCAAGAGACTCTCAAGAGTCTTCTCCAACACCACAGTTCAAAAGCAACAATTCTTTGGCCTTCAGATTTCTTTATAGTCCAACTCTAACATCCATTCATGACTACTGGAAAAACCATAGCCTTGACTAGACAGACCATTGTTGGCAAAGTAATATCTCTGCTTTTTAATATACTGTTTAGGTTGGTCATAATTTTCCTTCCAAGGAGTAAGGTTCTTTTATTTTCATTGCTACAATCACTATCTGCAGTGATTTTTGAGCCCCCCAAAATTAAGTCTCCCACTGTTTCCCCATCTATTTGCCATGAAGTGATGGGACCGAATGCATTATCTTAGTTTTCTGAATGTTGAGCTTTATGCCAACTTCTTCACTCTCCTCTTTCACTTTCATCAAGATGCTTTTTAGTTCCTGTTCACTTTCTGCCATATGGTGGTTTCATCTTCATATCTGAGTTTATTGATATTTCCCCAGGAAATCTTGATTCCGGCTTGTGCTTCCTCCATCCCAGTGTTTCTCATGACATACTCTGCATATAAGTTAAATGAGCAGGGGGACAATATACAGCCTTGAAGTACTCCTTTTCCTATTTGGAACCAGTCTGTTGTTCCATGTCCAGTTCTAACTCTTGCTTCCTGACCTGCATACAGATTTCTCAAGAGGCAGGTCAGGTGGTCTGGTATTCCCATCTCTTTCAGAATTTTCCACAGCAGATTCAACTATGAGATCCTAATTTTTTGAATAATGGCTATGCTATTTTCCATCGTGGCTTTAACAATATATGCTCCATCATGGTTCTCCTTATTTCATACTCTCATCAATATCAATATCTCTTGACTTTTTATAATAGCCCTCTTAACAGGTATGAGATTATATCTCAATATATTTTTGATTTACATTTTCTTGATGATTAGTGTTAAGCACTTTTCTTGCATTCTTTGATCATTGAAAGTCTTCTTTGGGGAAATGGTTATTTCACATTATTTATGATGCATCATCAACTCGATTGATGTGAGTTTGAGTGAACTCCAGGAATTGGTGATGGACAGGGAGGCCTGGTGTGCTGCAATTCATGGGGTCGCAAAGAGTCGGACACGACTTGGCGACTGAACTGAACTGAACTGAATGATGCTAATGTTGACCATTTGTCCTCTTATAATGTCATATTTACATCTTCATATAAAATATGTCTTCATGTGTTTTATTTTTCCTAGTTTCTAATTGAATTTGTTTTGCCCTTATCATTTAAATTGTGGTTTATTTATATTTGCTTGTTTGTTTGTTTGTTTTAATATCCTAGATGTTAGTTAGATGCAGTTTTGAAATATTCTTCCCCTGAAAGTAGTCTGGGTTTCCCTCTTCCTAAAAGGGAATTTTGCAGATTTAAAGTATGTATTTTTTTGAAGTCTGATTGGTTAACTTTTCCTTAATGAACTGTGAATTTGGTGTCAAATCTAAGAAATACTTGCTTAGCCCTAGAACCTAAGCACGGTTTACTTTTTTTCAAAAGTTTTATAGTTTTAAGTTATAAATTTAAGTTTCAATCCTTAAGAGTGTGAAGACTGAAGACTAGTCCGACCCCCACACCATGGACATTCAAGTAATTTCCCAGCTTTGTCAAAAATCAGTCATATTTGTGTGGATCTAGTTCTAGCTCAGTCTTCAGCTCCATTGGTTTATGTGTTTATTTTTCCTCCAATAAATCAATTTTCATTTTATAGCTATAAGATAAGATTTTGACCAGTGTAGAGCAATTCTTCTCATAGTATTTTAGCTATTATTCTGTTTCCTTTCCCATAAAAGTGCTACAGTATATTTAATAATTCATGTTGCAACTTTAATATTAATTTCAGTAAGCCTGTATATCAATCTTATAACATAGAGTTTTCAATTTCATAAAAAGGAAGTGTATATAATTTTGCTTAGATCTTTACTTCCCTTTAACAAAATTGAATAGTTCAGCTTCCAAACACTACACATAATTTGTCTGATTCACATCTAAATTTCCTTTTTTCTTTTTTATTTTCCAGCAATTGTAATTGCATTGGGTTTTTAATTTTGTAATTAAGGTCTTCATTGATTGTATATAGAAAGAAAATGACTTTTGTATATATCTTATATCCTGTAACCTTGCAAAAATAACTTTTTACTTTTAAGTTTTTGTTTGTTTTGTTTTGTTGTTTATTTTTTGTAAATATCTTGGAATTTTCCATTTAGACAGTCATGCCATCTGCAAAAAGTGAGAATCTTATGGCTTCCTATCTGAACTGCATGGTCTTCATTTCTATATCTTGACTTACAACACTGTTTACAAATTCTAGCACCATATTGAGTTAAAGAAAAAAAATAGACAAACTAAATTTTTTCTTTCTTGTCTTACTGGAGAAGCATTCAGTTTTACATTATTAAGAATAATATTTGTAGGTGTTTCATTTGTTAGTTTTGTTATTTTTTTTAGATTTTTGTATCAAATCGAGTAAGTTTCTTTTGTTATTATATTTTTCAGAATTTTTATCATGGATTGATGTTGAGTTTATGTCCACTGTCTTGTGTATGGATTCATATGTTCATGTGTTTCTTTTCTTTAGCCTGTTAATATGGCAGACTACTGTGATTGATATTGAGAGGATTGTAGTAGTGTGTGCTTTTTAACAAATTGTAAAAAAAAAAATAATAATAAAATGGCAACTTTGTGTAGTTAAATCTATATGTGTAAGTTTATTTCTACTTCCTTAATTATCTTGTTCTTTTTTAATGTTTTAATCTTTTCCTTTTTTAATGAATTGATGTTGAGTTTATGTCCAATGACTTGTGTATAAATTGATATGATCATGTGTTTCTTCTCTTTAGCCTGTTAATATGGCAGACTACTGTGATTGATATTCAGAGGATTATAGTAGGGTGTGTTATAACGATAACCCCTATTTCATCCCTGATATCGATAAATAGGTTTTTTCTTTATCAACTTTCCTGGTATGTGCCAATTTTACTGTTTTCAGGGAAGTAGAATTTTATTTAATTAGTTTCTTTCTGTAGTTTTGTCATTTAAATTTTATTATATCTTCATTGTCTCCCTCCTTCTGCTTGATTTGGGCTTATTTTGTATTTTATATACAGTTTTGGTCATTGCTCTAGGTAATCTATATATAACCTATCAAAGTCTAGCAGTTTCATCATTTTACATCCTTGAATGTAGTTAAGAAATTTATTTATCTTTACATTATTTACCCTTCCTTATTTATGATATTAATTCATTAAATATTTATTTTCCATATTTAGACACACATCATACATTCTTTCAAAATTTTCTTCAAATTTCAAATATAAGTTAGAAAATTCAAGAAGAGAAGGAAAGTCATGTTTACCAATATTTTTGATTACTTTACTTACCTATAATTTTGTTTGATTGCTTGCTTTTGATATTTGAAATATTAGTGTTAATCCTGACAGTGATCACCAGGTTGACATAGAAGAACATGCAAAACAAGGCAGAAGTTCTTACATAAACAACTATGCCAGGAGGAACCTAAAGAAAAACACAGTTCAAATTTGCTAATTGTTTTCCTCTATAGAAAAAGTGTTGAAATCCATCAGCTTGCAAATTAGTTGGACAGTCAGTAAAGCTTGAATTTGGAATTAAGTCTAAGAGTTTATTTAATTTACATTATTCTATCATTGATATGGCAGATGCCATTAATAAATTAAATTCTAGTATAACTGTTACATTTCAAAGTTATGTTTAGTGAAGTGGAATATGTCAGAGCTATAGCATTTCTTTTTTTAAGCATAATACTTCCAAGAGAATTTGTTAGACTTTTATTTCCACAATGTGAAATGTACATTCTAAAATAAGCCATTTCAATATGCAGTGAGGAGTTTTCATTCTCACATTCAAACCTCTGTAAAACCTTTAAACTGTCAGTTTACTTAGGAAATTGGAAAACACTTTTTTTTTTAATTTAGGATGCTAAATTGGAATCCAATCTCTTAAATTCCTGAATCCTTAGCTTTGTAATCAAAAACACTGCAATATAATTTAGAAAGTACCCATGTGCACATTTTTCTACTTAAAGCCATGATAGTAGATACCAAAAAAAATTAATTCATAGTAATTTATATATGTCAAGTAAAATATCTATCCATCTTAGTGAGTTTAAAACTTGTATATTATAAAGCACATTTTTCAAAAAATAAAGCATATATATATATACACCAATACTGTAATTTGTTATCATATCTATTGGTAGAAAAATTTGCCCTTTAAAACATAAGGATGATTATCTGTAATTAGCTGTATTATATTATCTGTAATATACTGCTGTAATTAGCAGTGTGTGTGTGTGTATAAATAAATATATATATTTGCTTGCATTTTGTATTATGATATATTTCAACCTTTTGGTAAAATACCAGAAATAGTACAAGAAGCTTCTGTATATAGTCTTTACCCAGCTTTACTATTTGTCTGAGTTTTTCCCCATTTGCTTTATAACTTTTTCTATAAATATGTGCATGAAATTTATCATGAACCTTTTGAGTAGATTGGAGATAAAGTACCTTTTTATTCCAAAATACCTTTTATTCCAAAGTCCCTTGTACAGCAAGGAGATCAAACTAGTCAATCTTAAGGGAGATCAACCCTGAATATTTACTGGACTGATGCTGAAGTTAAAGCACCAGTATTTTGTTCATCTGATGTGAACAGACAACTCATTGGAAAAGTCTCTGATGCTGGGAAAGATTGAGGGCCGAAGAAGAGGAGGGTGTCAGAGGATGAGATGACTGGACGGCATCACCAATGCAATGACCATGAACTTGGGCAAACTCCAGGTGATGGTGAGGGACAGGGAGACCTGGCATGCTGCTGTCCATGGGGTCGCAAAGAGTTGGACACAACTGAACAATGACAACATAAAAAAGAGTGTATATGAGTCAGTTCTAAAGAGGTGAACAAACCTATAGCTTATTATACAGAGTGGAGTTAGTCAGAAAGAGAATGACAAATATCATATATTAACACACATATATGGAATCTAGAAGGATGGTATGATGAAGCTATCTACAGGGCAGCAATGGAGATTCAGATATAGAGAACAGAATTTTGGATATGGTGGGGGAGGGAGAAGGTGAAACGATTCGAGAGTGGCATTAAAATATATACATTACCATATTTAAAACAGATAACCAGTGGGGATTTGCTGTTTGACACACAGAATCCAAAGCTGTAGCTCTGTGACAATCTAGAGTGATGGGATGGGGAGGGATGTGGGAGGGAACCTTAAGAAGGAAAGGACATATGTGTACCTATGGCTGACTCATCTTGATATATGGTAAAAACCATCACAATATTGTAATTATCTTCTAATTAAAAAATAAATAAAAGAAGTGGTGAGTGAACATCTTTGTCATGTTTCCCATTGTTATGAGCAAAACAGTTAAATATTTCATCATTACCTATACTGTTAGGTATAGGTTTTTCAAAGATACCCTTTATGAGGTTGAGAAAGTTCAATTGTACATTTGGTTTGCTGACTTGCTTCATTTAAAGAATTTGCTTTTATAAAATGCTTTTTCTGTATTAGATGACATGATATTTTAAAATTACTCTGCTATATATAGTGAGATACTTTTTTTAATGCAGAATAAACCTATTCATAATATATTTTATTTTCCATAAAATTTTAAAATTAACTTGTTAACAATCTGTCCTGCAATTTTTCTGATATGTCCCATTTATAACATTTTTCTTTCATCATTCTCAAGGTTTTCCTTTTATCTTTTGCTTTCAGAAATTTGACTATGATGTACCTCGGTGTAATTTTTTTCCTACATTTACTTTTCTTGGGGTTTACAGAGTTTCTTGGGACTGTTTAATTTTAAAACAAATTTTCTACATTTTATATTATTTTTCTACTAGGACTTCAAATACAGGTTTCACAGATTTATATTGAAACCCAAGTAAGATGGTAAGTGTTGCAAGACGGCGTAAGAAGGCAGACACACTGAAACCATACTCACAGAAAACTAGTCAATCTAATCACACTAGGACCACAGCCTTGTCTAACTCAATGAAAACAACCATGCCTGCAGGGCAACGCAAGACGGGTGGCTCATGGTGGAGAGGTCTGACAGAATGTGGTCCACTGGAGAAGGGAATGGCAAGCCACTTCAGTATTCTTGCCTTGAGAACTCCATGAACAGTATGAAAATGCAAAATGATAGGATACCAAAAGAGGAACTCCCCAGGTCTTTAGGTGCCCAATATGCTACTGGAGATAAGTGGAGAAATAACTCCAGAAAGAATAAAAGGATGGAGCCAAAGCAAAAACAATACACAGTTGTGGAGGCGACTGGTGATAGAAGCAAGATCCAATGCTATAAAGAGCAATATTGCATAGGAACCTGGAATGTCAGGTCCATGAATCAAGGCAAATTGGAAGTGGCCCAACAAGAGATGGTAAGAGTGAACGTTGACATTCTAGGAATCAGCAAACTAAAATGGACTGGAAAGGGTGAATTTAACTCAGATGACCATTCTATCTACTACTGCGGGCAGGAATCCCTCAGAAGAAATGGAGTAGGCCTCATGGTCAACAAAAGAGTCCAAAAGGCAGTACCTGGATGCAATCTAATAAATGACAGAATGATCTCTGTTAGTCTCCAAGGTAAAACACTCAATATCATGGTAATCCAAGTCTATGCCCCAACCAGTAACACTGAAGAAGCTGAAGTTGAATGGTTCTATGAAGACCTACAAGACCTTTTAGAACTAATACCTAAAAAAGGTGTCCTTTTCATTGTAGGGGACTGGAATGCAAACGTAGGAAGTCAAGAAACACCTGGAGTAACAGGCAGATTTGGCCTTGGGGCATGGAATGAAGCAGGGCAAAGACTAATAGAGTTTTTCCAAGAAAATGCACTGGTCATAGCAAACACCCACTTCCAACAACACAAGAGAAGACTCTACACATGGACATCACCAGATGGTCAACACTGAAATCAGATTGATTATATTCTTTGCAGCCAAAGATTGAGAACCTCCATACAGTCAACAAAAACAAGACTGGGAGCTGACTGTTGCTCAGATCATGAACTCCTTATAACCAAATTCAGACTTAAATTGAAGAAAGTAGGGAAAACCACTAGACCATTCAGGTATGACCTAAAGAAATCCCTTATGATTATACAGTGGAAGTGAGAAATAGATTTAAGGGCCTAGATCTGATAGATAGAGTGCCTGATGAACTATGGAATATGGTTCATGATATTTTACAGGAGACAGGGATCAAGATCATCCCCATGGCAAAGAAATGCAAAAAAGCAAAATGGCTGTCTGGGGAGGCCTTATTAATAGCTGTGTAAAGAAGAGAAGGGGAAAGGAAAGGAAAAAAGGAAAGATATAAGCATCTGAATGCAGAGTTCCAAAGAATAGCAAGAAGAGATAAGAAAGCATTCTTCAGCCATCAATGCAAAGAAATAGAGGAAAAGAACAGAATGGGAAAGAATAGAGAAATCTTCAAGAAAATGAGAGCAAACAAGGGAACATTTCATGCAAAGATGGCTCGATAAAGGACAGAAATGGTCTGAACCTAACAGAAGCAGAAGATATTAAGAAGAGGTGGCAAGAATACACAGAAGAAGTGTACAAAAAAGATCTTCATAACCCAGATAATCACGATGGTGTGATCACTCACCTAGAGCCAGACAACCTGTAATGTGAAGTCAAGTGGGCCTTAGGAAGCATCACTACGAACAAAGCGAGTGGAGGTGATGGAATTTGAGTAGAGCTATTTCATATCCTGAAAGATGATGCTGTCAAAGTCCTGCACTTAACATGCCAGTAAATTTGGAAAAGCCAGCATTGGCCACAGGACTGGACAAGGTCAGTTTTCATTCCAATCCAAAAGAAAGGCAAAGACAAAGAATGCTCAAACTACCACACAATTGCACTCATCTAACATGCTAGTAAAGTAGTGCTCAAAATTCTCCAAGCCAGGCTTCAGCAATACACAAACCATGAACTTCCAGATGTTCCAGCTGGTTTTAGAAAAGGCAGAGGAACCAGAGATCAAATTGCCAACATCCACTGGATCATGACAAAAGCAAGAGAGTTCCAGGAAAACGTCTATTTCTGCTTTATTGACTATGTCAAAGCCTTTGACTGTGTGGATCACAATAAACTGTGGAAATTTCTGAAAGAGACTGGAATACCAGACCACTTGACCTGCCACTTGAGAAATCTGTATGCAGGTCAGGACACATCAGTTAGAACTGTAGATGGAACAACAGACTGGTTCCAAATAGGAAAAGGAGTATATCAAGGCTGTATATTGTCATCCTGCTTATTTAACTTATATGCAGAGTACATCATGAGAAACACTGGACTAGAAGAAACACAAGCTGGAATCAAGAGTGCTGAAAGAAATATCAATAAACTGATATGCAGATGACACCACCCTTATGGCAGAACGTGAAGAGGAACTAAAAAGACTCTTGATGAAAGTGAAAGAGAAGAGTGAAAAAGTTGGCTTAAAGCTTTACATTCAGAAAACTAAGATCATGGCATCTGGTCCCATCACTTCATGGGAAATAGATGGGGAAACAGTGGAAACAGTGTCAGACTTTATTTTGGGGGGCTCCAAATTCACTGCAGATGGTGATTGCAGCCATGAAATTAAAAGACGCTTACTCCTTGGAAGAAAAGTTATGACCAAACTGGATAGCATATTCAAAAGCAGAAACATTACTTTGCCGAGTAAGGTCCGTCTAGTCAAGGCTATTGTTTTTCCTGTGGTCATGTATGGATGTAAGAGTTGGACTGTGAAGAAGGCTGAGTGCCAAAGAATTGATGCCTTTAATCTGTGGTGTTGGAGAAGACTCTTGAGAGTTCCCTGGACTGCAAGGAGATCCAATCAGTCCATTCTGAAGGAGATAAGCCCTGGGATTTCTTTGGAAAGAATGATGCTAAAGCTGAAACTCCAGTACTTTGGCCACTTCTTGTGAAGAGTTGAATCATTAGAAAAGACTCTGATTCTGGGAGGGATTGTGGGCAGGAGTAGAAGGGGACGATAGAGGATGAGATGGCCGGATGGCATCACTTACTCAATGGACTTGAGTCTGAGTGAACTCCAGGAGTTGGTGACGGATAGGGAAGCCTGGTGTGCTGCGATTCATGAGGTCGCAAAGAGTCAAACATGACTGAGCGCCTGAACTGAACTATTTCTCTATTCGTGTGGATCATATTTTTCCTTCAAAGATCTAATTATGCTTGATTACTTGCTGGATATTGCTGGATATATAGATTATAGATATTGTTAATAAACTTTTTTACATTTCTTTGGTCCCATTAAATGTGGTTTTACTCCTTATTTGAGTAGGTTTCTTTAAGTTGTGAACTTAGTTGTAAACCTAGAAACGTATCCATGATTTAACTTTGTGGTTCTAATTCCTTAGTAGAAGACATTATGATGCCTGATGTGTTCAATAAGGCCTCTAAGTTTTGTCTGAACTGGAACACTAGTAAATTCCATTACTGCCAAGTCATGATAGCACTATTCAACTGTCAGTGTTATTTGACAGAGGAGCATGGTAGGCTACAGTACATAGGGTCACAAAGAGTCGGACATGACTAAAGCCACTTAGCACACACTCACATTCTGCTGAGACTTGTGTAAGCTCATTCAAATGAATGCCCATGAAGACTTTCTGAGTACGTTCCAACTTTATTGGTATTCGGTCACAAATTCTACCTGCTCCGCTTCAATTTCTGAAACATTCGCTTCTATCTCTTTAGCTGATGAGCTAAACTGCTCTCCCACCTCTAGTTTGCCTTCCTGCTCAAAGCAGAAAGCTAAGGCAATTTTGATATGAATGGTAAGCTCATATCACTTGTTTTTCTTCTTTCAAGGACCATATTCCTGTGTTATCTGTTTTTCAAGGTGGATAGATATACTGTGTCTTCATATACTTTATTCAGTTTCACAGTTGTTTCAAAAAGGAATCCAGATCTAGTATTAGTCACTCTATGTTGGCCAGTACTTGAAGACAATACCATGCTTTTTCATATAAAATTATTTTATTATTTCATAAATCTTTATTTTTTTCAAGTTTAATTGAGGTATAAGTGGCATACTGTTTTGTTAATTTTAAGGTGTACAGCATTTGGTGTTCTTCAGTTGCTAAGTCATATTGGACTCCTTGCAACCCTATGGATTGCAGCATACCAGACTTCCTTGTCCTTCACTCTCTTCCAAAGTACGCTCAAATTCACGTCTGTTGAATAGATGATGCCATTCAATGATCCATCCCCTGTCACCCCCTTCTCCTCCTGCCCTCAGTCTTTCTCAGCATCAAGGTCTTTTCCAAGGAGTGATATCTCCTCATCAGGTGGCCAAATTATTGGAGCTTTAGCTTCAGCAGCCACCCTTCCAATGAATATTCAGGGTTGGTTTTCTTTAGGATGGACTGGTTTGATTTCCTTGCTTTCCTTGCTGTTCTAGGGACTCTCAAGAGTCTTCTCCAATGCCACAATTAGAAAGCTTTCATTTTCTGGTGCTCAGTTTTCTTTATGATCCAACTCTTACATCCCTGTACTTGACTACTGGAAAACCTATGGTTTTGACTACATAGACCTTTGTCAGAAAAATTATGTCTCTACTTTTAAATTCACTGTCTATGTTCGTCACAGCTTTCCTTCCAAAAAGCATCTTTTAATTTCATGCCTGTAGTTACTGTCTGAAGTAATTTTGGAGCTCAAGAAATAAAGTCTGCCAGTTTCCATTTTTTTCCCCATTTATTTGCCATGAAGTGAAGGGACTGTTTTCCTTGCTTTATAGACTTTTAAACTTGTCTATTTATTTTTAAATGAAACAAAGATGAACATTTTTAATGATAAAAGGTACAATTCACAAAGAAGATAGACATCATAAATCATTAGACACCTAACAACAAAGAAACAAAGATACATAAAGCAAAAATCAGAAGAAATATAAGGAAAAAGAAAAATATATATATAATTACAGTGAGGCATATTAAGATTTCTCTAAAAATATTTTATCAAGTGCAGAAATAATAACATCTTGAATGATGCCATTACTAATTTAATATAATTAATTTCTATTTATATTAATTTTATTCATCTTATATCATACAGAAATATATTCAAATTTTTGTATCTCATACACTATTAGATGTTCATAGGACATTTGGAAAAACTGACAAAATGCTAAACATGATCTTAGTTTTTGGAATGTTGAGTTTTAAGCCAACCTTTTCACTAATTTGTACAAAATAGAATTAGCTTACATGTATCATGATATAATTATTATAATAAGTTAAACATCCTTAGAGGGCCTCCCAGGTGTTTCTATGGCAAAGAACCCACTTGGCAAAACAGGAGATATTCTGAATCAGGAAGATCCCCTGAAAGAGGGCCTGGCAACCCACTCCAGTATTCTTGCCTGGAGAATCCAATCGACAGAGGAACCTGTCATACTACAGTCCATTGGGTAACACAGAGTTGGACATGACTGAAGCAACTGAATGCACAAACATTCTTAAGGCTTCCCTGGTGGCTCAGATGGAAAATAATTTGCCTTCAATGCAGGACACCCAGGTTTGATCCCTGGGTCATGAAGATCTCCTAGAAAAGGGAATGACAACCCAGGCCAGTATTCTTTCCTGGAAAATTCCATGGAGACAGAAGCTTGGTGGAGCTACAGTTCATGGAGTCATGAAGAATTAGACACAACTGAGTGACTAACACACACACAAACATCCTTAATTTAATATAGATATAAAAAAGGACAAAAATACTTTCTTCAATAAATTAAAGCAACTTTTAGCTGTTTAAGTAAAATTTTGTCACCTGTGCACGCATTATTTAAATGACTAGATATCATGTCTAATAATTTCAGCTCTATCTGTTCATGTAGCCTTTTATTTCTCACTTTGTAAAATGATATAAATTGTCACCAACTTTCTAAAATTAAGAAACAAGGGAGATAATCCACATGAAAATTTTTTTGTTAGCTATAAATTCTAGAAAACAAAAGAAAAGTATTGTTATATAGAAAAGATTAATTTTAGTTCAGTCTGTGATTCAAAATTTCAACAGGAAAAAGTAGAAATAGATACATCTTAATGGTATCCATTCTCCCTAAATTTTAATGCTAGCATTAAATTGGAGAAAATACATTCTATTTTAATTTTACCAAGCAAGGGAAGATGATCTATTATAAGTTTAAAAAATTGATGAATAACAGGAATTTTCCTGAAGTATGTATTAATTTCTTAAATGGCTGTAAAGCTTATAAGTAAGTAATTCCATAAATTACATTGGGTTATTTTAGAAAATGCCATGTACCTTCAAATAAAGTATTTTGCCTTCCTGGTGACTTCCTCAACTCTCTATTATTTACTTACCATATGGGCAAACTAACTTCAGAGCAGCTAATGATTATGGTCATTAGAAGACTTTTGATAATGGAACTGATATTTTCCACTTAGATAATTTTGTTGTTGTTCCTTAGTCACTAAGTCATGTCCAGCTCTTTTGTATCCCACTAGGCTCCTGGCAAAAATACTGGAGTGGGTTGCCGTTTCCTTCCCCAGATCTTCCTGACCTAAGAATTTAATTTGCATCTTCTGCATTGACAGGTGGATTCTTTACCAATAGGCACCAAGCAAACCCTTAGGCATTTTAGCCCCTTTCTATTTTAAATTAAATGCTCTTATTTTCTTTCATGAGTTATTTTAAAGTTAACTGTAGTGGCATAATTTTGTTTCATTTACAATGAAACATTTAAGAAATGAGTTATTGGAAATTCCCTGGTGGTTCACACTCCACAATTTCATTGCCAAGGGCCCAAGTTTGAGTACTGTTTGGGGAACTAATCTTCCACAAGGCATATGACACAGCAAAAGCAAAATAATAATATAAAGGAAAAAAAGGGATGGGTTATTTAATTCACCAGAATATTTTCCTAAGGTTCTCCTTTGGGAAATGTTCAGTTCAGTTCAGTCAGTCATGTCTGACTCTTTGTGAGTGACACCAAGGATGGCAGGATGCCAGGCTTCCCTCTCTATCACAAACTTCCAGAGCTTGCTGAAACTCAAGTCAATTGAGTCGGTAATGCCATTCAACCGTTGCATCCTCTTTCATCTCTTTCCTCACCTGTCTTCAATCTTTCTCGGCATCAGGGTCTTTTCCAATGAGTCAGTTCTTCTCATCAGGTGGCCAAAGTATTGGAGTTTGAGCTAGAGCATCAGTTCTTCTAATGAATATTCAGGACTGATTTCCTTTACGATTGGCTGATTTGATCTCCTTGAAGTCCAAGAGTCTCTCAAGAGTCTTCTCCAACACCACAGTTCAAAAGCATCAATTCTTTGTCACTCAGCATTTTTTATGGCTCAACTCTCACATCTATACATGACTACTGGAAAAACCATAGCTTTGTCTAGATGGACCTTTGTCAGCACAGTGACGTCTTTTCTTTTTAATCTATCTAGGTTGGTCATAGCTTTTCTTGCAAGGAGCAAGAGCCTTTTAATTTCATGGCTGCAGTCACCATCTGCAGTGATTTTGGAGCCCAAGAAAATAAAGTCTGTCACGTTTCTATTGTTTCCCCATCTATTTACCATAAAGTAATGGGACCAGATGCCATGATCTTTGTTTTTTAATGTTGAGTTTTAAGCCAACATTTTAACTTGCTCTTTCACTTTCACCAAGAGGCTCTTTAGTTTCTCTTTGCTTTCTGCTGTAAGGGTGGTGTCATTTGCTTATTTGAGCTTATTGGTATTTCTCCCAGCAATCTTGATTCCAGTTGTGCTTCATCCAGTCTGGCATTTCACAAGATATACTCTGCATATAAGTTAAATAAAGAAGATGATAATATACAGTCTTAACATAATCCTTTCTCAATTTGAAACCAGTCCATTATCCTCAATGGTGAAAAATTGAAAGCATTTCCCCTAGAGTCAGGAACAAGACAAGGGTGCCCACTTTCAACATTACTATTCAACATAGTTCTGGAAGTTTTGGAAAAAGCAATCAGAACCAGAAAAGAAATAAAAGAAATCCAAACTGGAAAAGAAGAAGTAAAATGCTCACTGTTTGCAGATGATCTGATCCTCTACATAGAAAACCCTAAAGACTCCACCAGAAAATTACAAGAGCTAATCAATGAATATAATAAAGTTGCAGGATATAAAATCAACACACATAAATCGCTTGCATTCCTATACACAAATAATGAGAAAGTAGAAAAAGAAATTAAAGAATCAACTCCATTCACCATTGCAACAAAAATAATAACATAATTAGGAATATATCTACCAAAAGAAACTAAAGAGCTATATATAGAAAACTATAAAACACTGGTGAATGAAATCAAAGAGGACACTAATAGATGGAGAAATATACCATGTTCATGGGTCAGAAGAATCAATATAGTGAAAATGAGTATAATACCCAAAGCAATTTACAGATTCAATGCAATCCATAACAATCTACCAGCGGTATTTTTCACAGAACTAGAACAAATAATTTCACAATTTATATGGAAATACAAAAAACCTCGAATAGCCAAAGCAACCTTGAGAAAGAAGAATGGAACTGGAGGAATCAACCTGCATGACTTCAGGCTCTACTACAAAGCCACAGTCATCAAGACAGTGTGGTACTGGCACAAAAACAAAAACATAGATCAATGGAACAAAATAGAAAGCCCAGAGATAAATCCACACACCTATGGACACCTTATCTTCGACAAAGGAGGCAAGAATATACAATGGAGTAAAGACAATCTCTTTAACAAGTGGTGCTGGGAAAACTGGTCAACCACTTGTAAAAGAATGAAACTAGAACACTTCCTAACACCATACACAAAAATAAACTCAAAATGGATTAAAGATCTAAACGTAAGACCAGAAACTATAAAACTTCTAGAGGAGAACATAGGCAAAACACTCTCTGACATAAATCACAGCAGGATCCTCTATGATCCACCTCCCAGAATTCTGGAAATAAAAGCAAAAATAAACAAATGGGATTAATTAAAATTAAAAGCTTCTGCACAACAAAGGAAAATATAAGCAAGGTGAAAAGAATGGGAGAAAATAATAGCAAATGCAGCAACTGATAAACAACTAATCTCAAAAATATGCAAGCAACTTATACAGCTCAATTCCAGAAAAAATAAACAACCCAATCAAAAAATGGGCCAAAGAACTAAATAGACATTTCTCCAAAGAAGACATACAGATGGCTAACAAACACATGAAAAGATGCTCAACATCACTCATTATCAGAGAAATGCAAATCAAGACCACGATGAGGTACCATTTCACGCCAGTCAGAATGGCTGTGATCCAAAAGTCTACAAGCAATAAATGCTGGAGAGGGTTTGGAGAAAAGGGAACCCTCTTACACTGTTGGTGGGAATGCAAACTAGTACAACCACTATGGAGAACAGTGTGGAGATTCCTTAAAAAATCTGGAAATATAACTCCCTTATGACCCAGCAATCCCACTGCTGGGAATACCCACAGAGGAAACCAGAATTGAAAGAGACATGTGTACCCCAATGTTCATTGCAGCACTGTTTATAATAAGCCAGGACATGGAAGCAACCTAGATGTCCATCAGCAGATGAATGGATAAGAAAGCTGTGGTACATATACATAATGGAGTATTACTCAGCCATTAAAAATACATTTGAATCAGTTCAGGTGGGAGAGGGGTTCATGCTTGGGAACTCATGTACACCCGTGGCAGATTCATGTCAATGTATGGCAAAACCAGTACCGTATTGTAAAGTAAAATAAAGTAAAAATAAAATTTTTTTAAAAATAAATATAATTAGAAAGAGGGGGAAAAAAAAGAGAAAAGAAATGGAGGAAAAGAATAGAATGGGAAATACTAAATATCTCTGCAAGAAAATTAGAGACACCAAGGGAACATCTCATGCAAAGATGGGCTCAATAAAGGACAGAAGTGGTATGGACCTAATGGAAGCAGAAGATATTAAGAAGTGGTGGGAAAAATACACAGAAGAACTGTACAAGAAAGATCTTTATGACACAGATAATCATGATGGTATGAACACTTACCTAGAGCCAGACATTCTGGAATGTGAAGTCAAGTGGGCCTTAGGAAGCATCACTATGAACAAAGCTAGTGAAGGTGATGGAATTCCAGTTGAGCTGTTTCAAATCCTGAAAGATGATGCTGTGAAAGTGCTGCACTCAACATGCCAGCAAATTTGGAAAACTCAACAGTGGCCAACAGACTGGAAAATGTCGGTTTTCATTCCAATCCCAAAGAAAGGAAATGCCAAAGAAGGCACAAACTACAGCACAATTGCACTCAACTCACATGCTAGTAAAGTAATGCTCAAAATTCTCCAAGTCAGGCTTCAGCAATACGTGAACTGTGAACTTCCTGATGTCCAACCTGGTTTTAGAAAAGGCAGAGGAACCAGAGATTAAATTGCCAACACCCATTGTATCATGGAAAAAGCAAGAGAGTTCCAGAAAAACATATATTTCTGCTTTATTGACTATGCCAAAGCCTTTGACTGTGTGGATCACAATAAACTGAGGAAAATTCTGAAACAGATGGGAATACCAGACCACCTGATGTGACTTTAAAGAAACCTGTAGGCAAGTCAGGAAGCAACAATTAGAACTGGACATGGAAGAGCAGACTCGTTCCAAATAGGAAAAGGAGTACGAAGGCTGCATATTGTCACCCTGCTTATTTAACTTATATGCTGAGTACATCATGAGAAATGCTGGGCTGGAAGAAGCACAAGCTGGAATCAAGATTGCTGGGAGAAATATCAATAACCTCAGATATGCAGATGACACCACCCTTATGGCAGAAAGCGAAGAGGCACTAAACAGCCTCTTAATGAAAGTGAAAGAGGAGAGTGAAAATGTTGGTTTAAATCTAAACATTCTGAACACTAAGATCATGGCATCTGGTACCATTTTTCATGGCAAATAGATGGAGAAACAGTGCAAACACTGGCTGAATTTATTTTGGGGGGCTCCAAAATCACTGCAGATGGTGATTGCAGCCATGAAGTTAAAAGACACTTACTACTTGGAAGGGAATTTTTGACCAACCTAAACATTTATTTCTGCTATATTGACTATGCCAAAGCCTTTGACTGCATGAAGCACAATAAAGTGTGGAAAATTCTGAAAGAGATGGGAATACCAGACCACCTGATCTGCCTCTTGAGAAATCTGTATGCAGGTCAGGAAGCAACAGTTAGAGCTGGACATGGAACAACAGACTGGTTCCAAATAGGAAAAGGAGTACATCAAGGCTGTATATTGTCACTCTGCATATTTAACTTCTACGCAGAGTACATCATGAAAAACGCCGGACTGGAAGAAACACAAGCTGGAATCAAGATTGCTGGGAGAAATTTCAGTAACCTCAGATATGCAGATGACACCTCCCTTATGGCAGAAAGTGAAGAGGAACTAAAAAGACTCTTGATGAAAGTGAAAGAGAAGAGTGAAAAAGTTGGCTTAAACTCAACATTCAGAAAAAGAAGATCATGGCACCTGGTCCCATCACTTCATGGGAAATAGATGGGGAAACAGTGGAAACAGTGTCAGACTTTATTTTGGGGGGCTCCAAAATCACTGCAGATGGTGATTGCAGCCATGAAATTAAAAGACGCTTACTCCTTGGAAGAAAAGTTATGACCAACCTAGATAGTATATTCAAAAGCAAAATCATTACTTTACCGACTAAAGTCCGTCTAGTCAAGGCTATTGTTTTTCCAGTGGTCATGTATGGATGTGAGAGTTGGACTGTGAAGAAGGCAGAGTACCGAAGAATTGATGCTTTTGAATTGTGGTGTTGGAGAAGACTCTTGAGAGTCCCTTGGACTGCAAGGAGATCCAACCAGTCCATTCTGAAGGAGATCAGCCCTGGGATTTCTTTGGAAGGAATGATACTAAAGCTGAAACTCCAGTACTTTGGCCACCTCATGTGAAAAGTTGGCTCATTGGAAAAGACTCTGATTCTGGAAGGGATTGGGGGCATGAGGAGAAGGGGATGACAGAGGATGAGATGGCTGGATGGCATCACTGACTCGATGGACGTAAGTCTGAGTGAATTCTGGGAGTTGGTGATGGACAGGGAGGCCTGGTGTGCTGCAATTCATGGGGTTGCAAAGAGTTGGAAACGACTGAGCGACTGAATTGAACTGACCTCACTGAGACAGATTATTAAAAAGCAGAGACATTACTTTGTCAACAAGGGTCTGTATAGTCAAGGTTTTGGTTTTTCCAGTAGTCCTGTATGGTTTTGAGAATTGGACTGTAAAGAAAGCTGGGTGCCAAAGATTGATGCTTTTGAACTGTGATGTTGGAGAAGACTCTTGAGAGTCCCTTGGACTGCAAGGAGATCCATCCAGTCCATCTTAAACGAGATCGGTCCTGGGTGTTTATTGGAAGGACTCATGTTGGACTTGAAACTCCAAATATTTGGTCACCTGATGTGAAGAGCTAACTCATTTGAAAAGTCTCTGATGCTAGGGAAGATTGAGGTCAGGAGGAGAACTGGATGACAGACAATGAAATGGTTTAATGGCATCATCACTGCAATGCACATGAGTTTGGGTAACCTCCAGGAGCTGGTGATGGATAGGGAGGCTTGACACGCTGCAGTTCATGGGGTTACAACGAATCGGACTGGACTGAGCGACTGAACTGAAGAGATGTTGCTGTTAAGGTGTTACACTCAGTAGGTCAACAAATTTGGAAAACTGAACAGTTGCCACAGTACTGGAAAAGGTCAGTTTTCATTTCAATCCCAAAGAAAGGTGATGTAGAATTACACTCATTTCACATGCTAGTATGGTAGCGCTAAAACTCCTTACAGCTAGACTTCAACAATATGTGAACTGAAAACTTTTTGATGTACAAGCTTGACTTAGAAAAGACAATGGAAACAGATCAAATTGTCAACATCTTTTGGTTCACAGAGGAAATAAGAGAATTCCAGAAAAACATCTACTTCCATTTCATTGGTTACACTAAAAACTTTCACTTTTAGTGTTGTGGATAACACTACATACACACACTGTATTGTTGTGTGGATCATAACAAACTATTGAAAATTCTTAAAGACGTAGGGACATCAGATTACCTTACTTGCCTCGAGAGAAACCAATATGGAGGTAAAAAGCAATAGTTAAAACTGAACATGGAGCAATAGACTGGTTCAAAAGTGGAAAAGGAACACAACAATATAGTACATTTAAATTATACAGCTTATTTAAATTCTATGCAGAGTACATAATGTGAAATGCCACCCTGGATGAGTCACAAACTGGAATTAAGATCAAGAAGCAAAATATCAACAACCTCAGATATGCTGATGATATCACTCTAATGGCATAAAGCATTAGAATGACAGAGGAGGAACTTAAGAGTTGCTTGATGAGGGTGAGTGAAGAGACTGAAAAATCTGGCTGAAAACAGCATTCAAAAAATTAAGGTTATGGCATCTAGTCCCATCAGTTCAATTCAGTTCTGTTCAGTCGCTCAGTCATGTCCGACTCTTTGCAGCCTCATGCCAGGCCTCCCTGTCCATCACCAACTCCCAGAGTTTACCCAAACTCATGTCCATCGACTCAATGATGCCATCCAGCCATCTCATCCTCTGTCATCCCCTTCTCCTCCTGCCCCCAATCCCTCCCAGCATCAGGGTCTTTTCCAATGAATCATCTCTTCCCATGAGGTGGCCAAAGTATTGGAGTTTCAGCCTCAGCATCAGTCCTTCCAATGAACACCCATCACTTCATGGCAAATAGATGAGGAACAGTGGAAATAGTGACAGATTTTATTTTCTTGGGCTCCAAAACCACTACAGACAGTGACTGTAGCCACAAATTTAAAAGATGCTTATTACTCCTTGGAAGAAAAGCTATGACAAACCCAGACAATACATTAAAAAGCAGAAACATCATTTTGCTGACAAAAGTCTGTATAGTTACATCTCCGATGTTTCCGGTACAGATACTAGAATTGGACCATAAGAAAAGCTGAGCACTGAAGAACTGATTCTTTGGAATTATGCTGGAGAAGACTCTTTAGAGTCCTTTGGACTGCAAGGAGATCAAACCAGTCAATCCTATGGAAAATCAACCTAGAATGTTAAGAAAGAACTGCTGCTGAATCTGAAGCTCCAATATTTTGGCCATGTGATGTGAAGAACCAACTCATAGGAAAAGACCATGATGCTCAGAAAGATTGAGGGCAGGAAACAAGGAGGTGACAGAACATGAGATGACTGGATGGCAGTATTGACTTAATATACATGAGTTTGAGCAAACTCCAGGAGATAGTGAAAGAGAGGAAAGCCTGGCATGCTGCAGTCCATGGGGTGGCAGAGTCAAACATGACTTATCAACTGAACAATTACAACACTATGAGTTTATGAATTTTGTTTGTCTTTTCAAAGAACCAGTTTGGCATTTTATTGATCTTTGCTATTGTTTTCTTAATTTCTATTTTACTTGTTTCTGCTCTTATCTTTATGATTTATTTTCTTCTATTAATTTTGAGTTTAATTTGTTCTTCTTCATCTAGTTACTTTAGATTTGATGTTAGGTTGTTTATTTGAGATGTTTCTTGACATAATACTGTATTACTCTAAACTTCCCTAGTAGAACTCCTTTTGCTGCATCACATAGATTTTGTACCATTTTGTTTTCATGGTCATTTGCTTCTAAGCATTTTCTTTTTTCTTTTAAATTACTCCCTTCATTTCTTTAGTGATCTCTTGGTTATTTAGCATTGTATTGTTTGACTTCTATGTACTTGCATTTTTTACACACCCTCCCCCCAATTGAGTTCTATTGTCATAGCATTGCAAAAAGAAAAGATGCTTGAAAAAAATTCAATTTTCTTAAATTAATTGCAGTTTGATTTGTGACCCAAGATGTGAGCTATTTTGAATAATGTTCCATAGCACTTGAGAAGAAAATGTATTCTGTCAGTTTTGGGAGGAATGTCTTAAAATATCAATTAAGTCTATTTGATGTGGGCGTGCTCATGTGTGCTCAGTCTTATAAGACTGTTTGAGACTCCAGAGTCTGCCAATTCTCCAGGCAAGAATACGGGAGTGGGTTGCCATTTCCTTCTCCAGGGAATCTTCCCAAGCCAGGGTTTGAACATTGGTTTGCTGCATTAGCAAGCAAATTCTTTATCACTTGAGCCACCTGGATAACTATGTCATGTAAAACTTGTGTTTTCCCATTTATTTTATTTTTGGATGACATATTCATTGGTGTAAGTGATGTGTTAAAGTCCCCATTATTATTGCGTTATTGTCAATTTTCCCTTTCATAGTTGTTACTGTTTATCATATGTATTGAATTCCTCCTATGTTGGGTGCATAAATATTTTAAAATATTTTATCTTCTTCTTGGATTGATATCATGATCATTAATTATGTACTAGCTTTCCTTGTCAATTGTTTTAAGATCTTTTCTGATATATATCACTCATCCCTGGCATTGCTACTTCACTTTTCTTTTGATTTCTACTTGCATCAAATATAATTTCCATCTCCTGTCTTTCATGCTATGTGCGTACCTAGGTCCAAACTGGGTCTCTTATATGTAGCATATATATGGGTCTTATTTTTGTATCCATTTAATAGGTCTAAGATCATTAAATCAGCTGCTAACCAAATGGGGCTTCTGTTGTAGTTTATTTGTTGGTTTTCCCTTGATACTTTTAATATTTTTCTTTTTATTCAATTTTTGTTAGTTTGATTAATAAATGTTTCAGCATGTTTTTCCTTGGCATTATCATGTGTGGAGCACTCTGTGCTTCTTGGATTTCATTGACTATGTCCTTTCCCATGTTAGAGACATCTTCAAACATTATTCAAATATTTTTTTCAAGTCCTCATCTAATTTTGTCTAACTGCAGTCGCTAAGACTTGGACACGACTGAGCAACTTCATTTTCACTTTTCGCTTTCATGCGTTGGAGAAGGAAATGGCAACCCACTCCAGTGTTCTTGCCTTGAGAACCCCAGGGATGGGTCACCCTGGTGGGCTGCCATCTATGGGGTCGAACAGGGTCAGGCACGACTGAAGCAACTTAACAGCAGCAGCAGCAGCGTGGTCTGCTTTCCTAGGGTGCAGGGTCATATTTCCTTCTTACTTCAGTTGTCCTCCCTGAAAAAATGATTTTGCTCCTGGGGCTTCTGTAAGCTTCCTGGTAGGAGGGACTTGATACACCTCCAGAAATACCTGATCTCTGATAAGCACAGCTGAGTCTTTTCCCTCTGAAAGTCAGGGACACATCAGGTGTTTGTTTGGGGGCCTGTGAGCTTAATATGACATTAGGCACCCTGTCTGCTGATTGAACGGGGATATATTCCTGTCTTGCTGGTGGTTTGGCAAGAGATATCCAGCACGGAAACCTGCCAGCAGTTGTATGAACAAGCGTCTTGGTGCTGATATGAATACTTCTGGGAGCACATGCACTGATTTTATTCCCTAGTCCAGGAAATCTCTGCCAGTCCAGTGTCCTGTGACAGCACTCCCACCCTGGACGCCAAAGCCTGACCTCTCACTGGGGACTCAAGTATCCATAACCTGCAGGAAAAATAAAAGAAAATAGAAAGGAAAGAGACAGATTCAACCCAGGACAAATAGAGAAAACATCAGCAAGCAAACAGCAACAAAAATAGCAATATGACCACACAGAAAGGATAAAATAAATAAACAAGTGACAACAGTAAAAAAGATAAAAACAGGACAAACAAAAAATCCATGAGAACAAACAATTTAAACAATGAGAACAGGCAATAAGGACTAAACTAACAAAAACCAAAAAAAAATAAAAAAAAGAAAGAAAACTAAAATAAAAACTGAAAGTAAGCAACAAAAGAAAATAAAATATGAATATGAAAACTAATCCAAAAAAAGAAAATAAATAAAAAAACAAAGAACAAAAACATGGAAAAAAACAGAAACAGTAAAAAAAAAGTAAAAATAGAAAATAAATACAATGTGTATTAAAATATGAAGATAAAAATAATAAATAATACCATCAAAAACTGAACAAAATGAAACAAGCAGAAAAAAAAAAAAAGTTGTAAGAACATTTTCCTCTGGCCTCTGTTGTCAGTGTTCTTGCTTCCACCGTGATCCAGAGTCAATCCCTGCCTCCATAGGAAGCCTTCCAATAACTCTAGGCAAGTCTCTGGTCCTGTTATGGGCGATGTGGGACCAGCTCACTCTCTGATCTGACCCATTTCTTGTGTGTATTTATTTCCTAAGTCCACTGCTTTGGAAGCTAGACTGGTCTCCATTGTGGGAATAATCATTATCTATTCAGATATTCAACATATGCAAGATTTACTAACCCAGTCTTGGAGAATTAATACCCAGCTTGTGCAACTGGATGAACAGATTTCTACTCCTCTTCCTTAGCTGCACTGCCCCAGGCTCAGCTTTAGTTTTTACCCCACCTCTCTCTGTTACCCTTAAGCATCTCTTCCATGGCTAGGTGAGATGGAACAGAAGCAGGGGCTGCTTGCAGCATGTTTACTTACTCAGACCAGGATAAGCATGAGTTGCCTCTTGAGATGGGAACTAGTAGGCAGTTGTAACCAAGTGTAGTGGCTCGCTCTGGTGGAAATTCCTCCCAGTGACCAAGGAGGTAGGACCTGGTGTGTGAGGATAGTGATCACCCCACACTCCACGTACCTCTCAACAGTAGCATATGCTTTCCAGGCAGATCTTGATTTATCTATAGGTATTCCCAGCCATGTATCCCCTCCTCCCATCCACACTGCTCTATCCTTACAGCCAAGAGTGCTCATTCTCCTGGACCAATTCTTCTAATCCCATGCTTTTTTTTTAACATTCGCCCCTCACCAGCATCGGAGAACTCTCATCCCAGGCAAGGACACCTAGGGCTAATTCCCACATAGGTTTAGGGATGGGCAACAGTGAGGACCCCTGGAGTCCTCTTAGGGAAGTAGAGACCCAGGCTTGTGGGGCAAGTGGACCACTGCTAAGAAGGGGGCACAACCCACTGCCTGTGATTGCCAAAGAAACTGGCTGGTTGGGGAAGGATTTGTAATATCAGCTCTACCCCTTGTGTGCTACTCAACAATGACTCCTTGCTTCTTTTTCCACAGACGTTTCTGGTTGTGGAACTCCTTACTGCTGTGGCTTCAGGTTTTCTGAAGCCAATTGCTGTCTATCCTTGCCTGGATCTGTGCTCCAAGCCCCAATTTCTTGCATCCAGTCCTCCTTCACAATAGGTGACTCAGGACTAAGGCTGGAGTCCACAGTGCTCTGGTAAAGACATGTATGCAGTTCTTACTTTGTCTTGCCTTCCACAAGCTGCTGTCTTCTCCTTTGATCCACTGAAAGTCCTTTTCAGTTACCGTTGATTTTCCCACTGTGAGAGAGTTTTCTGGATGTGGGGAACCTGAGCTTCCCACTAGGGTTTGTTGGTTCCTTCTTTGATTCTTCTTCCTTTTGTCTTACCCTGTTGTGAAGGGATTTCTCTTGTCCTTTAAGGTGTTTGATGTCTTCCACTGGTGTTCAGCAGGTGTTCACTAGGGTTCTATGAAAATTGTTCCAAATTTGTAGATGTGTACTTAATGTACATGTGAAGAGAAACAAATTCTGCATCCTTCTATTCCTCCATCTTGACTCTTCCCTGACCAATCTTCTTTAAAAAAGGAGAGAGTAGAGTGCAAGTATAATAGTTGTCTCATTAAATAAAGTGCAGGCACAAGAATGAAGTGCAGATATAAAAATATAAGAGTGCAAAAAAAAAAAAAGAAAAAGAAGTAGAAAGAACATACAGGGTAAAGGAATAATGTAAAATTGATATCAAGTGTCTTTTGATTTGGTATCTTTATTTGAGAACTACTTAAAAATTCTCTATATGCTTGACTAACTCAATTACACACGTGTAGAAAAAGCAGACACAATCTTCTTTCAGTGAATGATTATTATCAGAACAGAACCCAAGCATAATTAACCCAGTTCACAATTGATGAACAATCCTAGTAATCAAATAAAGCCCTCTATATGTTTTTAATACATCCAGCAAAAGCTATTATGAAAGATAACATATAAAAAATGGGTTGGAAAATGCTCTCTGGATTTTTTTTTTATTATTATTCCTCTACCAAGAGTTAGGAGGAGGAATTCTAAACCATTTTATCCTATCAGTGGGCTGCATTGACTAAAATGGCAATGCTGCTGCTAAGTCGTTTCAGTCGTGTCCAACTTTGTGCGACCCCATAGATGGCAGCCCACTAGGCTCCCCCGTCTTTGGGATTATCCAGGCAAGAACACTGGAGTGGGTATAGAATAGTCCAATGTATTCTGAACCCAATGCAGGTAAATGTGTGCACATGTGAATGGAAAAAAAATAAGTCTCTACTCCCCCTCACCTTTTTGATAATTATGGATTATTGGTTTTCTATCTCCCACTTATTTTGCATTTCAGAGCAAATCCAAATCTATAGAGTACCATATACAATAGACAACTTCAGCCAGAAAACATTTCTCTAGGTAGTAGACAATATACAGGTGATAGGAGGAATACACATTGCTAATTTTTCAGCAGTACCATATCTGTCATCTCTGGTATATTTTAGATTACATTATATTTAATGAAATGATCTGACAATATAACCATTATATTTTCTTTCTCCCTCCCATCCTCTCTTCCTTCTTTTCTTCCTTTAAAAAATATATTGCAAACACTACATGATTCATTTAGAAAATATCTTTTGGACTACAGCCTATATAGAATTACTTGTTAAATTATTTCCCTATCATTCTTTTTAAATGTCAATGCTGCATTCTCCCTCTGCATAATCCTGTCATAGGACATTCAAGAGTCAAAATAAGTAAAGATTTGTAGGGAAAAATTTATATAATTTTTATAAATATATTTTGTGCTTTCCCTTAAATAAGAACCATTTCTACATTTTTCTATTTTGACTCAAATAATTTTAAAAGCATTATTATTTTTATAAACCTCTGAAATCATGCATATTTATTCTTACATTCAAAAAATATTTGTTGAATTACTATTATGTATCTAGATTTTAATTAGCATCTGAAAATAGCTGGGCATGCAAAACAGTACCTGAAGATATACAGAAATATGTAAAGTGAAATGTTTAAGTATGATAATTCATGTATACACAGAATATTTGGGGAGAAAAACTTTGTGTAAGTGTTATTGAAAAAGATGGAGAGAATTCCACATAAATGATTAATATTAAAACTTGGAATTTCAAGGTGAGCTGGAGAATATCAGAGAATAAAAGGCAGTAGGTAAGAGTAGGTCATGTGAAGAACAATCAACATTAGCAACCTAGAAGGGAAGGCAGCTTGAAGTAGTCATTCATCTAGCAAGGCAATGGCACCCCACTCCAGTACTCTTGCCTGGAAAATCCCATGGACGGTGGAGCCTGGTAGGCTGCAGTCCATGGGGTCACTAAGAGTCGAACACGGCTGAGCGATTTCACTTTCACGCATTGGAGAAGGAAATGGCAACCCACTCCAGTGTTCTTGCCTGGAAAATCCCAGGGACAGGGGAGCCTGGTGGGCTTCCGTCTATGGGGTCGCACAGAGTCGGACATGACTGAAGCGACTTAGCAGCAGCAAAAGCAAATAGTTACTGATACCACAGAGTACATAATATAAAGGCATTCTTTCAAGCACTGGAAATATGGCAGTGAACAATGATGTAAAAATGTTCGCCAACATGGAGCTTGCATTCTAGTAGGCTTACATTGATATTTATCTGTGAAGGGAATGGGTGATATTCTAAAGAGTTTCATCTAATAGAAAATAGAAGCTATTGGAGTTTTATTAAGTTTGTGAATGGCATGATTGGTTCACACACAAAAGCAATAACGTGTGTGGGGGGGGGGGGCTTAAAACAACAAATACAACCACTTTTTTTTTTCTTTCTTTAAACTAAGCAAGAAAATGAAGCTTTTATATTTACTGAAACATTTACCTTTTCTGATGGTAATTTTCCCCCTCAAACATGAGAATTTCTGTGTAATATGCCTTCTTTCTTGGTCTTGTTAATATACTTTTAATTTTTTTTCATTTTTTTTAAATCTCTTGTAGAAGATGTCTCTGACATCACATTTTCTTATTTTTTTTCATGAGATAATGTCTTAATTTTCACTTTATTTGTGAAAAGTTTTTTTTTTTTTTTTAAACTGAATGTAGATTTTAGGGTAGAAATTTATTTTACCCTTTTTAAAAAACACTTAGTTATTTGTTTTATTAAAATTTGCCACCATTTTACAAATGCCATGATTTCTGAGTTGAAATCTACTATCATTTTAATTTTTGTCCCTTTTTTTTCTTTCTTTTTTTTTTTCTTTAACCTTGGCTTTCCAACCAGTTAATTTTATGTGAATAAGTTTAAGTACATTTTAACTTATTCTGTTCATGATTTGTTAAATTTTCAGCCTACAAATATATGTCATTTTGAAAAATCTGAGAACATTTCATCAATTATTTCTTCAAGTATTCTTTCTAATCAAATATTTTATAACTTCTTGTTCCCTATTATTCATTAGGCATTTTGATAGTTTCCCACATGTCCCTAAAAATGCTGTTTTGGTTTTAATATATCTCTTTCTTTTTTCTGAACATTGTCATTTTAATAGATGAACAATGAAAAATAAGGAAATACAGAAAATATAAAGCAGCATGGAACAAAATTAAAACAAAGATAGAGTATGCAGAGGGTGGGAAATATATCAGAGAAGTGTTTAAAATGTGTAATTTATAAAATTGGGGACTAATGAAATCACTCTGCATAAGAGTAGATAAACATGTATTTGATGTTTCTAACTGAAGTTATTAAACATTTTAAATTTGGAGAGCAAGGAGTGTGTGAAAAGTGTTTAAACTGTAGTGTAAAGAATAAAGTACAGATCAGGAGTGAATATGGAGGAAGGCCAAGTGGTGAATTATAAAGCTGAAACACTGATTTGCTTGAAATCTAAAATTTAGGAGGAAAGGCCAAGTTGGATTCACCAGGAGGCATCTAATGTGTGTAGTTAAAATTTTGGAGATATATCTTATATAAAACAGAGGCAAAGATGTTAGTGATTTTAAAAGCAAGATATTTAGATAAAGCCATTAGAGACTGCTTATTATAATTACTATCAACACTACAATGTTGAACTTGTCATTGGCCTGGTTATTAGACTGAAAATTTATGATTGGAAAAAAAAAAAAGAAAAATACTGTATATCCAAGCAGAAACAGCACTAAAGTTTATTCCAAATTATTTTTCATACACAAGAAATAAGAGAATAGTCTCTAAAATAGTTTGTGCTTCAGAAATTTTTGTTGCACTAATTACCAAATTCTGAATTAACTGTGATATCTCACATTTTGAATCTGTAAATAAATAAATATTATAGTTGCTTATTATGTGTCCAATATTAGGCTGGGTACTGGAGTGCTCTTCCATCTCATTTATTTATAACATCTGAGCACTGCTCACCAACCTTGGAATTGATTGTTTGAACCCTGAATACATCAGTTTTTGTATTAAATGAACCTTGAAAATTATTTACAACTTCATCTGCAGGTTGTACTCTGTATGGTGCTATGAATTTAGATTTTAGCTTTTCAAAAGAATAAGTTATAAACCAACTTGGCAGTTGAGTAGAAGCCAATATTATGGTTAAGATTTTCAGTAATTTCCACAAAAAACAGTATTGATGTTTTCATTATGACACAATGCCACAAATACAACTGTTTACTGAAGACTGTTATGTTCTCTTTCCCTTATTATTTGTCTATCTCTGCAAATTTTCCAGAGCTAGACATTCAGTGGTGATCTGAAGGCCTGAAATTTTGAGATCAATTCAGAGGCTTCCTCTCAGGGTATAAACATTTCATTAACTTGTGTGTCAATAGATCAATTGGTATAATTGCAGAGGAAGCAGTTTACTCTCCCTTCCTGTGAGTGAAAACAACTGGCATGCTGGGATGCCTACTTCAGGGAATGCCTTCAAAAGACGGAAACAGAAATGCCCGGGGGGGTGGGAGGGAGACAGAGAGCAGTAATCTACTCAACATTCTGTTTCAAATTATTCAGGAGTCACATCTATGCAGAAAAAAAAAAAAAAGAATTACTATCACTTGAACTTGGTAAATTTTAACCTTTCTTCATGAACATTAGTTTGGTTGTCGTGTTTATTTTCTCACAAAGTTCAAGCACTTAGAATAAATAGGTTTATGTGTTTGCCTTGATGGAGAGAAATTAATGGAGACTCCAGGAAAGGCAAAGTTTCTATATTCAACCAGTCTGTGTGTGTGTGTGTGTGTGTGTGTGTTGAAGGGAAGAATGTCCCAGAGTGCTGACAACAGAACTACTCAAAACCTTTCCAGTCTAAAGCACAGTCAAAATCATGTCTCCAACTACCAGCCATACTTAACTAAAAAGACAATAATAATATAGCCTTAAGGGCCCTGGAGCTGCAGAATCTAGGGCCTGAAATATTCCCTTTCATAAATTATAATTTATAAATTAATGCTTTCATATATTTTTCTCTGTATACTTGGGCTTTAAGTTATTTTATCTGCAGCAAACATGCATGACTTTTATAACTGGAATAAAAGTTTTAGCCTGTCTTCTAACACTTCATCAATAATTTATTATAATGAAGTATTTCTTTCATAATGACCAGTGATCTCAAAATCCAAAGAATATTCACAGGGTCACAGTTCACAAGATTGCAGGGATTCAAGATGTAAAAGTAACCTGATTGTATTCAAACAGCTGTATGTTATTATGATTGGAATTGGAATCCAATTGTCTACTTAAATAAGATACAAAGATTCTTGTTCCTTCTCCTTCCCTTCCTCCTCTTCCTCAGTCTTCCTCCATATAGAATCAGAATTCCTGGAGTAAACCTTGTTAACAGTTTTGGTAAACCATGAAATAATGTTATTTATTAATTTAACAATAAGTAGTTATTGAGTTAATGCTCAAAATTCTCCAAGCCAGGCTTCAGCAATATGTGAACCATGAACTTCCAGGCAGAGGAATCAGAGATCAAATTGCCAACATCTGCTGGATCATGGAAAAAAGCAAGAGAGTTCCAGAAAAACATCTATTTCCACTTTATTGACTATGCCAAAGCCTTTGACTGTGTGGATCACAATAAACTGTGGAAAATTCTGAAAGAGATGGGGATACCAGACCACCTGACCTACCTCTTAAGAAATCTGTATGCAGGTCAGGAAGCAACAGTTAGAACCGGACATGGATCCACAGACTGGTTCCAAATAGGAAAAGGAGTATGTCAAGGCTGTATATTGTCACTCTGCTTAATTAACTTCTATGCAGAGTACATTATGAGAAACCCCGGGCTGGAAGAAGCACACACTGGAATCAAGATTGCTGGGAGAAATATCAATAACTTCAGATATGGAGATGACACCACCTTTATAGCAGAAAGTGAAGAGGAACTAAAAAGGCTCTTGATGAAAGTGAAAGAGGAGAGCGAAAAAGTCGGCTTAAAGCTCAACATTCAGAAAACTAAGATCATGGCATCTGGTCCCATCACTTCATGGCAAATAGATGGGGAAACAGTGGAAACAGTGTCAGAATTTATTTTGGGGGGCTCCAAAATCACTGCAGATGGTGACTGCAGCCATGAAATTAATAGATGCTTACTCCTTGATAGAAAAGTTATAACCAACCTTGATAGCATATTGAAAAGCAGAGACATTACTTTGCCAACAAAGGTCCATCTAGTCAAGGCTATGGTTTTTCCAATGGTCATATATGGATGTGACAGTTGGACTTTGAAGAAATTTGAGCGCCGAAGAATTGATGCTTTTGAACTGTGGTGTTGGAGAAGATTCTTGAGAGTTCCTTGGACTCCAAGGAGATCCAACCAGTCCATTCTGAAGGAGATCAACCCTGAGATTTCTTTGGAAGGAATGATGCTAAAGCTGAAACTCCAGTACTTTGGCCACCTCATGTGAATTGTTGACTCATTGGAAAAGACTCTGATACTGGGAGGGATTGGGGGCAGGAGGAGAAGGGCACAACAGAGGATAAGATGGCTGGATGGCATCACGGACTCGATGGACATGAGTCTGAGTGAACTCCGGGAGATGGTGATGGACAGGGAGGCCTGGCGTGCTGCGATTCATAGAGTCACAAAGAGACTGATGTAACTGAGCAACTGTACTGAACTGAACTGAACTAAGTTATTGAGTTTTTACTAGATGCCAAAGACTGTGCTGCAAAATGTCTTAGAAGAATTTTGGTTTGGTATTGGAACTATATGTAACTGGCTGAAAGTATATACTGCCCATGAAGGCAGTTCACATTTCAAATGTGCTGATTCTGAATGGGAAGGAAGGATTGGGGGAGGGAGAATAACTAAGATTCTGACATTAATCTACTGTAATAATATACTATTCAAAAATATAGTGAATAATACAATATGAATTTATACTTGGAAATATTCAAATTCATTTTAAACACAAATTTTAGAGAGCAAAGCATTGCAGAATATTTATTTTGGTGACATGAAGTTTGAATGTCTAAGGAGCTTTGTGTTTGTATTCCTGCTTTCCCATTCTTTTTAAACTGAATATGCCTTAGAATAAAACCAAAGCCAACTCGAAATTCAAATCCATGAATGTGATCGGGAAAACACTGGCCAAAACATATTTTTTCCACCTCTAGTCTCCATATGTTCACCAACATGTGCTATGGCAAGCTCAACACCTTTTTCAATTTACCTTCTTCCTTCTCCCCTTGCCTACAACAGCCTATTTGTCATTTTATCTTCCCCAAAGACACCGATTCTCTACGCTCTTCCCAACTGGTCCATCACTAATGTGTTGGCAAGAGATTCAGATTTAAAAATTCAGAGACACTTTACACAGCAGGTAAGAACTAAGTGTCAGAGTAGCATTTTCACATGTAGCATCTGTTCTGTCACCAGGGCACGTTAATATTACCATCATACAGTAAAGCAAAGTATAGTTCCGAGAGGCAAGGTAAGATAACAACTTCTAGGTCACACACCAATCAAGATTTTCTGTAATTAATGTCGTGTTTTGTTTTTTTTTTTCCAAAAGACAAACAGATGCAAGTTGAAGTCAAAACAAGGGTTGCCATAGTGAGATTATAATAAACGTCACAGAATAGTTTGCAAGAAATAAAGCAAGTCTTATAAAACAGTTTTCAGTGATTTCTCTCCCTCTTTTTTCTTCCTTTTTCTGCTCCAAAAATATCTGCTACCTTTCTTTCTCTCTCCATCAGTTCAGTTCAGTTCAGTCGCTCAGTCATGTCTGACTCTGCGACCACACTGACTGCAGCACGTCAGGCTTCCTGTCCATCACCAACTCCAAAGAACAAACTCATGGTCCTTCCAGTCAGTAATGCCATCCAACCATCTCATCCTCTGTCGTCTCCTTCTCCTCCTGCCTTCATTCATTCCCAGCATCAGGGTATTTTTCCAATGAGTCAGTTCTTCACATCAGGTGGCCAAAGTATTGGAGCTTCAGCCTCAGCATCAGTCCTTCCAATGAATATTCAGGGCTGATTTCCTTTAAGATTGATTGGTTTGATCTCCTTGCAGTCCAAGAGACTCTCAAGAGTCTTCCCTAACGCCACAGTTCAAAAGCATCAATTCTTTCACACTCAGCTTTCTTTATAGTCCAACTCTCACATCTATAAATGACTACTGGAAAAACCGTAGTTTGATTGAATGGGCCTTTGTCAGTGAAGCAATGTCTCTGATTTTTAATATGCTGTCTAGTTTGGTCATAACTTTTTTTCCAAGGAGCAAATGTCTTTTAATTTCATGGCTGCAGTCATCATCTGCAGTGGTTTTGGAGCCCCCAAAAATAAAGTCTCTCACTGTTTCCCCAACTATTTGCCATGAAGTGAAGGGACCGGATGCCATAATCTTCATTTTCTGAATGTTGAGTTTTAGGTCACCATTTTTACTCTCTTCTTTTGCTTTCATTAAAGAGGCACTTTAATTCTTCTTTGCTTTCTGCCATAAGGATGGTGTCATCTGTGTACCTGAGGTTATTGGTATTTCTCCCAGCAATCTTGATTTCAGCTTATGCTTCATCCAGCCTGGCATTTCACATGATGTACACTGCACATAAGTTAAATAAGCAGGGTGAAAATATACAGCCTTGAGGTACTCTTTTCCTGATTTGGAACCAGTCTGTTGTTCCCTGTCCAGTTCAAACTGTTGCTTCTTGACCTGCATACAGATTTCTCAGGAGGGAGGTAAAATGGTCTGTTATTCTCATCTCTTTAATAATTTGCCACAGTTTGTTGTGATCTTTCTGCTTATTTGCTCTATCTATGTCTCTGTACACTGGCTTTCTCTGCAACAATTTCAGTTTCTGTACCTTTCAGTCTCAGCTAGCCTTTAACTTTGTTTCATTATAGCAATGACTATTTCCCTAAATATAACACTCTGAGACATAACGTTATAAATTTACATTTTAGAAACAAAACCTGATATCCTTATCCCAATTTCATCGCCAAGCTGAAAACCTACACTCAGTAGGAAGTTGTCACAGAACAGAAGCTGTCCAGATAGGTACATCATGTCAATGTAGACTGCTGACAGAGTACTATTTTAATGAAAGGAATATGGAAGGAATGCAGTTGTAACTGTGGTGGCATAATCAGGTCAACTGTCTTCTGATATCAGCCTTGTATGCTTTGACCACTACTTCAGCCTGAGGAGTCATCTTTGGATTCTTACAACACTTTGTGAAGCTGAATGCCTAGAAACTGTAGATGCTGATACAGAAATTGCAGAGGGCTTCCAAGGAGACCTTAATGGTAAAAGACCCACCTGCAAACGCAGGAGACCTAGGAGATTTGGGTACAATCCCTGGGCTAGGAAGATCCCCTGTAGGAGGAAATGGCAACTCACTTCAGTCTTACCTGGATAATCCCATGGACAGAGGAGCCTGGCTCACTATAGTCTATAAGATTGCAAAAGGTCAGACACCACTGAAGTAACTTAGCACACAGCATGACATAATGTTGGTTCATGTGGTGACCTTGTATTGAATTATCCACACATTAGCAGGTCATGGATATACCCTAATATTTTCATCTGAAAGTCAGCTTTTGGTTGAGTGTCATCTAAAACCTGCTTTAGCCAAGCCACTATGTAGAACCAAATGGGGATACAGAGAGACGGAGAGAAGGAATATTTTAATGATATTTGATTAAGTGTAAGTTCAGTCCAGTTCAGTCGCTCAGTCGTGTCTGACTATTTGTGACCCCATGAATCGCAGCATGCCAGGCCTCCCTATCCATCACCAACTCCCAGAGTTACTCAAACTCATGCCAATCCACTCGGTGATGCCATCCAGCCATCTCATCCTCTGTCATCCCCTTCTCCTCCTGCCCCAAATCCCTCCAAGCATCAGAGTCTTTTCCAATGAGTCAACTCTTCGCATGAGGTGGCCAAAGTACTGGAGTTGCAGCTTCAGCATCATTCCCTACAAAGAAATCCCAGGGCTGATCTCCTTCAGAATGGACTGGTTGGATCTCCTTGCAGTCCAAGGGACTCTCAAGAGTCTTCTCCAACACCACAGTTCAAAAGCATCAATTCTTTGGTGCTCAGCTTTCTTCACAGTTCAACTCTCACATCCATACATGATCACTGGAAAAACCATAGCCTTGACTAGATTAAGTGTAAAGGAACACATTTTGAGCTTGGAACTAAGAGAAGAAGAAGATGGAAACACATCCTTCCGTATGACTGTCACTCTGTGTAGTTCCCAAATAATTCAGTGAAAATAGATAAAAAATAAAAATATGTATATTAAGGCAGAAGCTGTACCAAGAGAATGGAAAGTTCAAATACAGAGATGAGACTTTTCCCTCTGTCCTTTCTCCAGGACTTTATCAGATTAAATATGTTTTCTTCCCTTTACTCCTCTTTTTCAGTGTTTCCTTACTGTAATTTGGGACTATAAAAGCAAACTTTTAAGATTTAATCTCTCTCTTTCTTTCTTTTTTTTTTCCCCTCTCTCATTCTCTCTCTCTCTCTCTCTCTCTTTTTTTTTTTTTCCCCGCTCACAGCTCATGTATTTTTCCTTTCCCTTTTCTCCTTCTTCACACTCTTGGGAGTCTTCACAGAAATTCATCCAGTTTGCCAGCTTGCCCTGTAATTTGGGTTGGCAAATACTGCAGAGTTCTAAGTGCCATCTAATTTATTTTCTCCTCTGCACCATTCACTCTTCTATTTACTTAATATTTTGAATACTTAAAATCTAGTAAGAGGTCTATAAGTTTATTAAAACTCTATGATGTTTTTTAAATTTTACTTTCCTTTAAAAAAATGTTATTCTACTTTTTCCTTTCAGATTCTTCTGATTTTTTGAATAGTTCCTCAGGGCTGTTATTATTTGGATCTCCTGCTGACTTAATCTTCTCTAAAGCAGAGTTCTTGGAATTTCTTTGGCCTAAGTGGGCACATTAATCACTGGCCTACTCTTAAAGAGTTTAAGGTAAAGCCTCTTTCAATAGAACTGTTGCTTGAATTACTGTCACAGCAGCAAATAAACTGCATCTGATTCCCTGTTGAAAACAATTTTCCCTCTGCCAGCAGCTCAGCTTTGTGGTCACAGAAGAGAAAGCCCTGCAGGAAATGAAGGATGTCAGCAACAAGAACAAAAGCCTGGTGGGCAACATCTGATGTGGAGATACCACTTTGATAGCTTCTCACTGTAGGCTCTGCCCAAGAAGGGACATGGCAGAATGTATATCAGCCTCCTAGGGCCATGGCATTTTCTGGCCAACACTAGTCATGAGTCTTCTGTGAATCATCTGGGACACATAAAGAGTAATTAATCCTACATGTCTTTCTTAGATTTTTTTTTAACGACTTTAAATTGTATACTATTGTTTACTGATCTGCTATATATTCTTTCCTTTCCTCTTTCTGATAGTTGTTCAATCCCTAAGTTATTTCCAACTCTTTGTGACCCTATGAACTGCAACACACAAGGCTTCCCTGTCCTTCACTATCTCCTAGAGTTTTTTCAAACTCATATGCATTGAGTTGGTGATGTCATCCAACCGTCTCATCTTCTGTTGCCATTCTTTCCTTTAGCCTTCAAATTTTCCCAGCACCAGGGTCTTTTCCAATGAGCTGGTTCTTTACATCAGGTGGCCAAATTATTGGAGTTTCAGGTTCAGTCTTAATCCTTCCAATGAATATTCAGGACTAACTTCCTTTAGTATTGACTGGTTTGATCTCCTTGCTGTCCAAGAAACTCAAGAGTTTTCACCATCACCACAGTTTGAAAGCAACAATTAATGGTGCTCAGCCTTCTTTATGGTCCAACTCTCACATCCATACATAACTAATGGAAAAATCATAGCTTTGACTATGCAGACCTTCATCAGCAAAGTGATGTCTCTCCTTTTTAATATGCTGTCTAGGTTTGTCATAGCTTCTGTTCCAAGGAACTTATACATAAGAATGAACTAGAGATCCTCATTCATACAAACTTCGTTTTTCCTTAGTGCTAGTAGAACAGAGCCTTTTTCATTTTTTAAGGATGGACTTATTTTAGATAAGAGATGCATGTATATTATCATATGTGAAACAGATCGCCAGCCCAGGTTTGATGCATAAGAGAAGGTGCTCAGGGCTGGTGCACTGGGATGACCCAGAGGGATGGGATGGGGAGGGAAATGGGAGGGGGGTTAAGGATGGGGAATGCATGTACACCCATGGCTGATTCATGTCAATGTATGGCAAAACCCACTACAATATTGTAAAGAAATTAGCCTCTAAAATATAGATATATAAAATATTTCCAGAATTTTATTCTGGATGTCTCAAACTACTTTTTATGTACCTCTTTTGTTAGCTCTCATAAGGAAAGAGGGTTCCAGATAGGTTCATTATTAACTTCCCATAGATCCTAGAATTATATATTACGTATTTTATGTATTTGACTAGTAATTATTAAATACATCAATATAGGTCCATTTGTAGAGTGACCATGTGGATTTTTATGGACAAACATCACCTGTTTGGTCATATAGAGCTCCATTATGCTATATCTACTCAACAAACTACATACCAAAGCTGTACTCCTTCTTGGCTGGGATTCAAAACCACCAAATCTCAATATGGAACTTGAAATCATAACCTTTGACTTAAGAGGGAACTGAAAGCTACTGCCTTTTAATTAAAAGTGTCTTCTAATTAAAAATAACTTAGTGTCAAGACTTACTGAAGCTCAGGTTTCTCTAGTCTCAGCACAGAAATAATTCAGTGTGAGGCAAAGTGACAGGCAAGAGTGAGTTTATTAGCATAGGATGCTTCTGAAAGATATTAGAGGGCAGACAATGGAGCCCAGACCCAAGAATACAAAAGGCTGCATTTTTTTTTATAATAATAAAAAAAATACAAACAGGGGAAAGCCATCTTCTTCCTTATTTTTCAGTTGATGTCAAGGCTTACATCATCAGTTCTTCCTTTAATCTGATATAGTCTAACCAGGACTGTCATGATGCTATTTAAATTATATGTATATTAGCAAAAAAAGGTGATAATATATACTAAAATATGGTGATTCATCTCAAGTTTTGTTATAACATTACCTTTCCCTTAGTTTCTTTCTGCCTCTCACCTCTATTCGTGTCTTGACTATATGCAGAACTGTTACTCTTCAAGGACCATTGATTGCCTGATTTCATGTAACAAGGTTCATTCAGACCCCATATCTTTTGTCTTGTGTTTTAACTATTAGAATTTGCTTTGTTAGTGTCCCTGCTGCTGCTAAGTCACTTCAGTCGTGTCCGACTCTGTGCGACCCCATAGACGGCAGCCCACCAGGCTCCCCTGTCCCTGGGATTTTCCAGGCAAGAGTCCTGGAGTGGGGTGCCATTGCCTTCTCTGGTTAGTGTCCCTAGCACATGAATATGAATGGTCTTCCTTCAAGGTAGAGTATACTGTTTCTAGGTTACTGGATTCTTTTCTTGAGCAGACATTAGCTTATAACAGTCTCCCAGACTCCCTTAAAATTCCTTTTCTTTAATTCCATCAGTTCAGTTCAGTTCAGTCACTCAGTCATGTCCGACTCTTTGCAACCCCACGGACTGCAGCATCACCAACTCTTAGATCTTGCTCAAACTCATGTCCATCCAGTCAGTGATGCCATCCAACCATCTCATCCTCTGTCATACCCTTCTCCTTCTGCCTTCAATCTTTCCCAGCATTAGGGACTTTTCAAATGAGTCAGTTCTTTGCATCAGGTAGCCAGTTTATAGGAGTTTCAGCTTCATCATCAGTCCTTACAATGAATATTCAGGGCTGATTTCCTTTAGGATTAACTGGTTTGATCTCCTTGAAGCAAAAGGAACACTCAAGAGTCTCCCCAAACACCACATCAATTCTTAGGCACTCTGCTTTCTTTATAGTTCAAATTTCACATCCGTGTATGACTATTGGAAAAACCATAGCTTTGACTAGATGGACATTTGTCGATAAAGTAATGTCTCTGCTTTATAATACGCTGTCTAGTTTGGTCATAGTTTTTCTTCCAAGAAGCAAATGTCTTTTAATTTCATGGCTTCAGTTACAGTTTGCAGTCATCTTGAAGCCCAAAAAATTAAGTCTCTCACTGTTTCCAATGTTTCCCCATCTATTTGCCATGAAGTGATGGGACTGGATGCCATGATCTTCATTTTTTGAATGGTGAGTTTTAAGCCAGCTTTTTCACTCTCCTCTTTCATATTCATCAAGAGACACTTTAGTTCTTCTTCTCTTTCTGGCATAAGGGTGGTATCATCTGTCTATCTGAGGTTACTGACATTTCTCCTGGAAATCTTGATTTCAGCTTGCATTTCATTGAGCCCAATATTTTTCATCATGTACTCTGCTTTTAAGTTAAATGAGTACAGTGACAATATACAGCTTTGACATACTCCTTTCCCAATTTGGAGCCAGCCTGTTGTTTCATGTTTTGTTTTCACTGTTGCTTTTTGACTTGCATACAGATTTCTCAGGAGGTAGGTAAGGTGGTTTGCTATTCCCATTTCGTGAAGAATATTTCAGTAATTTGTGATCTATACAGTGAAAGGCTTTGGTGTAATCAATAAAGGAGAACCAGGCACTTTTTTTTTTTTCTGAAATTTTCTTGCTTTTTCTATGATCCAACGGATGTTGGCACTTTGATCTCTGGTTCCTCTGTCTTTTCTAAGACCATCTTGAACATATGGAAGTTCTCATTTCATGTACTGTTGAAGCCTGGCTTGGAGAATTTTGAGCACTATTATGATAGCATGTGAGATGTACATGCAATTGTACAGTAGTTTGAACATTCTTTGGCATTGAGCATTGAACATTCTTTGGGATTGTAATGAAAACTGACCTTTTCCAGTCCTGTGGCCACTGCTGAGTTTTCCAAATTTGCTAGCATAATGAGTGTAGCACTTTGACAGCATCATCTTTCAGGATTTGAAATAGCTCAACTAGAATTCCATCACTTCCACTAGCTTTTTGTGTAGTGATGCTTCTTAAGGCCCACTTGACTTCACATTCCAGGATGTCTGCCTCTATGTGAGTCATCACAGCATCATGGTTTTCTGGGTCATGAAGAGCTTTTTTGTATAATTATTCTGTGTTTTCTTCCCAACTATTCTTAATATCTTCTGCTTCTGTTAGGTCCATACCATTTCTGACCTTTATTGTGCCCATCTCTGCATGAAATAGTTCCTAAGTATCTCTAATTTCCTTGAAGAGATAACAAATCTTTCTCATTCTGTTATTTCCCTCTGTTTCTTTTCATTGATCACGGAGGAAGGCTTTCTTATCTCTCCTTGCTCTTCTTTTGAGCTATGCATTCAAGTGGGTATATATATATATATATTTTCCCCTTTGCCTTTAGATTATCATCTTTCCTCAGTTTTTTGTAAGGCCTCCTCAGACAACTATTTTGACTTTTTGCATTTCTTTTTCTTTTTCTTAATTCTTTAGTGGAATTTTGAAACTATTTGATCATCCTATGTTATCCTAATTTTCTTAAAAAGATTTCTAGTCTTCCCCATTCTGTTGTTTTCCTCTCTTTCTTTGCATTGATCCCTGAGGAAGGCTTTCTTATCTCTCCTTGCTATTATCTGGAACTCTGGATTCAGATGGTTATATCTTTCTTTTTCTCCTTTGCTTTTCACATCTCTTCTTTTCACAGTTAATTGTAAGGCCTCCTCAGACAAACATTTTGCTTTTTTGCATTTTTTTCCATGGAGGTGGTCTTTATCCCTGTCTCCTGTACAATGTCATGAACCTCCATCCATAGTTAAACAAGCACTCTGTCTATCAGGTCTAGTCCCTTAAATCTATTTCTCACTTTCACTGTATAAGCATAAGGGATTTGATTTAGGTCATACCTGAATGGTCTAGTGGTTTTCTCTACTTTCTTCAATTTAAGTCTGAATTTGGTAATAAGAAGTCCATGGTCTGAGCCGCAGTCAGCTTCTGGTCTTGTTTTTTGTTGACTGTATAGAGCTTCTCCATCTTTGGCTGCAAAGAATATAATCAATCTGATTTTGGTGTTGACCATCCAGTGATGTCCACATGTAGAGTCTTCTCTCGTGTTGTTGGAAGAGGGTGTTTGCTATGACCAGTGCACTCTCTTGGCCAAACTCCATTTGCCTTTGCCATGCTTCATTCTGTATTCCAAGGCCAAATTTGCCTGTTACTCCAGGTGTTTCTTGACTTCCTACTTTTGCATTCCAGTCTTCTATAATGAAAAGAACATATTTTTGGGTGTTAGATCTAAAAGGTCTTGTAGGTCTTCATAGAACCATTGAACTTCAGCTTCTTCAGCGTTACTGGTTGGGGCATAGGGTAGGATTACTGTCATATTGAATGGTTTTCCTTGGAAAAAAACAGATATCGTTCTGTCGTTTTTGAGATTGCATCCAAGTACTTCATTTCAGACTATTTTGTTGATCATAATGGCTACTTAATTTCTTCTAAGGAATTACTGCCCACAGTAGTATATATAATGGTCATCTGAGTTAAATTCATCCATTCCAGTCCATTTTAGTCATTGATTCCTAGAATGTCGACGTTCACTCTAGCCATCTCCTGTTTGACCACTTCCAATTTGCCTTAGTTCATGGACTTATCATGAAATAGAGGAAAACCAAAGAATGGGAAAGACTAGAGATCTCCTCAAAAAAATTAGAGATACCAAGAGAACATTTCATGCAAAGATGGGTGCGATAAAGGACATAAATGGTATGAACCTAACAGAAGCAGAAGATATTAAGAAGAGGTGGCAAGAATACACAGAACTGTACAAAAAAAGATCTTCAAGACCAAGATAATCATGATGGTGTGATCACTCACCTAGAGCCAGACATCCTGGAATGTGAAGTCAAGTGGGCCTTAGAAAGCATCACTACAAACAAAGCTAGTGGAGGTGATGGTATTCCACTGGAGCTATTTCAAATCCTGAAAGAAGATGCTGTGAAAGTGATGCCCTCAATATGCCAGCAAATTTGGAAAACTCAGCAGTGGCCACAGGACTGGAAAAGGTCAGTTTTCATTGCAATCCCAAAGAAGGGCAATGCCAAGGAATGCTCAAGCTATGGCACAATTGCACTCATCTCCCACGATCATAAAGTAATGCTCAAAATTCTCCAAGCCACGCTTCAGCAATAAGTGAACCATAAACTTCCAGATGTCCAAGCTGATTTTAGAAAAGGCAGAGGAACCAGAGATCAAATTTCCAACAATTGCTGGATCTTTGAAAAAGCAAGGAAGTTCCAGAAAAAAAAAAAAACAAACAAACATCTATTTCTGCTTTATTGACTATGCCAAAGCCCTTTACTTTGTGGATCACAATAAACTGTGGAAAATTCTGAAAGAGATGGAAATACAACACCACCTGACTTGCCTCTTGAGAAACAAGCATACAGATTAGGAAGCAACCGTTAGAAATGGACATGGGACAGTAGACTGTTTCCAAATAGGAAAAGGAGTACGTCAAGGCTGTATACTGTCACCCTGCCTTTTTAGCTTCTATGCAGAGTACATCATGAGAAATGCTGGACTGGAAGAAACACAAGCTGGAATCAAGATTGCCGGGAGAAACATCAATAACCTCAGATATGCAGATGACACCACCCATATGGCAGAAAGTGAAGAGGAACAAAAAAGCCTCTTGATGAAAGTGAAAGAGGAGAGTTAAAAAGTTGGCTTAAATCTCAATATTCAGGAAACTAACATCATGGCATCCGATTCCATCACTTCATGGGACATAGATGGGAAAACAGTGAAAACATTGTCAGACTTTATTTTTCTGGGTTCCAAAATCACTGCAGATGGTGACTGCAGCCATTAAATTAAGATGATTACTCTTTGGAAGGAAAGTTGTGACCAATCTAGATAGCATATTCAAAAGCAGAGACATTATTTTGCCAAAAAAGTTCTGTCTAGTCAAGGCTATGGTTTTCCCAGTGGTCCTGTATGGATGTGAGAGTTGGACTATGAAGAAAGCTGAGTGCCAGAGAATTGATGCTTTTGAATTGTGGTGTTGGAGAAGACTCTTGAGAGTCCCTTGGACTGCAAGGAGATCCAACCAGTCCATCCAAAAGGAGATCAGTCTTGGGTGTTCATTGGAAGGACTGATGGAGAAAGGGAGGATAGAGAATGAGACAGTTGTTTGGCATCACTGACTGGATGGACATGTGTTTGAGTAAGGTCCAAGTCTTGATGATGAACAGGCAAGCCTGTTTTTCTGCAGTCCATGGGGTTGCAAAGAGTCAACCACAACGGAGCTACTGAATTACCTGAACTGAACTGAATCTTTAAATCACTTCCTTCTCCTTTCCTTTTTACTGGAACAAAATTTTGACTCAGCTAATTGCATCAATTATTGCAATGATACCTAAGTTTGTATTTCAACCTAATGTAGAATTTCATGTGTCCACACAAATGAAACAAGTGACAAAGTTTTTGTCTCCAAAATATACACACAGCTTCCCTTGCGGCTCAGCTGGTAAAGAATCCGCCTGCAATGTTGGAGACCTGGGTTGAGAAGATCCCTGGCAGAAAAGAACGGCCACCCAGAAAGGAAAGGCCACTCCAGAATTCTGTCCTGGAGAATTCAATGGCCTATCGTAATGGTCTTCCACTAAAAAAGAAACTTTATTGGGCTTCCCTGGTGGCTCAGCCAGTAAAGCATCTGCTTGCAATACGGGACACCTGGGTTTAATCTCTGGGTACCAAAGATTCTGTGGAGGAGGAAATGGCAATCCATTCCAATACTTTTGCCTGAAAAATTCAATGGATGGAGGAGCCTGGTATTCTACAGTCCATTGGATCACAAAGAGTCAGACTGGTTTACTGACTTGTTCACTGGTTCACTGAGAAACTGGTTCACTTGCAGCTCAATTCCAGAAAAAATAAACTACCCAATCAAAAAATGGGCCAAAGAACTAAACAGACATGTCTTCTCCAAAGAAGACATGAAGATGCCTAACAAACACATGAAAAGATGCTCAACATCATTCATTATCAGATAAATGCAAATCAAAAGCACAGTGACGTTCTATGTCACATCAGAAATGCTGCCATCAGAAAGTCTTTGAGCAATAAATGCTGGAGAGGGTATGGAGAAAAGGAGACCCTCTTACAGTGTTGATGGGGATGCAAACTATTATAGCCACTATGGAGAACAATGTGGAGATTCCTTAAAAAACTGGAAGTAGAACCGCCATACAACCTCAATGTGCATACATGTTGAGGTAACCAGAATTGAAAGAGATAAATGTACCCCAATATTCATTGCAGCCCTGCTTACAATAGCTAGGACATGGAAGCAACCCAGATGCCCATTGACAGATGAATGGATAAGGAAGTTTTGGTACATATACACAATGGAATATTGCTCAGCTATAAAAAAAGGATGCATTAGAGCCAATTCTAATGAGGTGGATGAAACTGGAGCCTATTATACAGAGTGAAGTAAGTCAGGAAGAGAAGCACCAATACAGTGCATTTATACATGTATATGGAATTTAAAAAAATGGTAATGATTACCCTTTATGCATGACAGCAAAAGATATACAGATGTAAAGAACAGACTTTTGAACTATGTAGGAGAAGGCAAGAGTTGGACGATATGAGAGAATAGAAGTGAAACATGTATATTATTAAACGTAAAATAGATGACCAGTGCAAGTTTGATGAATGAAGCAGGGAACTCAAAGCTTGTGCTCTGGGAAAACTCAGTGGGGTGGGGTAGGGAGGGAATTGGGAGGAGTGTTCAGGATGGAGGGACATACGTATACCTGTGGCTGATTCATGTCAATGTATGGCAAAAACCACCATAATAAGTTAAAGTAATTAGCCTCCAGTTAAAATAAATAAATAATTTTTTGAAAAGTTCACGTGTCCTAATTAGAATCACTTTACTCCTTAAACATTTTTAATTATTTCCTTTTGGACAATAGGGATTTAGATAGCAGTTTAAAATAATTTATCCGCTACATTTTGCTTCCCATCTATTCTTCTGTGATAGACACAGAAATGCACCACCATGAATCCCCATTTAAGGAAGGACTTTCTGTCTAGCTACATGGAGAAAAATTGGCAACCCATATGAGAGAGTAAGGGAGTTGAATGGTGGAAATTTGAGAAATTAGTGATGGTTCTCCCTTAACTTCAAGGGGACTTTTCCCATTTAATCGTGCATCAAGAAATAGTAAGATTGTCATAATTAAAAGAAGAGAGAAATATTCAGAGATTTTGATTTTCAAAATTCAGTAAAATAATTTTGAGAATAAGGTGAGAACTTGGGGTTTTTTGTCAGCACAAATCCGAGCTTAAACCATAGATATAAAAGAATATCTACTAGAAAAAATTTCCTCTCTATATTTTTGGCCCCAAAGATCAAATGAAACCTATGCTCAGAAAGGTACATCATGAAAAGTGTAGTATTAGCTATGTCACAAATCTTTTCTAAGTTCTAACCACTCTGTCTCGTAGTTAGAGGATAGTAGACTTTTCTCATGCCTCAGGAAGAGACTCAAACACCCTAGGAGGAGTTACAGCCCTTAAGAGTCTTTAAGTATATACAGCAGTGTTGTACCTTGTGAATTAGAGGCCAGATGCTGTTGAGCCTGACTCAGAGAACATCATCATGGGGGATTTCTGGCCATCTCTGCAGGTACTAGTGGAGACAGAACAGATTGTCAACATCAAATGGCCACCCTAGAAAACTGAAGATTAGACACCATTTTATGGAGGCCTTCTTTTTGAACTGAGAAAGTATATCAAGGAAAGAGGAAGAAAACTAAATAAAATCTTAAATTTATTGAGTTTAAATTAAAATTGATGGATAAGCCATCGCATTGAACTATATAAAAGGTAATGATAAACTGCGTTCTTGCCATAGAAAATAACAGCTTAATTTAGAAATAACATTTGACTTTTCTTTATTTAGAAATATACATGAAAATTTTACACTTAGATTTGAAGTGTATGAAAATTATAACCACTGCATTTGATTTCTCTACTGTTTTGTTTTTTTGATTCAAGAAAAATAAAAATAAATCTGTTAGAGTGAAGGGGAGAAAGATTTGCACTGAATTGTGGAGAAGAACCCCTTTATGAATCACTGTCTAGTAGTGATGAAGGGGCTTTGCATAACACTATGAAGCTCTGAGCCATGCTGTACATGGCCTCTCAAGATGGATGGGTCATAGTGGAGAGTTCTGACAAATGTGATCCACAAGAGGAGGGAATGGCAAACTGCTCCAGTATACTTGCCATGAAAACCCCATGAACTGTATAAAAAGCCAAAAAGATGTGACACCAAAAGATAAGACCCCCAGATTGGAAAGTGTCCAATACACTACTGGATAAGAGTCAAGGAAAAGTACAAATAGCCCCAGAAATAATGAAGCAGCTGGACAAAGTGGAAATGATGTTCAGTTGTGGGTGTGTTTGGTGATGAAACCAAAATCTGATGCTATAAATAAGAAAAACTGAAGTATTAGGTCCATGAATCAAGGTAAATTGAGCATGGTCAAACAGGAGATGGCAAGAGTAAACATTGACATGTTAAAAATCAGTGAACTAAAATGGACCAGAATGGGTGGATTTAATTCAGGTGACCATTATCTCTACTACTGTGGGTGAGAATCCCTTAGAATAAATGGAGTAGCCTTCATAATCACCAAAAGTGTCTGAAATGTAGTACTTGGAGGTAACCTCAAAAATGACAGAATGATTTTGGTTTCATTCTAAGGTAAACCATTCAACATCACAGTAATCCAAGTCTGTGCAATCCAAGCAATCCAAGAATCCAAGTAATCCAAGTGCCACAACCACTGATGCCAAAGAAGTTGAAGTTGACCAGTTCTATGAAGACCTACAAGACCTTCTAGAACTAGCACCAAAAAAAAAAAAAAAGATGTTCCATTCATCACAGGAGATTGGAATACAAAAGTAAAAAGTCAAGAGATACCTGGAGCAATGGGCACATTTGGCCTCAGAGTACAAAATGAAGGAGAGGAAAAGCTAACAAAATTCTGCCAAAAGAACACAATCATCATAGTAAACACCCTCTTCCAACAACACAAGAGATGGATATACACATGGACATCATCAAGTGGTCAATACCAAAATCAGATTGATTACCTTATCTTTAGCCAAAGATAGAGAAGCTACAGTCAGCAAAAACAAGATCTGAAGCTGACTGTGGCTCAGATCCCATCTCTTTTTTTTTTTTTTCATCTTTTTATTTATTTATTTTTTTTTTATTAAATTTTAAAATCTTTAATTCTTACATGTGTTCCCAAACATGAAACCCCCTCCCACCTCCCTCCCCATAACATCTCTGTGGGTGATCCCCATGCACCAGCCCCAAGCATGCTGTATCCTGCGTCAGACATAGACTGGCGATTCAATTCTTACATGATAGTATACATGATAGAATGCCATTCTCTCAAATCATCCCGCCCTCTCCCTCTCTCTCTGAGTCCAAAAGTCCGTTATACACAGCTGTGTCTTTTTTCCTGTCTTGCATACAGGGTCGTCATTGTCATCTTTCTAAATTCCATATATATGTGTTAGTATACTGTATTGGTGTTTTTCTTTCTGGCTTACTTCACTCTGTATAATCGGCTCCAGTTTCATCCATCTCATCAGAACTGATTCAAATGAATTCTTTTTAACGGCTGAGTAATACTCCATTGTGTACATGTACCAAAGCTTTCTTATCCATTCATCTGCTGATGGACATCTAGGTTGTTTCCATGTCCTGGCTATTATAAACAGTGCTGCGATGAACATTGGGGTACATGTGTCTCTTTCAATTCTGGTTTCCTTGGTGTGTATACCCAGCAGTGGGATTGCTGGGTCATAAGGTAGTTCTATTTGCAATTTTTTAAGGAATCTCCACACTGTTCTCCATAGTGGCTGTACTAGTTTGCATTCCCACCAACAGTGTAGGAGGGTTCCCTTTTCTCCACACCCTCTCCAGCATTTATTGCTTGCAGATTTTTGGATCGCAGCCATTCTGACTGGTGTGAAGTGGTACCTCATTGTGGTTTTGATTTGCATTTCTCTGATAATGAGTGATGTTGAGCATCTTTTCATGTGTTTGTTAGCCATCCGTATGTCTTATTTGGAGAAATGTCTATTTAGTTCTTTGGCCCATTTTTTGATTGGGTCGCTTATTTTTCTGGAATTGAGCTGCATAAGTTGCTTGTATATTTTTGAGATTAGTTGTTTGTCAGTTGCTTCATTTGCTATTATTTTCTCCCATTCAGAAGGCTGTCTTTTCACCTTGCTTATATTTTCCTTTGTTGTGCAGAAGCTTTTAATTTTAATTAGATCCCATTTGTTTATTTTTGCTTTTATTTCCAGAATTCTGGGAGGTGGATCATAGAGGATCCTGCTGTGATTTATGTCTGAGAGTGTTTTGCCTATATTCTCCTCTAGTAGTTTTATAGTTTCTGGTCTTACATTTAGATCTTTAATCCATTTTGAGTTTATTTTTGTGTGTGGTGTTAGAAAGTGATCTAGTTTCATTCTTTTACAAGTGGTTGACCAGTTTTCCCAGCACCACTTGTTAAAGAGATTGTCTTTACTCCATTGTATATTCTTGCCTCCTTTGTCAAAGATAAGGTGTCCATATGTGTGTGGATTTATCTCTGGGCTTTCTATTTTGTTCCATTGATCTATATGTCTGTCTTTGTGCCAGTACCATACTGTTTTGATGACTGTGGCTTTGTAGTAGAGCCTGAAGTCAGGCAAGTTGATTCCTCCAGTTCCATTCTTCTTTCTCAAGATTGCTTTGGCTATTCGAGGTTTTTTGTATTTCCATACAAATCTTGAAATTATTTGTTCTAGTTCTGTGAAAAATATGGCTGGTAGCTTGATAGGGATTGCGTTGAATTTGTAAATTGCTTTGGGTAGTATACTCATTTTCACTATATTGATTCTTCCAATCCATGAACATGGTATATTTCTCCATCTATTAGTGTCCTCTTTGATTTCTTTCATCAGTGTTTTATAGTTTTCTATATATAGGTCTTTAGTTTCTTTGGGTAGATATATTCCTAAGTATTTTATTCTTTTTGTTGCAATGGTGAATGGAATTGTTTCCTTAATTTCTTTTTCTACTTTCTCATTATTAGTGTATAGGAATGCAAGGGATTTCTGTGTGTTGATTTTATATCCTGCAACTTTACTATATTCATTGATGAGCTCTAGTAATTTTCTGGTGGAGTCTTTAGGGTTTTCCATGTAGAGGATCATGTCATCTGCAAAGAGTGAGAGTTTTACTTCTTCTTTTCCAATTTGGATTCCTTTTATTTCTTTTTCTGCTCTGATTGCTGTGGCCAAAACTTCCAGAACTATGTTGAATAGTAGTGGTGAAAGTGGACACCCTTGTCTTGTTCCTGACTTTAGGGGAAATGCTTTCAATTTTTCACCATTAAGGATAATGTTTGCTGTGGGTTTGTCATATATAGCTTTTATTATGTTGAGGTATGTTCCTTCTATTCCTGCTTTCTGGAGAGTTTTTATCATAAATGGATGTTGAATTTTGTCAAAGGCTTTCTCTGCATCTATGGAGATAATCATATGGTTTTTATTTTTCAATTTGTTAATGTGGTGAATTACATTGATTGATTTGCGGATATTGAAGAATCCTTGCATCCCTGGGATAAAGCCCACTTGGTCATGGTGTATGATCTTTTTAATATGTTGTTGGATTCTGATTGCTAGAATTTTGTTGAGGATTTTTGCATCTATGTTCATCAGTGATATTGGCCTGTAGTTTTCTTTTTTTGTGACATCTTTGTCAGGTTTTGGTATTAGGGTGATGGTGGCCTCATAGAATGAGTTTGGAAGTTTACCTTCCTCTGCAATTTTCTGGAAGAGTTTGAGTAGGATAGGTGTTAGCTCTTCTCGAAATTTTTGGTAGAATTCAGCTGTGAAGCCGTCTGGACCTGGGCTTTTGTTTGGTGGAAGATTTCTGATTACAGTTTCAATTTCCGTGCTGGTGATGGGTCTGTTAAGATTTTCTATTTCTTCCTGGTTCAGTTTTGGAAAATTGTACTTTTCTAAGAATTTGTCCATTTCTTCCACATTGTCCATTTTATTGGCATACAACTGCTGATAGTAGTCTCTTATGATCTTTTGTATTTCTGTGTCGTCTGTTGTGATCTCTCCATTTTCATTTCTAATTTTATTGATTTGATTTTTCTCTCTTTGCTTCTTGATGAGTCTGGCTAGTGGTTTGTCAATTTTATTTATCCTTTCAAAGAACCAGCTTTTGGCCTTGTTGATTTTTGCTATGGTCTCTTTTGTTTCTTTAGCATTTATTTCTGCCCTAATTTTTAAGATTTCTTTCCTTCTACTAACTCTGGGGTTCTCCAATTCTTCCTTTTCTAGTTGCTTTAGTTGTAGAGTTAGGTTATTTATTTGACTTTTTTCTTGTTTCTTGAGGTATGCCTGTATTGCTATGAACTTTCCTCTTAGCACTGCTTTTATAGTGTCCCACAGGTTTTGGGTTGTTATGTTTTCATTTTCATTAGTTTCTATGCATATTTTGATTTCTTTTTTGATTTCTTCTGTGATTTGTTGGTTATTCAGAAGTGTGTTGTTCAACCTCCATATGTTGGAATTTTTAGTAGTTTTTCTCCTGTAATTGAGATCTAATCTTAATGCATTATGGTCAGTAAAGATGCTTGGAATGATTTCGATTTTTTTGAATTTATCAAGTTTAGATTTATGGCCCAGGATGTGATCTATCCTGGAGAAGGTTCCATGAGCACTTGAAAAAAAGGTGAAATTCATTGTTTTGGGGTGAAATGTCCTATAGATATCAATTAGGTCTAATTGATCTAATGTATCATTTAAAGTTTGGGTTTCTTTGTTAATTTTCTGTTTAGTTGATCTGTCCATAGGTGTGAGTGGGGTATTAAAGTCTCCCACTATTATTGTGTTATTGTTGATTTCCCCTTTCATACTTGTTAGCATTTGTCTTACATATTGCGGTGCTCCTATATTGGGTGCATATATATTTATAATTGTTATATCTTCTTCTTGGATTGATCCTTTGATCATTATGTAGTGGCCTTCTTTGTCTCTTTTCACAGCCTTTGTTTTAAAGTCTATTTTATCAGATATGAGTATTGCCACTCCTGCTTTCTTTTGGTCTCTATTTGCGTGGTATATCTTATTCCAGCCCTTCACTTTCAGTCTATATGTGTCCCTTGTTTTGAGGTGGGTCTCTTGTAAGCAGCATATCGAGGGGTCTTGTTTTTGTATCCATTCGGCCAGTCTTTGCCTTTTGGTTGGGGCGTTCAACCCATTTACGTTTAAGGTAATTATTGATAAGTATGATCCTGTTACCATTTACTTTATTGTTTTGGGGTCGGGTTTATACACCCTTTTCGGTTTCCTGTCTAGAGAATATCCTTTAGAATTTGTTGGAGAGCTGGTTTGGTGGTGCTGAATTCTCTCAGCTTTTGCTTGTCTGTAAAGCTTTTGATTTCTCCTTCGTATTTGAATGAGATCCTTGCTGGGTACAGTAATCTGGGCTGTAGGTTATTGTCTTTCATCACTTTAAGTATGTCTTGCCATTCCCTCCTGGCTTGAAGAGTTTCTATTGAAAGATCAGCTGTTATCCTTATGGGAATCCCCTTGTGTGTTATTTGTTGTTTTTCCCTTGCTGCTTTTAATATTTGTTCTTTGTGTTTGACCTTTGTTAATTTAATTAATATGTGTCTTGGGGTGTTTCACCTTGGGTTTATCCTATTTGGAACTCTCTGTGTTTCTTGGACTTGGGTGATTATTTCCTTCCCCATTTTAGGGAAGTTTTCAACTATTATCTCTTCAAGGATTTTCTCATGATCTTTCTTTCTGTCTTCTTCTTCTGGGACTCCTATAATTCGAATGTTGGAGCGTTTCATATTGTCCTGGAGGTCTCTGAGATTGTCCTCGTTTCTTTTAATTCGTATTTCTTGTTTCCTCTCTGATTCATTTATTTCTACCATTCTATCTTCTATTTCACTAATCCTATCTTCTGCCTCCGTTATTCTACTATTTGTTGCCTCCAGAGTGTTTCTGATCTCATTTATTGCATTATTCATTATATTTTGACTCTTTTTTATTTCTTCTAGGTCCTTGTTAAACCTTTCTTGCATCTTCTCAATCCTTGTCTCTAGGCTATTTATCTGTGATTCCATTTTGATTTCAAGATTTTGGATCATTTTCACTATCAATATTCGGAATTCCTTCTCAGGTAGATTCCCTACTTCTTCCTCTTTTGTTTGGTTTGGTGGGCAACTCTCCTGTTCCTTTACCTGCTGAGTTTTCCTCTGTCTCTTCATCTTGGTTATATTGCTGCGTTTGGGGTGGTCTTTTTATATTCTGGTGATTTGTGGAGTTCTCTTTATTATGGAGCTTCCTCACTGTGGGTGGGGTTCTATCAGTGGCTTGTCAAGGTTTCCTGGTTAGGGAGGCTTGTGTTGGAGTTCTGGTGGGTGGAGCTGGGTTTCCTCTCTCTGGAGTGCAGTGGAGTGACCAGTGATGGGTTATGAGACATCAAAGGTTTTGGAATAATTTTGAGCTGCCTGTATATTCAAGCTCAGGGGAGTGTTCCTGTGTTGCTGGAGAATTTGAGTGATATGTCTTGTTTTGGAACTTGTTGGCCCTTGGGTGGAGCTTGGTTTCAGTGTAAGTATGCAGGCATTTGATGAGCTCCTATTGCTTAATGTTCCCTGAATTCAAGAGTTCTCTAATGTTTTCAGGTTTTGTATTTAAGCCTCCTGCTTCTGGTCTTCAGTTTTTACAGTAGCCTCTAGACTTCTCCATCTATACAGCACCGATGATAAAACATCTAGGTTAAAGATGAAAAGTTTCTCCACATTGAGGGACACTCAGAGAGGTTCACTGAGTTACAAGGAGAAGAGAAGATGGAGGGGGTAGTTAGAGGTAACTGGAATGAGATGCAGTGAGATCAAAAGAGGAGAGAGCAAGCTAGGCAGTAGTCACTTCCTTATGTGCGCTCTATAGTCTGGCCCGCTCAGGTATTTACGGAGTTATACAGGGAAGAGGAGAGGGAGGAAGTAGACAGAGGTGACCAGGAGGATAAGAGAGAGGAATGAGAAGGAGAGAGACAAATCCTGCCAGTAACCAGTTCCTTAGGTGTTCTCCACTGTCTGGAACACACAGAGATTCACAGAGTTGGATAGAGAAGAGATGGGGGAGAAAAGAGACAGAGGCCACCTGGTGGAGAAAAAGGAGAGTCCATAGGAGAAGAGAGTGGTCAAGCCAGTAATCTCGCTCTCAGGTAAACTTGGGTAGTGAAGTTTGGGTTTTTAAATGAACATAATTGACAACAAAAACCTAAGAACAAAGGTTAAAAATCTAGAGTAGAGGTTGGATTTTCAAAAATACAATATTAAAGAAAAGAAGCAGAAGGAAAAAGTAGGAAAGAAAGAAAGAAAAAAAAACAAGAATTATTAAAAAAACAAACAAACAAAAAAAAACAAAACAAACAAAAAAAAACCCCACCAACAACCATCCAAAGGCTATATATGGTGTTTGCCTTAAAAAAAAAAAAAAAGTCTTTTTTTTTAAAAATAGTAATAATAGGTTATAGTAATAAAAATTAGAGGAGAAATAGAAGATTTAACAATTTAAAAAAAAGGTTAGAAAAAAAAAAAGAAGAGAAAAAAAAAGAAAAAAAAAAAAGGAATGATTTTTAAAATAGTAAAAATATATCTGGCTCTTCGCTGATGTTTTGGGCCGTGTGGGATCACTTCCAAGGTGGTTCCCTCTGTTTAACTTCTTCCGTTTGCTGGTTTTTCAGGCTCACTGGTTCAGTCGCGCTGTGGGGAGGGGGAATGCCGCAAACTAATAGCGCTGTCGTGTGCTCACAGTGTCACAACCCCGCTTGACCTGTCCCTTCTCGCGGCGCACAAACCGCTCCGGCTCTACGATGCACAGCCGGGAACCGTCTGGGGCCGGCCCTAGGCTGCGTGCACTTCCCGGTCCAAGCCGCTCATGTTTGGCGCTCAGGCAGCCCTCAGAGGCACAGATTCGGCTGGGACTGCGCTTTGTGCCCTTCCCAGGTCCGAGTAGCTCAGGAGTTTGGCGAGCGTGATCGCCGCGGCTTGTCACCTTTTCTGTCGCTGCTGCTCAACTTTCTGGGTGGACCGCTGGCGTCCCCCGTGAGGCAGATTGTGACTGTCCAGCACCCCCAGAAGTCTTAGCAAAGAAGCCCGCTTGCAGTTAGGTAAGTAAAGTCTCTCCGGGTCTGCAATTGCCCCTTTCCAGTCCTTACGGCTCTGGCTGCCTGTCCCCGGCGGGGGATGGTCTGCAGCTGGCTTTTTCCGTTCCATCCTTTGTTCTGTGCTCGGTCCTGGTGGCGTCTTATGTTCGAGCTTTTCGTGCTGTAGCTATCACACAGTCTGGTTTGCTATCGCAAGTTAGATCGTTCTGGTTGCGCGTGGGGCGTTCCTGCCCGATTCTTACAAAGCACTGCAGCCCGCGCCTCCCGCGCGTCCCTGCCCTGCCCCCACTTCCCAATGGCGGATGCAGGCGTCTGTGCTGCTTTTCCGCTGGGGGAGTTACTGTTGGGCTTGTAATCTCTTGGTTTTAATTATTTCTTTATTTTTCCTTCCTGTTATGTTGCCCTCTGTGTTTCCAAGACTCGCCACAGACTCGGCAGGGAGAGTGTTTCCTGGTGTTTGGAAACCTCTCTTCTTAAAATTCCCTTCCCGGGACGGGCGTCCCTTCCCGGGATGGGCTTCCCTTCCCGGGACAGAGTTCCCTCCCCACCTCCTTTGTCTCCTTTTTCGTCTTTTATATTTTTTCCTACCTGTTTTTGAAGACAATGGTCTGCTTTTCTGGTTGCCTGCTGTCCTCTGCCAGCCTACAGAGGTTGTTTTGTGGAGTTTGCTCAGCGTTGAAATGTTCTTTTGAGGAATTTGTGAGGGAGAAAGTGGTCTTCCCGTCCTATTCCTCCGCCATCTTTATGCTCCTCCTGAGATCCCATCTCTTTATAGCAAACTTCAGGTTTAAACTAAAGAAAGCAGGGGAAACCACTAGGCCAGTCAGGTATGACCTAAAATCAAAGCCCCTGTGAATATACAGTGGAAATGATGAACATATTCAAGGGATTAGATCTAGTAAACAAAGTGCATGAAGAACTATGGAGAGAGGTTCATAATATTTTATAGGAGGCAGTGACCAAAATCATCCCAAACAAAAACAAATGAAAGAAGGCAAAGTGGTTGTCTGAGGAGGCTTTATGAATAGCTGAAGAAAGAAGAGAAATGAAAAGCAAAGAAGAAAGGGAAGGTATACCCAACTGAATGAGTTTTGGAGAATAGCACAGAGAGACAAGAAGGTTTTCTTCAATGAAGAATTTGAAGAAATAGAGGAAAACAATAGAAAAGGAAAGACTTGAGATCTCTTAAAAAAAAATTGCAAATATCAAAGGAATATTTCTTCCAAAGATGGGCACAATAAAGGATAGAAATGGTAAAGAACTAATAGAAGCAGGAGATATAAAGAAGAGATGGAAAGAATACACAGAGGGACTTTACAAAAAAATATCTTAATGACTCATGTAGCCACAATGATGTGGTCATTCATCCAGGTAGGCATTCTGGAGTGTGAAGTCAAGTGGTACTTAGGAAGACCTACTAGCAATAAAGTCAGTGGAGGTGATGGAATTTCAGCAGAACTATTTAAAATTCTAAAAGATGATGCTATTAAAGTGTTGTAACTCAATATGTCAGCAAATCTGGAAAAGTCAGCAGTGGCCACAGGACTAGAAAGGTCAATCTTCATCCAAATTCCCAATAAGGACAGTAATAAATAATGTTCAAACTACTGGACAATTGCACTCATTTCCCATGCTAGGGAGGTAATACTCAAAATCCTTCAAGCTAGGCTTCAGAAGTAGTGAAATGAGAAATTCCAGATATTCAAGATGTGTTTATAAAAGGTAGAGGAACCAGAGATCAAATTGCCAACATTGGCTGTATCATAGAGAAAGCAAAGGAATTTCAGAAAAGCATCTGCCTCTGTTTCCTTGACTATGATAAAGCCCTTGACTGTGTGGGTCATAACACACTGTGGAAAACTCTTAAAGAGATGGGAATACAAGACAATCTTTCCTGTCTCCTGAGAAAGCTGTATGCAGGTCAAGAAGCAACAGTTAGAAACTTGTTTGAAAGAACTGACTGGCTCAAAATTAGAAAGGAGTAGTGCAAGGCTGTTTATTGTCACCCTGTTCATTTAACTTATAGTCAGAGCATATCATGTAAAATGCCAATCTAGATGGGTTATAAGCTGGAATCAAGATTGCTGGGAGAAATATCAAAAACCTCAGATATGTAGATTGTCAGAAAGATCTCCTGGAGAAGGAAATGGTAACCTACTCCAGCATTCTTGCCTGGAAAATCCCATGGATGGAGGAGCCTGGTAGGCTACAGTCCATGAGGTTGCAAAAGTCGGACACAACTGAGTTACTTCACTTTCACTTTCTTTTTCTTTAATGGCAGAAAGGGAAGAAGAACTCAAGAGTCACTTGATATGGGTGAAAGAGGAATGTGAGAAAGCCAGCTTAAAACTCATTATTTAGAAAAAAAAAAAAAGAAGTCTAAGATCATGGCATCTGCTCCCATCACTTCATGGCAAATAAAAGGGGAAAAGGTTGAAATAGTGACAGAGAGTTTTCCTCTTCTTGGGCTCTAAAATCACTGTGGATGGTGACTGCAGCCAGGAATCAGAAGATGATAGCTTCTTGGCAAGAAAGCTATGACAAGCCTAGACAGTGTTTTGAAAAGTGAAGGCATCATTTTTTTTGCCATTTAACTTATAGTCAGAGCATATCATGTACAATGCCAGTCTAGATGGTTTACAAGCTGGAATCAAGATTGCTGGGAGAAATATCAAAAACCTCAGATATGTAGATTGTCAGGAAGATCTCCTGGAGAAGGAAATGGTAACCTACTCCAGCATTCTTGCCAATAAATGTCGGTATGGTCAAGGCCATATGGTCTTTCCAGCAGTAGTGTATGGATGTGAGTGTTGAACCAAAAAGAAGGCAGAGTGTTGAAGAATAGGTGCTTTCAAATGGTGGTGCTGGAGAAGTCTCTTTTCAGAATCGCTTGACTCTTAAGAACCAATCAGTCTTAAAGGAAATTAACTCCTAATCTCAAAAATATACAAGCAACTTATGCAACTCAATTCCAGAAAAATAAACGACCCAATCAAAAAGTGGGCCAAAGAACTAAATAGACATTTCTCCAAAGAAGATACGGATGGCTAACAAACACATGAAAAGATGCTCAGCATCACTCATTATTAGAGAAATGCAAATCAAAACCACAATGAGGTACCACTTCACACCAGTCAGAATGGCTGCGATCCAAAAATCTGCAAGCAATAAATGCTGGAGAGGGTGTGGAGAAAAGGGAACCCTCTCACACTGTTGGTGGGAATGCAAACTAGAACAGCCACTATGGAGAACAGTGTGGAGATTCCTTAAAAAATTGCAAATAGAACTACCTTATGACCCAGCAATCCCACTGCTGGGCATACACACCGAGGAAACCAGAATTGAAAGAGACACATGTACCCCAATGTTCATCGCAGCACTGTTTATAATAGCCAGGACATGGAAACAACCTGGATGTCCATCAGCAGATGAATGGATAAGAAAGCTGTGGTACATATACACAATGGAGTATTACTCAGCCGTTAAAAAGAATTCATTTGAATCAGTTCTGATGAGATGGATGAAACTGGAGCCGATTATAGACAGTGAAGTAAGCCAGAAAGAAAAACACCAATACAGTATACTAACACATATATATGGAATTTAGAAAGATGGCAATGACGACCCTGTATGCAGGACAGCAAAGGAGACACAGATGTGTATAACGGACTTTTGGACTCAGAGGGAGAGGGAGAGGGTGGGATGATTTGGGAGAATGGCATTGTAACATATATACTATCATGTAAGAATTGAATCGCCAGTCTATGTCCGACGCAGGATACAGCATGCTTGGGGATGGTGCACGGTGATGACCCAGAGAGATATTATGGGGAGGGAGGTGGGAGGGGGGTTCAAGTTTGGGAACGCATGTACACCCATGGTGGATTCATGTCAATGTATGGCAAAACCAATACAGTATTGTAAAGTAAAGTAAAAATAAAAAATAAAAAAATATAAAAAAATCAAAAAAAATAAAATTAAAAAAAAAAAAAAGGAAATTAACTCTGAATACTCATTGGAAGGACTGATGCTTAAGTTGAAACTCCAATACATTGGCTACCTGATGTGAACAGCCAACGCCTTGGAAAAGAACCTGATGCTACAAAAGATTGAAGGCAGAAGGAGAAGAGGGTAAAAGAAGGTAAAATGGCTGGATGGCATCTCCAATTCAATGGAAATGAACTTGGGCAGACTCAGGGAGATGGTAGGGGACAGGGAGGCCTGATAAACTGCAGTCCATGGAGTCATAAAGAGCTGGGCATGACTTGGCGACTGAACAACATGGGGAAGAAGTTGTAAAAGCCAACAAGAGGACATGATGAAATAAACATGAGGAAAAAACAAAACAAAACAAAACAACATTTTCTCCTCTCAGAGATATTTGCTTTAAAGGGAAGATACAGGTGAATTCTTATTTTAGACTTTGTCAGAAGGCTGTTTCTGCAGATGAATTTTCTGCTGTGCTAGTACTGCAAGACAACTTGCATTCGTTACTGCGACCTAATCCTTGGGTTCTTTGGTGATCTTTTAAGCTATTGTATGCTTGCTGTTCTGGAGTATTTCATCATATGTAAGTCAAGTCAAGGCTATGGTTTTTCCAGTGGTCATGTATGGATGTGAGATTTGGACTATGAAGAAAGCTGAGTACCAAAAAATTGATGCTTTTGAACTGTAGTGTTGGAGAAGACTCTTGAGAGTCCCTTGGACTGCAAGGACATCCAACCAGTCCATTCTAAAGGAGATCAGTCCTGGGTGTTCATTGGAAGGACTGATGCTGAAGCTGAAACTCCATAATTTGTCCAGCTCATGTGAAGAGTTGACTCATTGGAAAATACTCTGATGCAGTGAGGGATTGGGGGCAGGAGGAGAAGGGGACAACAGAGGATGAGATGGCTGGATGGCATCATCGACTCAATGGACATGAGTTTGGGTAAACTCCGGGAGTTGGTGATGGACAGGGAGGCCTGGTGTGCTGCCATTCATCGGATCACAAAGAGTCAGACAGGAATGAGCGATTGAACGGAACTGAACTAACTGAACTTATACATTTTGAGGGATGGGGCATCAGATTATTTGAAGAGACATCATTAAGGAATTTTTAAAAAAAATGAAGGAGAAGGATGGAAAGGAAAGAGAGGGTTAAGAAGAAAGAGATAGAGAAAAGGACCAAGTGAATGATGGAAAGAGGGAGGAGAAAAAGTGACAGCTTCCTATAGCTGCTAATTTGTGAAAGCTATTCCTGAGAAAATCAGAAAATTGGCCAATAAACCTGTCTAAATAGTTTTTGTTTTGTTTTGTTTTATGTTTGTTTTACCAAACCATTTCTTATCATTTTATTCCATAATAGTCAGGGTTCCACGATGTCAATTCAAAATTGCTTCTGAGACACAGTTTGGTAAAAATCAACAGTTTAGTCAATCATATTTCAAGTCACTGAATAACACATAAAGTAAATAACAAAGTAAGTTATTTTCTTCTGAATGAGCTGAAGCTGAATGTTCAGAAGGAGAAAAGAAGCACTAATGCACTGCAGTATTTAAACAAATCAATGTCCACTCTACTTTCAAAGTCACCAAACAAACAATTGATACCCAGTAGGCCTGGCACTTAAGGGAGCTCCAGGCAGCTACTAAACCAGCCATTTATTTCCATTCCGTGATACCTTTGGAACATCATTAGCAACAGGGAAGCAATAAGACAAGTGAGCCAGATTCACATCTGTCTAACTGTGAGAGCTAATCTGTTCGGAATATCAGAAAGCTGCTTAGAAATCCATTGCTGCTGATGGCATTAAACTGACCAGATTGTAAACATTTTTGCCAAAGGGATTGCTTCAGCTTTGTCTGTCTCCATGAGAAAAAATTTATTTTTTCGCTAAAAAGGGCTAGCAGGGACTGACTTTTCATTCCAAATTCAGCCCATGATTTTCAAGTCATTTATCCTTCTTCTTGTGAAAAATGTCATGCCACTAAAATAATCCTTGCAAAACAGACCGCAGAGTGATATATAAATAGCATTTCCCCCAAAAAAACTTACACTTACAAATAGAATCTTAATGCCTTCTTATACAGACACTTAAATTCACTTTTTTTTTTTTTTGTCTTTCTGCTTCCCTAAAAGACAAATGTTTGGGGTAAATAATTAACCAAGGTCTGTGTGGTGTCAAGTTTGGTAAATATTTTAGTAGCTGTCAGAGTAAATTTATCACCAAAGATGTATACATTCTTATGTAACCCAGAAGGGAAAATCCTATTGATGGGATATATTTCAGTTTTTGGAAACCAAATGTCTAGCATAATTAGGATGTAAAAATAGAGTTGAAAATAAGAAATCTCCAACTGCCGTCTATTATGCAGCAACGAATAAAAGCAGCTTGTTCTAAATTGCATCACTTGTAACTTTCCTGCAATCACATAACCGAGAACTATAGATGGAGAGAAAATTACAGATACACAGTTTTGAATATTAAGTTCACAACGGATTTATTTTAGAAAAAAGATGAGACAATAGTTTGCTGCTTCAAGGCATTATTTAAATATGTATATACAGTGACTTTCCTGGGAGTCCAACAGTTAAGACTCTGTGCTTCCATTTCAGGAGGCACAAGTTTGATCCCTGTTGGAGGAAGTAAGATCTCACATGCAGCATAGCATGGCCTAAAAGTAAATAGATAAATAAAAATAAAATAAAAACAAAGCCATAAAATTAAAAGTTAAAAAATGAATTAAAAGATTCTATAATATATGTATGTATGTATATTATACTGAAAAAAAAGTAAAAAAAAAAAATGAAGTTCAGATAAAACAGAGGAAAGAGAAAATTGTTATTATTTGCCAAAATATTACTGATGTTTTCTCCCTTAAGAGTCTGGGGAGGTCTACACTGGCATTACTGAGGGTAATAATGTAAAGAATACACCGAATATGGGCACAATAAAATGCCTCATGAACTAATGACTTAGGACTAACATAATTTTATGCATATACAATTAAAACATAATATCAAATATATGCAATAATAGATTTATAATTAGCTGTTAGATTTCTATGTATTACTGCTACAAATATATAACACAAATAGATATATAAATTACTTGTGAAAATATCTAGTCTAGATGTGCTGCCTGTGAAAATATCCACATGATATTTTTAAAAGATATATGTTTAAAAATGATATATGTGTTAAAGAAAAGATATGCGTTTATTAAATGCATACCTTGGAAGCAACACTCAAAGTATATCTGGAATGTCACTTACAAAGCAATAAAATATTTTTATTCATAGAATATATAAATAATGTTAGGAAAAACTTCAAAAGAAATATAATTTTAAAGGACTAAAAGTGTAATAAACAGTAATAATCTTTGTGAAGTTTCTGTTGATCAATATAAGTATACTAGTTTAGATGAATAATCAGCAAACAATGATCTATGGAAAAATCCAGCTTTCCACCTGCTATAGTAAAGTTTTGTCAAAACCCATTTATAACCATTCTTTTACATTTTGTCTATGGATGCTTTGAACAATAGGCATTTCAATAATTTAATTCAGAAATAATTTAATACATAAGATCAGAAAATAGGAAAAGTGAAAGGAAACATTAATATAAATAACTTCAGTATGCAACTATATTCTTCCCCACTGTCTGCTTTCACCATGCTGGAGAAGATAAAGGGAAGAGTTTGGGGATTATCAGAACCTGAAAGCTTGGAGACAAGACAACACAATCAGACTAGCTTTGTGGAACTGGGACTTAAGATTCTGCAGCAATATCCAGTTGGTGTGGGAACAGCCATCAGGACTTCCCTGATGACTTAGTGGTAAAGAATCCTCCTGTCAATGCAGGAGAATTGGGTTCGATTCTTGGTTCTAGAAGGTCCCCTGGAAAAGGAAATAGCAACCCACTCCAGTATTCCTGCCTGAGAAATTCCATGGAAAGAGGAACATGGAGGGCTACAGTGCATGAGCTCACACAAGAATCGGAATTGACTTGGCAACTAGACACTAGGAAAACTGAAGATCCATAATGAGGCTTGTACTATGCATGATAATAAGCAAAATTTAAAACTAGAAATTTGGAACAAACATCTAAAGATTCTTTATCAAACAAGTAGCATTCACCAAATACAAGTTGTTTTTTTATTATTTAACAATTCCAAAGTCAAAAAAGTAGATTTCTTTCTAACAAAGTCTAATATTTGAGTTAGATTTAGAGATTCATATTAGATGTTATTAACTAGAACTAAGGATTAAAAAATAGTAATTTAAGAGGGAATTCTGGAAGAAGATTTATTGAAGAAATGTTATAAAAAAAATAGACTGGGAAGTGGAAGCTGGAAGAGTGAAGAGAGATTAACAATGAGAACCAGTGTTTGGGAAAAAAAAAAAAAAAAACTGTAATTTTCTACTTTCTCCAAAGAAGTTATAGAAACTTTAAAACTCTGTTTCAGACTGAGGCAGGCTTGGAAACTGATAGAGTAACACTTTTTGTGAAAGGTTTCTTTCTTTCTGCCTAGAAGAGAAAAAAAAAAAAAAAGTGAGTAAGAGAAAGTCACCAAATTTATTTAGTTCACCTATTTAGAACACTGAATGTGCTCTAAATCTTGGAGCAAACAATCTCTTAGTTAAGTAGGGTAATTACAGCTATTTTCTTATGCTATCGCTTCTCTCACACTACCCAACAGATATTTTTTCATTAATAGTTTCATGGAAATTATTTTTCTGTTGACTTTTAAAAATGTAAGGCCAAAGAGAAGTTCTGCTAAAGCTAGTCATGCAAAAGGATAGAATGTGGGAAATTAATTTTAGTAATTACTTACTTGTCCAAGGCATTGTGATTGACATACTTATATATGTTACAGTATATAATCATTGTAACAACTCTCTAATATAAATATTACCATGTCTACAATAAAATTAGAAATGAAAATGGAGAGATCACAACAGACAACACAGAAATACAAAGGATCATAAGAGACTACTATCAGCAATTATATGCCAATAAAATGGACAACATGGAAGAAATGGACAAATTCTTAGAAAAGTACAATATTCCAAAACTGAACCAGGAAGAAATAGAAAATCTTAACAGACCCATGACAAGCATGGGAATTAAAACTGTAATCAGAAATCTTCCAGCAAACAAAAGCCCAGGTCCAGACGGCTTCACAGCTGAATTCTACCAAAAATTTTGAGAAGAGCTAACACCTATCCTACTCAAACTCTTCCAGAAAATTGCAAAGGGAGGTAAACTTCCAAACTCATTCTATGAGGCCACCATCACCCTAATATCAAAACCTGACAAAGATACTACCAAAAAAGAAAACTACAGGCCAATATCACTGATGAACATAGATGCAAAAATCCTCAATAAAATTCTAGCAATCAGAATCTAACAACACATTAAAAACATCATACACCATGACCAAGTGGGCTTTATCCCAGGGATGCAAGGATTCTTCAATATCTGCAAATCAATCAATGTAATTCACCACATTAACAAATTGAAAAATAAAAGCCACATGATTATCTCAATAGATGCAGAGAAGGCCTTTGACAAAATTCAACATCCATTTATGATAAAAACTCTCCAGAAAGCAGGAATAGAAGGAACATACCTCAATATAATAAAAGCTATATATGACAAACCCACAGCAAACATTATCCTCAATGATGAAAAATTGAAAGCATTTCCCCTAAAGTCAGGAACAAGACAAGGGTGCCCACTTTCACTGCTACTATTCAACACAGTTCTGGAAGTTTTGGCCACAGCAATCAGAGCAGAAAAAGAAATAAAAGGAATCCAAATTGGAAAAGAAGAAGTAAAACTCTCACTCTTTGCAGATGACATGATCCTCTACATAGAAAACCCTAAAAACTCCACCAGAAAATTACTAGAGCTAATCAATGAATATAGTAAAGTTGCAGGATATAAAATCAACACACAGAAATCCCTTGCATTCCTATACACTAATAATGAGAAAGTAGAAAAAGAAATTAAGGAAACAATTCCATTCACCATTGCAATGAAAAGAATAAAATACTTAGGAATATATCTACCTAAAGAAACTAAAGACCTATATATAGAAAACTATAAAACACTGATGAAAGAAATCAAAGAGGATACTAATAGATGGAGAAACATACCATGTTCATGGGTTGGAAGAATCAATAGAGTGAAAATGAGTATACTACCCAAAGCAATTTACAAATTCAATGCAATCCCTATCAAGCTACCAGTGATACTTTTCACAGAACTAGAACACATAATTTCAAAATTTGTATGGAAATACAAAAAAACCTCAAATAGCCAAAGCAATCTTGAGAAAGAAGAATGGACCTGGAGGAATCAACTTGCCTGACTTCAGGCTCTACTACAAAGCCACAGTCATCAAGACAGTATGGTACTGGCACAAAGACAGAAATATAGACCAATGAAACACAATAGAAAGCCCAGAGATAAATCCACACACATATGGACACCTTATCTTTGACAAAGGAAGCAAGAATATACAATGGAGTAAAGACAATCTCTTTAACAAGTGGTGCTGGGAAAACTGGTCAACCACTTGTGAAATAATGAAACTAGATCACTTTCTAACACCACACACAAAAATAAACTCAAAATGGATTAAAGATCTAAATGTAAGACCAGAAACTATAAAACTCCTAGAGGATAACATAGGCAAAACACTCTCTGACATAAACCACAGCAGGATCCTCTATGATCCACCTCCCAGAATACTGGAAATAAAAGCAAAAATAAACAAATGGGATCTAATTAAAATTAAAAGCTTCTGCACAACAAAGGAAAATATAAGCAAGGTGAAAAGAATGGGAGAAAATAATAGCAAATGAAGCCACTGACATACAACTAATCTCAAAAATATACAAGCAACTTATGCAACTCAATTCCAGAAAAATAAACGACCCAATCAAGAAATGGGCCAAAGAACTAAACAGACATTTCTCCAAAGAAGACATACGGATGGCTAACAAACACATGAAAAGATGCTCAACATCACTCATTATTAGAGAAATGCAAATCAAAACCACAATGAGGTACCACTTCACACCAGTCAGAATGTCTGTGATCCAAAAATCTGCAAGCATAAATGCTGGAGAAGGTGTGGAGAAAAGGGAATCCTCTTACACTGTTGGTGGGAATGCAAACTAGTACAACCACTATGGAAAACAGTGTGGAAATTCCTTAAAAAATTGCAAATAAAATTGCCATATGACCCAGCAATCCCACTGCTGGGCATACACACTGAGGAAACCAGAATTGAAAGAGACACATATACCCCAATGTTCATCGCAGCACTGTTTATAATAGCCAGGACATGGAAACAACCTGGATGTCCATCAGCAGAAGAATGGCTAAGAAAGCTGTGGTACATATACACAATGCAGTATTACTCAGCCGTTAAAAAGAATTCATTTGAATCAGTTCTGATGAGATGGATGAAACTGGAGCCGATTATAGACAGTGAAGTAAGCCAGAAAGAAAAACACCAATACAGTATACTAACACATATATATGGAATTTAGAAAGATGGCAATGATGACCCTGTATGCAAGACAGCAAAAGAGACACAGATGTGTAGAGCGGACTTTTGGACTCAGAGGGAGAGGGAGAGGGTGGGATGATTTGGGAGAATGGCATTGAAACATGTATACGATCATGTAAGGATCGAATCACCAGTCTATGTCTGATGCAGGATACAGCATGCTTGGGGCTGGTGCATGGGGATGACCCAGAGGGATGTTGTGGGGAAGTAGGTGGGAGGGGGGTTCATGTTTGGGATCGCATGTACACCCGTGGTGGATTCATGTCAATGTATGGCAAAACCAATACAGTATTGTAAAGTAAAATAAAGTAAAAATAAAAATTTAAAAAATTAAATATTACCATGTCTATTATAAAGATGGAGAAATTAAAACTTATAAAGTTGAATTTGACCTATCACTGCATAACTAAACATCGTAAAATATCATGTAGCTGCAGTCCTGTGATAGCTCAACTGGGGATGGGTGGTCTCTATATGACCTTAGTCTGATGTCTAGCAGTTGGTGATAATCATAGGCTGAACAATGTGTTTCTCACAGGCTAACCTGGTTTTGTTAGCTAACAAAAGCTCTAAAAGAAGCAAGAGAAACAGCAAGCCCAAATGCACTAACACTTTTCAAGAAGTTCCTCGGGAAAGTTTGCTAATGTCCAGTTGGTGAAAGCAAATCACAAGGCCAAGTCCAGAGTCAATAATGAAAGGCGTTATGCTAAATCAAGGATACAGAGCCATGATTCATCGGGAACAATCACTGTAAAAAACTTTGCAGACTTACTATATGGCTGAACTGAGATACAAACATAAGTTCATCTGACTCAAAAATGTTTCTCCTATATTGATGTTGTCAGATATAAACTCGCTGTGAAGTTTAAATCATTCAAAGTATGCATGAGTTAAATATTTTAAAAATCTTTACATAAGTACTTGTTATACAGGAAACCTGTAATAAAACAAGCTTTTATTATTACTAGTCATTATTCAGGGTTGCTCGCAACTAGATATTAAATAAGTACCTGTTAAATTATTTTCAAAGTTTTAAGAAAATAGAGACTTCATCTTTTCCCTTTAGTAATGTGTACTACTCTTATTTTATCCTATGTCTCCTACATTGACATTAGAGCAACAGAGTTTAAAGACAACAGGGGTTATGCTATATGAAGATATGTTATTAATCCAGATAGTCCAGACTATGTTTGACTTCATACAAATTTGTTTTTGATCAGTTCAGTTGAGTCACTCAGTCGTGTCTAACTACTTTCGACCCATAGCACGCCAGGGCTCCCTGTCGATCACCAACTCTCAGAGTCCACCCAAACCCATGTCCACTGAGTCGATGATGCCATCCAATCATCTCATCCTCTGTCGCCCCCTTCTCCTCCTGCCCTCAATCTTTCCCAGCATCAGCGTCTTTTCAAATTAGTCAGCTCTTCACATCAGGTGGCCAAAGTACTGGAGTTTCAGCTTCAACATCAGTCCTTCCAATGAACACCCAGGACTGATCTCCTTTAGGATGAACTGGTTGGATCTCCTTGCAGGCCAAAGGATTCTCAAGGTCTTCTCCAACACCACAGTTCAAAAGCATCAATTCTTCGGTACTCTGCCTTCTTCATAGTCCAACCCCCACATCCATTCATGACTACTGAAAAAAACATAGCCTTGACTAAATGAACCTTTGTTGATCAAGTAATATCTCTGCTTTTGAATATGCTGTCTAGGTTGGTTATAAATTTCCTTCTAAAGAGTAAGCTTCCTTTAATTTCATGGCTGCAATTACCATCTGGAGCAAAAAAAAAAAAAATCAAGTCTGTCACTGTTTCCACTGTTTCTTCATATATTTGCCATGAAATGAGGGACTGGATGCCATGATCTTAGTTTTCTGAATGTTCAGCTTTAAGCCAACTTTTTCACTCTCCTCTTTTACCTTCATCAAGAAGCTCTTTAGTTCCTCTTCACTTTCTGCCATGAGGGTGGTGTCATCTTCATATCTGAGGTTATTGAAGTTTCCCCTTGCAATCTTGATTTTACCTTGTGCTTCATGCAGCCCAGCATTTCTCGTGGTGTACTCTGCACATAACTCAAATAAGCAGGATGTCAATATATAGCCTAGATGTACTTCTTTCCCAACATTGAAGAAATCTTTGTTCCATGTCCAAGTCTAACTGTTGTTTCTTAATCTGCATACAGATTAGTAGTATATATGCTTACTCCTTGGAGGAAAAGTTATGACCAACCTAGATAGTATATTCAAAAGCAGAGACATTACTTTGCCCACTAAGGTCCATCTAGTCAAGGCTATAGTTTTTCCTGTGGTCATATATGGTTGTCAGAGTTGGACTATGAAGAAGGCAGAGTACCGAAGAATTGATGCTTTTGAACTGTGGTGTTGGAGAAGACTCTTGAGAGTCCCTTGGACTCCAAGGAGATCCAACCAGTCCATTCTGAAGGAGATCAGCCCTGAGATTTCTTTGGAAGGAATGATGCTAAAGCTGAAACTCCAGTACTTTGGCCACCTCATGCGAAGAGTTGAGTCATTGGAAAAGACTCTGATGCTGGGAGAGATTGGGGGCAGGAGGAGAAGGGGACGACCGAGGATGAGATGGCTGGATGGCATCATGGACTCGATGGACGTGAGTCTGAGTGAACTCCAGGAAATGGTGATGGACAGGGAGGCCTGGCGTGCTGTGATTCATGGGGTCGCAAAGAGTCAGACACGACTGAGGGACTGAACTGAACTGAACTGATGCCATATTTTCTGAATCAACTTATTTATTAATGGACATTTGTGTTTTTTACAGTTTGGGGTTATTACAAATAAAAGCTGCCATGTCATTTTTGTGTGAGATGTTTCTAAACTTATACTCTCATTTCTCTGAAATAAGTACAAGTCATAGGGCTGGTATGTTTAACTTTTTAAGAAACCATCAGTCAACTTTCAAAGTAGTTGTGCTATTTACTTTCCTGTTATCTCTTTGTGACAATTTTAGTTACTTCATATTCTTGTGAACAATTGGCATTTTCTTTCTTTATAATTTTGCCATTTTAATAGCTGCAGTGATGGTTTATTGTGGTTTTAATTTTCCTTTCCTTGATGGCTGATAACATAGAACATATCATATACGCTATGTATCACAGATTATTTTCTTACCAATTGTTATAGAGAATAAAAAATTAGTTCCTGGAACCCCTTGGGATATATCAATTTATTTTTGATTTCTCACTATTACTTTAAACTCTCTATGAACAAAAACATTTAATTTTTTTACATATTAAAATACTGTTATGTGATTTTATTTAATGTTATACCAATACAAATAGAAAGTGCATTCATAATAAAAGTGGTACCAACATGTATTAAACTATAGTATATTTTAGAAATGATTTTACAGTCTGAATATTCTCATATTGTTGAAAGTTGAAAATTATGCATTATTTAGGAGATTTATAGGTCTGTGATACCACACAATTATTTTTTTCTATTTTTCTATTGCATGTACATTAGAATTATCTATTTCTCTATTTATCTGTCTATCTATCTATACATGTCTATCTCTCTATATATAAATCTTTAATTTAAAAATTAGACTCATAAGGAGAGAAAAGCAGAAAATCTTATTTCATTATTTAAGCATAGCAAATAATATAGTAATACAACTCTTCCTAGCGTATGGGAACTTTGAAAAATTTCAGTGATAAATGTTTTTGACTCATAGCATGGTTCTTGGAAGGCTGCGGTCTCCTGGGAGATGTCTGGGATATAGAATTTCAGTGCCCTATGTCTAGCTTCACTTATTGGATTAGATTCTGCCATTTTATAAGGTTTTCAGAGGATTCATGTCCATATTAAACATTGAGAAGCAGTGTGGTCAGTGTAAGAAAAATGTAAGAAAATCATCTCATTTAACTGTCACTTCCCAAGCTTCAGTGATTAGGAAAAAATATAAGTAATACATCAATTCTCTGTGCTAGGTGGCAGGTGTTTTGTCTCCTTTTCTATGGATTCAAGAAAGACCAAACACAGGTGTTACTATAAGCACTGCATTTTTAATTTATTTCACCTTGAAACAGCTGTCCTCGTGTGCCTCAACCTAACTTTGAATCTTTGCATTTACATTTTGATGAATTATCTATGTCACTTACAAGCTCTGGATGCAGAGCCTCCTCAGAGATCACTTCAAATGCCTGTTAATTTTATTTCAACTGTGAATCCTATGTTTTAATGCATATTTACTCAGCTTTCTTAGATCAGCCCTCTCCTTGTTCCCACCCACTGGTGTAATGTAGCATGCCACTGTGAAGCTTTTTATTAACTTTCTTATTTTCATCTCTGGCCTCATTACCTCAAAGTCGTTTATGTTTTTCGCATCAATTGAACAAATGCTAGAGAGGTTCAGCAGTACATGAAACAAGAAATTTCAGATGTACAACGTGGATTTAGAAAAGGCAGAGGAACCAGAGATCAAATTGCTAACATTCACTGGATCATAGAGAAAGCAAGGGAATTCCAGTAAAGCATCTCTTTTTGCTTCATTGACTATGCTAAACACTTTAACCATGTGGATCACAACAAACTGTGGAAAATTCTTAAAGAGATAAGTCTACCAGACTACTTTACCTATCTTCTGAGAAACCTGTATGCCTGTCAAGAAGCGTCAGTTAGAACTGGACATGGAATAGTGGACTGATTCAAAATTGGGAAAGGAATAAGTCAAGGCTGTACATTGTCACCCTGCTTATTTAACTTATATGTATAAAGATGAAAAATGCTGGGCTGGATGAATCACAAGCTGGAGTCAATATTGCCAGGAGAAATATCAGCAACCTCAGATATGCATATGATACCAATCTAATGGCCTAAAGCAAAGAGGAACAAAAAGCTTCTTAATGAGGGTGAAAGACTGGAGTGGAAAAAATAGACTGAAACTCAACCTTCAAAAAACTAAGATCATGACATCTTGTCCCATCACTTCATGGCAAATAGAAGGGGAAAAAGTGGAAACAGTGACAGGTTTTATTTTCTTGGATTTCAAAATCTCTGCAGATGGGGACTGCAGCCATGAAATTAAGATGCTTGTTCCTTGGAAGAAAAGTTATGAAAAACCTAGATAGCATATTAGAAAGCAGAGATTTAATTTTGCTGACAAAATTCTGTGTAACCAAAGCTATGGTTTTTCCATTAATCATCTACAGATGTGAGACTTGGAACATAAAGAAGGCTGAGCATTGAAGAACTGATGCTTTTAAACTGTGGTGCTGGAGAAGACTCTTGAGAATCCCTTGAAATGCAAGGAAATCCAACGAGTCCATCCTAAAGGAGATCAGTCCTGGGTGTTCATTGGAAGGATTGATGCCGAAGCTGAAACTCCAATACTTTGGCCACCTGATGTGAAGAGCTAACACATTGCAAAAGACCCTGATGCTGGGAAGAATTGAGGGCAGGAGGAGAAGAGGGCAACAGAAGATAAGATAGTTGAATGACATCATTGACTCAATGGACATGAATTACAGTGAACTCTGGGAGATAGTGTAGGACAAGGAAACCTGGAATGCTGCAGTTCATAGTGTCACAAAGAGTTAGACATAACTTAACAACTCAACAAACAACAAGACTAATCAAGAAAATAGTTTTTATCTGTTGAAGTGAAGTGAAGTAGCTCAGTCGTGTCTGGCCTGGTAGGCTACAGTCCATGGGATTCTCCAGGCAAGAGTACTTGAGTGGGTTGCCATTCCCTTCTCCAGGGGATCTTCCCGACCCAGGAATCAAACCCAGGTCTCCTGCATTTCAGGCAGACACTTTAACCTCTGAGCCACCAGGGAAGCCCTTTATATTTCTTGCCCTGACTTAATCTCAGCCATCAGTCTAATCCACTCAGTGGTGACTCATGGGTGTTTCTTTCAGTGTCTTCAATTGTCAGCCACAGAAGACTGACTGTTGTAATTTATATATAAGTTAATCAGTAGAAAACAGAAGTAGTTCACTAAGATAAGGATAACAACCATCTATAAGCTTTACATTTGCTCTCAGATGTGTGACAATACTTGCGCAATTGTAAGGGACACACACTTGTAGTGATGAATGTTGTTTGATTTAAACTTAATTGATTTAAAATATAAATGTCCATTTATATAGAGGATCAAGATTTGAGTGAGTTAGAACATGAAACTCACCTTCTCCCACAGATATATGAAATATACATCTACATGTGAAATTAGTCTCACAGAATATCTACTGAATGCTGGCAGAAAACTTTAGACTTCCAAAAGAAAAACAACAACAAATCACTGTGTAACTGAGTAGAACAAATGAAAAAGGAAGAGAAAGAAAGAGAGGAATTAGGATGGGGCCTGCACTCCTGGAAGGGAGCCATGAAAAAAAAAAAAAAAAAAGGTTTAGGTACATTGGGAAGTTCCCTCATTGGCAGGGATGACAGGAAAAGAAGGAGGTGGTGGTGTGGGGGGGTATTTTGGAGCCTCAGAGAAGAGCACATAAACAAGTGTGCAGAGGGCAAATTGGAGAAAGCAATGCCCAGAGGGATCAGGCTTACCAGCACTCTCCTGGCTGAAATGCTTCTGCACTTGCTCACTCAGGTGGATGGTGTCTGGGCGCTGGGACTTGGGCTTCAGAAGTCAGACGCTAGGGAAAGGACTGGTGTTGGCTTCATGAAGACAACCCAAGGGGTTTCGGGTATATTTCACCACAACTAAGGGAGTCTGAGAAAAAGCCTAGGTTTTCCAGATAGATAAAGGATCATTGTTGGGGGATGTGAGAGTAGAGAGGTGGGCACGCCATAAGAGCTTCTTTCTTCCTAAATCCATGGGAAGCAAGGTACTGCCTATATGAACTCCAGAAATTGGTGTGAGCCATAGCTGCTGATTCAGACTTCAGAAGCAGGAGTGAACCACTGCCACTGCTACTGCTGCCCCCAGATGTCCTGTGAGTAAGTTAACATCCCTTCCTCTAACTTCCCAGGAACCTGCATGGTCCACCACTGCCAAGGCTTCTGCAATCTGGGACTAACTTCCCCGGGAGAGCACAGAGCATGCCCACTCTGTTGTGACTTCCTGTCTATCTCTGATGCTGTAATCATTTCACACAATACACCTTATCCCACCCCAGGCTGAGTGAATAAATGTGCCCCAATCAGCTACTTCTTTCACTCCTCTTGACAAAGCAGCCAACAGACACCTGTGGGTGGCCCACATGAAAAGGTGGGCCAAAGACAAAGCTGAACCCTAGGGGCTGTGAAACAAAGGAAGATTAATGGAAAACACTCCATGCAGCTGTACAAGCAATGGATTGAATTACCAAGATCAGCTTGCTAAATCCTGAATCTGTGAAATAAATATTCAATAGACAGGGAGTGTTCCCACAACTGAGATCAGTCTAGCTTTTAACAGCTATGAACTCTGGGACAAATACACACAGAGACTGGACCAAGTCAGGGTCTGAACTTCCCCCACAGTGCCCATATAGCATGCAGAAGTCAACTAAGAGGTACTGGAGGGCCTCCTCGATGGGTGAGGATTGACTCTAAGGGCAAGGATGCTGACAGCTGAGGCCCCAGAAAAATATTGTTATTAATTTTTTTTTCGGGTTTCATTTTGTTTTGCTGTTATTTTGTTGTTATTATTTCTACTTTTCATTTTTAGTTTATATTTTTAAAATATATTTGTATTTTTCTATTTTTATGTGCTTTGATTTCTGCTTTTGTTTTCTTTTTTGTTAGTTTTATTTTATTGTTCATTTTTATTTTGAGGTTCTTTTGTTCCTTTGGTTGTTCTTTGCTTTTAGTTTTCTTTTTTCTTTTTTTTTTTTTTTGGTCTATTTCTTTGCTTTCGTTTCTTTGGTTTTGTGTTTGCCATTATTTTGGCAATGGCAACCCACTCCAGTACTCTTGCCTGGAAAATCCCATGGGCGGAGGAGCCTGGTAGGCTGCAGTCCATGGGGTCGCTAAGAGTCGGACACGACTGAGGGACTTCACTTTCACTTTCACTGTCAGTTTTCTTATCATCTTTTGTTGTTATAGGCTTCTCTGGTAGCTCAGTGGTAAAGAATCCGCCTCTAATGGAGAAGGCTTAGGTTTGATTCCTGAAATGGAAAGATCCCCTGGAGAGGGCAATGGCAATCTACGCCAGTATTGTTGCCTTGAAAATCCAATTGACAGAGGAGCCTTGTGACCTATAGTTCAAGGGGTATGGTGGGCTACAGTCCATTTGTTGTTATTGAAGTTCCTTTTTGTTTTTGCTATTTACCTTTGGTTTTGTTTGTCTGTTTAGTTTCTTTTGTTTGTTTGTTTTCTGCACAGCACAGCTTGTAGAATCTTGGTTCTCTTGCCAGGGGTTGGGCCTGAGCCTCTGGGGTGGGAGTGTTGAGTCCAGGATGCTGGACCACCAGAGAATTCCCAGCCTCAGGGAATATTAATCAGCATGAGATATCCCAGGGTTTTTCGTCTTGACACCAAGACCTACCTACACCCAGTTGGCTTCAGGCTCCAGTGATTGATGCCTCATGTGAAGTAACTGACAACACAGAAACACAGCAATAGTCATCAGTAGACAGGCTGCTTGAAATCACACTAAGCTCATAGGTACCGCCAAACACATAACTAGACAGCCTTGTCCATGAGGGGGACAAGAGTTAGCTCCAACGACCAGAGGGCAGGAACCAGTTCCTTAAACCAGGAAGCCTACATAAACCCCAAGACCAACCTCATTCAATAGAGGGCAGACACCAGAACCATAAGAAACTCTAAATATGCAGCCTGCAGAGAGAAAACCACAAACATAGTAAGTTAGAAAAAATTAGATGACAATATGTTACAGAAACAGTAGCAAAGTTAAACCTGACAAAACCAAATAAATAAAGAGACAATAGGCAATCTACCTGAAAAATAACTTGGAGTAACAATAGTAAAGGTAATCCAAGAAAATAATCTATAGCAGAGTGTATGAAACAAAAGAAAAGTGAGCTGGAAGATATAAAGGTTGAAATAACTGGAGCAGAGCAGAATAAAGAAAAGGAATGGAAAAAAAAAAAGTGGACCATCTCAGAGGTCTCTGGAGGTCTCTGGAGCAATGTAAAGTGCATGAACATTCAAATTTTAGGGGTTCCAGAAGGAGAATAGAGAGACAGAGTGTCTGAGAAAATATTTGAAAACATTGTAGTCAAAAAGTTCCTGAACATAGAAAAGAAAATAGTCACCCAAGTCTGGGAAGTGCAGAGTATCTCATATGGGTTAAACCCGAGGAGAAACACACTAAAATACATATTACTGCAACTAATAAAAATTAAAGACATCAAAAATATTAAGAGCATCAAGAGAAAAGCACAAAGTAACATGAAGACTTTCAGCATAAAATCAGCAGACCAGAATGAAGTGGCATGATATATTTAAATAGATGAAAGAGGGAAAAAACAAACAAACAACAACAACAACAAAAAATAAACAAACAGAAAAAAAAACCAAAGATTACTCTAACTAGTCAGGCTGTTACTCAGATTCAACAGAGAAATCAAAAGCTTTATGGACAAGGAAACCCTAAGAGAATCCAGCACCACTAAACCAGCTATAGAACAAATGCTAATGAAAATTCTCTAGGCAGCAAACACAAGAGAAGAAAACCTACAAAATACAAAAATGAAACAAATAAAGGAATAGCTATAGGAAGATACATGTAGATAATTACCTTAAATATAAATGGATTAGCTGCTCCAAACAAAATAACAGATTGTCTTAATGGACACAAAACACAGCGTGTGTATATGCTGTCTTTAAGAGACCAGTTTCAGACCTAGTGGCACACAGATGAAAAGTAAGGAGATGGAAACAGATATCCCATGCAAATGGAAATCAAAAGAAATGTGGAGTGTTAATACCGATATAAAAACAAAAAAAAAGACAAAATAGACTATTAGAAGAGACAAGAAAATACACTGCACAATGATCAAGGGGTTGATCCATGAAGATGGAGCAATTGAAAATATTTATACAACCAACATAGGAGCACCTCAACACACAAGGCAAATGATAAAGGTCATAAGAGAGAAAATCAACAGTAACACAATAGTGGGAAATTTTAACAGTGTACTTATACCAATGGACAAGTCATCCAGACAAAAAATTAATAAAGGAGACCAGCCATAAATGACACTATAGATCAGATAGACTCAATGGTTATTTATAGGACATTCCACCAGAAAGCAGCTGAAAAAGTTTTCTTCTCAAGTCAACATGGAATATTCTCCAGGATAGATCATGTCTTTTGTCCCAAATCAAGCCTCATGCTGAACAAAAATCTATGGAATGCAGAAAAAGCAGTTCTAAGATAGAAGTTTATAGCAGTAAAATCCTACTTCATAAAACAGAAATCTCAAATAAACAAACTAAACATACACTGCAGAAATTAAAGACAGAAGAACAGCAAGAAGTTTGTAGAAGGAAATAAAAAAAAAGTATAGCATAAATAAATGAAATTGAAATGAAGAAAACACTAGCAAAGATCAATGAAAACAAAATATTTTCCTTTGAGAAAATAAAGAAAAAGTAAGGAAACTTTAGCCAGACTTAAAGAAAAGGGAGAGAATGCAACTAAATGAAATTAGAATGAAAACGGTGACATTACAACAGAAGTTGCAGACATATGAAAATACAAAAGTACTACAAACACTATATGCCAATAAAGCGGACAACTTGAAAGAAATGGACACATTCTTAGAAAAGTATAACTAAACAAGACTGAACCATGAATAAATATGAAACAAGAATAGGCCAATCACAAGTACTGATATTGAAACTGTAATTTAATATTTCCAAAAACCAAAAGACCAGAATCCAATGGCTTCACCAGCAAATTATATCAACCATGTTGAGAAGAGATAACACATATCCTCAAGTTCAGTTCAGTTTAGTCGCTCAGTCGTGTCCGACTCTTTGCGACACCATGAATTGCAGCACGTCAGACCTACCTGTCCATCACCAACTCCCGGAGTTCACTCAGACTCACGTCCATCGCGTCAGTGATGCCATCCAGACATCTCATCCTCTGTCGTCCCCTTTTCCTCCTGCCCACAATCCCTCCCAGAATCAGATTCTTTTCCAATGGGTCAACTCTTCGCTTGAGGTGGCCAAAGTATTGGAGTTTCAGCTTTAGTATCATTCTTTCCAAAGAAATCCCAGGGCTGATCTCCGTCAGAATGGACTTGTTGAATCTCCTTGCAGTCCAAGGGACTCTAAAGAGTCTTCAACAACACAATTCAAATGCATCAATTGTTCAGCACCCTGCCTTCTTCACAGTCCAACTCTCACATCCATACATGACCGATGGAAAAATCATAGCCTTGACTAAACGGACCTTAGTCAGCAAAGTAATGTCTCTGCTTTTGAATATGATATCTAGGTTGGTCATAACTTTTCTTCCATGGAGTAAGTGTCTTTTAATTTCATGGCTGCAGTCACCATCTGCAGTGATTTTGGAGCCCCGAAAAATAAAGTCTGACACTGTACCCACTGTTTCCCCATCTATTTCCCATGAAGTGATGGGACTTGATGCCATGATCTTTGTTTTCTGAATGTTGAGCTTTAAGCCAACTTTTTCACTTTCCTCTTTCACTTTCATCAACAGGCTTTTTAGTTCCTCTTCACTTTCTGCCATAAGGGTGGTGTCATCTGCATATCTGAGGTTATTGATATTTCTCCTGGCAATCTTGATTCCAGCTTGTGTTTCTTCCAGTCCAGCGTTTCTCATGATGTACTCTGCATAGAAGTTAAATAAGCAGGGTGACAATATATACCCTTGACATGCTCCTTTTCCTAATTGGAACCAGTCTGTTGTTCTATGTCCAGTTCTAACTGTTGCTTCCTGACTTACATACAGATTTCTCAAGAGGCAGATCAGGTGGTCTGGTATTCCCATCTGTCTCAGACTTTTCCACAGTTTATTGTGAACCACACCGTCAAAGGCTTTGACATAGTCAATAAAGCAGAAATAGATGGTTTTTTTTCTGAAACTCTCTTGCTTTTTCCATGATCCAGCTGACGTTGGCAATTTGATCTCTGGTTCCTCTGCCTTTTCTAAAACCAGCTGGAACATCAGGAAGTTCACGGTTCACATATTGTTGAAACCTGGCTTGGAGAATCTGAGCATTACTTTACCAGCGTGTGAGATGAGGGAGGAACACTCTCAGTCACATTATACAAGGCCATGATACCCAGATACCAAAACCAGGAAACAAAAAATCACAAAAAATAAAATTAGTCTAATATCACTGATAAACATAAACAGAAAAAATCCTCAAAAATATTAGCAAACATAATCCAATAATACATTTAAAAATTCACATGTCATGATCAAGTTGGATTTATACCAGTGATGCAAGGAATATCCTCAATATTTGCAAATCATCAATATGATACACCATTATAACAATAGAAACATTTAAAAAAAACGACCATCTTAACAGATGCAGAAGTTTTTTGACAAATTTCCACAACCTATGAAAACAAACAAACAAACAAAAAAATCATAAAATGGCCAAAGGGGAAATCTGCCTCAATATTACAAAAGCCATATATGATAAACCCACAACAAACATTTTTCTCAATGGTGAAAAACAGAAAGCATTTCCTCTAAGATCAGAACAAAACCAGAATATTCATTCTCACCATTTTTATTCAATATAGAAGTCCTACACATGACAATCAGAGAAGAAAAATTAAAAAAAAAAAAAAAAAGAATCCAAATTGGAAAAGAGGTAAATAGCCATTATTTACAGACAATATGACACAGTACAACAAACTGTGGAAAATTCTTAAAGAGATGGGAACACCAAACTATCTTACCTGCCTCCTGGGAAAACTGCATGCAGGTCAAGAACCAATAGATAGAAAAGATGTGGAAAAATGTACTGGCTAAAAATTTGGAAAGGAGTACATCAGGACAGTATATTTTCACCCTGCTTATTTAACTTAGATGCAAAGTACATCATTCAAAATGCTAGGCTGGATCAGAAGCTGGAATCAAGATTACTAGAAGAAATATCAATAACCTCAGATATGCAGGTGACACTGCCCTCATGGAAGAAAGCAAACAGGAACTTGATGAAGGTGAAAGAGGAAAGTGAGAAACTGGCTTAAAACTCAGCATTCAGAAAGCTAAGATCATGGCATCCCATCATGGCAAACAGACGGGGAAAAAATGGAAACAGTGACAGACTATTTTCTTGGGCTCCCGAATCACTGTGAATGGTGAATGCAGCCATGAAATTTAAAGACACTTGCTCCTTGGAAGAAAAGTTATGACAAATCTAGATAGCATATTAAAAGGCAAACATCACTTACCAACAAAGTCCATATAGTCAAAACTGTTTTTTTCCAGTACTCATGTACAGATGTGTGAGTTGGACCATTAAAGAAGGCTGAGTACTCAAGAATTGATGTATTCAAACTGTGGCACTGAAGAAGACTCTTGAGTGTCCCTTGGACAGCAAGGAGCTCAAACCTGTCAATCCTAAAGTAAACTGACCCTGAATGCTCATTGGAAGGACTGATACTATAGCTGAAGCTCCAATATTTTGGCCATCTGATGTGAAGACCTGACTCACTGGAAAAGACCCTGATGCAGGGAAAGATTGAGGACAGTAGGAGAAGGGAACACCAGAAGATGAGATGGTTGGATGGCATCATTGACTCAATGGACATGAGTTAGAACAAGCTCCTGGAGATAGTGAAGAACAGGGAAACATGGTGTGCTGTTATTCATGAGTTAGCAAAGTGTTGGACATGACTGAGTGGCTGAACAACAAAAATACATAGAAAATCTTAAAAATACTCCCAGAAACTACTAGAATTCATCTTTGAATTTGGTAAGTTTTCAGGATACAAAATTTATGCACAAAAATTTCTTACATTCTTATACACTAATAACAAAAACTCAGAAATATATATTAAGGAAGCAATCTTATTTACTACTGCAAGTAAAAGAACAAAATACCTAGAAATAAACCTACTTAAGGAGGCAAAAGACCTGTATTCAAGAAAAATATGATATTACAAAAGTAATCAAAGATGACACGAATAGGTGGAGAGATATAAAATGATTTTTGATCATAATATCATAAGAATCAACAATGGATAATAACTACACTATCCAAAGCAATTTACAGATTCAATACAATTCCTATCAAATGGAAATGGCAATTTTCATTTAAATAGAACAAAAATTTGCATTTTTATAGAAATGCTGCTGCTGCGTCGCTTCAGTCGTGTCTGACTCTGTGCGACCCCATAGACAGCAGCCCACCAGGCTCTGCCATCCCTGGGATTCTCCAGGCAAGAACACTGGAGTGGGTTGTCATTGCCTTCTCCAATGCATGAAAGTGAAAAGTGAAAGTGAAGTCACTGAGTCGTGTCCAACTCTCAGCGACCCTGTGGACTGCAGCCTACCAGGCTCCTCCATCCGTGGGATTTTCCAGGCAAGAGTACTGGAGTAGGATGCCATTACCTTCTCCGTTATAGAAACACAACAGACCCCAAATAGCCAAAATAATCTTGAGACAGAAAAACAAAGCTGGAGACATTAAGTAGCCTGACTTCATACATACTACAAAGCTACAGTCATCAAGACTATATGGTACTGGCATAAAAACAGGAATATAGATCAATGGAAAGGACAAAGAGGCCAGATCACACACCAATGATAACCCAATATATGACAAAAGAAGAAAGAACATGCAATGCAGAAAAGACACAATCAGTTCAATCATTCCCTTCAATCAGTTCAATCATTCAGTGGTGTCTGCCTCTGTGACCCCATGAGATGCAACATGCCAGGCTTCCCTGTCCTTCCTTTACCATCTCCCGGAATTCACTCAAACTCAGGTCCATTGAGTCGGTGATGCCATCCAACCATCTCATCCTAACACCATACATAAATATAAACTCAAAATGGATTAAAGACCTAAAGGTAAGTTAAGACACTGTAAAACTCTTAGAGGAAAGGATATGCAAAACACTGGTTGAAATAAATTACAGCAAGATCTTTTTGATCCATCTCCTAATGAAAATAAAAACCAAAATAAAGAAATGGAAATTCATTAAATTTAAAAGTTTTGCACAGCAAAGGAAACCATAAACAAGATAGAGAAACAGCACTTAGAATGGAAGAAAATATTTGCAAGTAGAACAACTGACTAGGGATTAATTTTAAAAATATACACAGCTCCTGCATCTCAATATCAAAAATAAAAATAGTGGACAGACTTTCTAAACAGACATTTCTTGGAAGAAGACGTATAGACAGCTGAGAAGTCCATGAAAAAGAAAAATGTTCAATACCACTAATTTCATATAAATGCAAATCAAAACACAATGAGATACCTCACATGGGTCAGAATAGACACCAACAAAATATATACAAACAATACACAGGAGAGGGGTGCAGAGAAAAGGGAATTCTCTAACACTTTGGTAGGAATATATTCAGTAAGTAGATACAGTTACTATGGAAAACAGTATAGCCATTCTTTAAAAATGTAAAATTAGACCTAACATATGACTGCTAGAAGATCTAACCGATCCATTCTGAAGGAGATCAGCCCTGGGATTTCTCTGGAAGGAATGATGCTGAAGCTGAAACTCCAGTACTTTGGCCAACTCATGAAAAGAGTTGACTCATTGGAAAAAACTATGATGCTGGGAGGGATAGGGGGCAGGAGGAGAAGGGGACGACAGAGGATGAAATGGCTGGATGGCATCACCAACTCAATGGATGTGAGTCTGAGTGAACTCCAGGAGTTGGTGATGGACAGGCAGGCCTGGTGTGCTGCGATTCATGGGGTCACAAAGAGCTGGACACGACTGAGCGACTGAACTGAACTGAACTGATATGACCCAGAAATCCCACTCTTGGACATATACCCGGAGAAAATCACAATTCCAAAGTGGGATATATGTGTGTGTGTGTGTATATATATATATATATATATATATATATATATATATATATAATCTGATGCACTTTGCTGTATAGCAGAAACTAACAACATTGTAAAGCAACTATACAAAATAAAATTAATAAAAGTTCATATAATGTCAATGAAATTAAACTTTGACTTGAATGTAACAGGATATATTAATGTATATATATGAAAATTAGAAAAATGATAAGGACGACCCCATGTGACATACAGCAAAAGAGACATTGATATAAAGAACAGATTTTGACTCTGTGGGAGAAGGTCAGGGTGAGATGATTTGAGAAAATAACATTGAAACATGTATATTACCATATGTGAAACAGATGACCAGTCCAAGTTTGATGCATGAAACAGGGCACTCAAAGCTGGTGCACTGGGACAATTTAGAGGGATGGGGTAGAGAAGGAGGTGGAAGGAGGGTTCAGGATGGGGAACACATGTGCACCTGTGGCTGATTCATATCAATGTATGGCAAAAACCATCACCATATTGTAAAGTAATTAGCCTCCAAATAAAATAAATAATTTAAAAAATGTGTTAAACCCTAGTGAAGTCGCTCAGTGGTGTCTTACTCTTTGTGAGCCCATGGAGTGTAATGTAACTAGGTTCCTCTGTCCATGGGACTTTCCAGGTAATAATACTGGAGTGGGTTGCCATTTCCTTCTCCAGGAGATCTTCCCAACTCAGGGATTGAACCCAGGTCTCCCGTGTTGTAGGCAGACACTTTACCGTCTGAGCCACCAGTATCAGTGCTTTTCTTTCTGACTTACTTCACTCAGTATAATAGGCTCATTTCATCCATCTCATTAGAACTGATTCAAATGTATTCATTTTTATAGCTGAGTAATATTCCATTGTGTATATGTAACACCATTTCCTTATCCATTCATCTGCTGATGGGCATTTAGGTTGTTTCCCTGTCCTAGCTATTGTAAGCAGTGTTGCAATGAACATTGAGGTACACGTGTCTCTTTCAATTCTGATTTCCTCAGTGTGTATTCCCAGTAGTGGGATTGCCGCTCGTATGGCAGTTCTATTTCCAGTTTTTTAAAGGAATCTCCACACTGTTCTCCATAGTGGCTGGACTAGTTTGCATTCCTACCAACAGTGTAAGAGGATTCCCTTTTCTCCACACCCTCTCCAGAATTTATTGTTTGCAAACTTTTTGATAGCAGCCATTCTGACCAGCGTGAGATAGTACCTCATTGTGGCTTTGATTTGCATTTCTCTGATAATGAGTGATGTTGAGCATCTTTCCATGTGTTTATTAGCAATTCTATATGTCTTCTTTGGGGAAATGTTTAATTCCTTGGTCATTATTTGATTGGGTCCTTTATTTTTCTGGCATTGAGCTGAATGAGCTCCTTGTATATTTTTGAGGTTAATTCTTTGTCTATTGCTTTGCTTGCTATTATCTTCTCTTATTCTGAAGACTGCCTTTTCACCATACTTATAGCACATTTTAAAATATAGGATGGAATAGAATACAAATGATTACATTTCATTGTCTGTATTCAAATTCAAATATTGTAAGTAGCAAATTATTTAATAATGGTCTCACGGATTTCCTTGATAACAAGCTCAATAGGCTGAGTTATTCCTAAAAATATGAATTATCTATGTATATACACTTAATTTTGTATTACAATTGTGTTCTGTACTTGATTTTAATAAAAATATTGAAGTTTAACCTGAGAATTCACATAAATATTCTATCAGAAAGGTTATTGTCATACAAAACTAGTAGGTGATCATGTAAAACTTTCACATAATTATTTTTAAGCTATTACTTAGAGATAAACATGTCATAAAAATGACTTATGGAGAACAATGATTTTGATAATTGAGTTTACTTTTCTTCTGGAATATTAAGCTAAAATCATATTATTCTTCCCTATAACATTCTATAAAAATTGCACTTTTATGATCTGCTAATTTTAGTGATCAGACTTCATTAGTCTGAACACAAATTGTTTTGTATCTTGCATTAAAAACATTGCAATTTTGCTTTTTTTAAAGTTTTGCCCTTTTTCTTTTGAAAAGAATGGAGTATATTTAATTTATAAGTTATGTCAGTTCTAGGGGGCAGTCCTAAGATGGTGGAGGAATAGGACGGGAAGACCACTTTCTCCCTCACAAATTCCTCAAAAGAACATTTCAACGCTGAGCAAACCACAAAACAACTTCTGTAGGCTGGCAGAGGACATCAGGCTACCAGAAAAGCACACCATTGTCTTCAAAAACAGGTAGGAAAAAATATAAAAGACGAAAAAGTAGACAAAGGAGGTGGGGAGGGAGCTCGGTCCTGGGAAGGGAAGCCTGTCCCAGGAAGGGAATTTTAAGAAGAGAGGTTTCCAAACACCAGGAAACACTATCCCTGCCGAGTCTGTGGCGAGCCATGGAAACACAGAGGGCAACATAACAGGAAGGGAAAAATAAATAAATAATTGAAACCAAGAGATTACAAGCCCAACAGTAACTCCCCCAGTGGAAAAGCAGCACAGATGCCTGCATCCGCCACAAGCTAGTGGGGGCAGGGCAGGGAAGCGCGGGAGGCGCAGGCTGCAGTGCTTTGTAAGAATCGGGCAGGAATGCCCCACGCGCAACCAGAACGATCTAACTTGGGCTAGCAAACCAGACTGTGGGATAGCTACCGCATGAAAAGCTCGAACATAAGACACCACCAGGACCGAACACAGAACAAAGGACGGAATGGAAAAAGCCGGCTGCAGACCATCCCCCGCCGGGGACAGGCAGCCAGAGCCATAAGGACTGGAAAGGGGCAATTACAGACCCGGAGAGACTTTACTTACCAAACTGCAAACAGGCTTCTTTGCTAAGACTTCTGGGGGTGATGGACAGTCACCATCTGCCTCACAAGGGGCTCCAGGGGTACACCCAGAAAACTGAGCAGCAGAGGCAGAAAAGGCGACAAGTTCCAGCAATTGTGCTCGCCAAACTCCTGAGCTACTTGGACCCGGGAAGGGCACAAAGCGTAGTCCCAACCAAATCTGTGCCTCTGAGGGCTACCTGAGCACCGAACCTGAGTGGCTTAGACCGGAGAAGTGCACGCAGCCTAGGGGCAGCCTCAGATGGTTCCCGGCTCAGCATCGTACAGCCAAAGCAGTTTTTATGCCACGAGAAGGGACAGGTCCAGCGGGGCTGAGACACTGTGTGCACATGACAGTGCTATTTGTTTGCAGCATCCCCCCTCCCCACAGCACGAATGAACTAGTGAGCCTAAAAAACCAGCATAAAGAAGAAGTTAAACAGAGGGAACCACCTTGGAAGTGACCCCACACTGCCCACAACATCAGAGAAGGGCCAGATATATTTTTCCTATTTTTAAAATCATTCCTTTTTTTTTTCTTTTTTTTTCTAACTTTTTTTTTAATAGTTAAGTTTTCTATTTATCCTCTAATTTTTATTTCTATAACCTATTATTACTATTCAAAAAAAAAAAAAGAAAAAGAAAAACAACTCTCTCTCTCTTTTTTTTTTTTTTTTTTAGGCAAATGCCATATATAGTCTGAGTGGTTATTGGTGTTGTTGTTGTTATTGTTGTTGTTGTTTTTTAATAATTCTTGTGGCTTTTTTTTCTTTTTTTTCCTTTTTTCCTTTTTCCTTCTGCTTCTTTTCTTTAATATTGTATTTTTGAAAATCCAACCTCTACTCTAGATTTTTAATCTTTGCTCTTTGGTTTTTGTTGTCAATTTTGTACATTTAAAAACCCAAACTTCTCTACCCAATTTTACCTGAGAGCGAGATTACTGGCTTGACCACTCTCTCCTCCTTTGGACTCTCCTTTTTCTCCACCAGGTGGCCTCTGTCTCTTTTCTCCCCCATCTCTTCTCTATCCAACTCTGTGAATCTCTGTGTGTTCCAGACAGTGGAGAACACCTAAGGAACTGGTTACTGGCAGGATTTGTCTCTCTCCTTCTCATTCCTCGCTCTTATCCTCCTGGCCACCTCTGTCTACTTCCTCCCTCTCCTCTTCCCTGTATAACTCCGTGAATACCTCTGAGTGGTCCAGACTATGGAGTGCACATAAGGAAGTGACTACTGGCTAGCTTGCTCTCTCCTCTTTTGATCTCACTGCATCTCATTCCAGTCACCTCTAACTACCCCCTCCCTCTTGTCTTCTCCTTGTAACTCAGTGAACCTCTCTGAGTGTTGCTCAATGTGGAGAAACTTTTCATCTTTAACCTAGATGTTTTATCATCGGTGCTGTATAGATGGAGAAGTCTTGAGGCTACTGTAAAAATAAAACTGAAAACCAGAAGCAGGAGGCTTAAGTCCAAAGCCTGAAAACATCAGAGAACTCCTGAATTCAGGGAACATTAAGCAATAGGAGCTCATCAAATGCCTCCATACGTACACTGAAACCAAGCTCCACCCAAGGACCAACAAGTTCCAGAACAAGACATACCACGCAAATTCTCCAGAAACACAGGAACACACACCTGAGCTTCAATATACAGGCAGCTCAAATTTACTCCAAATCCTCTGACGTCTCATAACCCATTACTGGTCACTCCATTGCACTCCAGAGAGAAGAAACCCAGCTCCACCCACCACAACTCCAACACAAGCCTCCCTAACCAGGAAACCTAGACAAGCCACTGATACAAACGCACCCACAGTGAGGAAGCTCCATAATAAAGAGAACTCCACAAATTACCAGAATATAAAAAGGCCACCCCAAACACAGCAATATAATCAAGATGAAGAGACACAGGAATACTCAGCAAGTAAAGGAACAGGAGAGTTGCCCACCAAACCAAACAAAAGAGGAAGAAGTAGGGAAACTACCCGAGAAAGAATTCCAAATATTGATAGTGAAAATGATCCAAAATCTTGAAATCAAAATGGAATCACAGATAAATAGCCTAGAGACAAGGATTGAGAAGATGTAAGAAAGGTTTAACAAGGACCTAGAAGTAATAAAAAAAGAGTCAATATATAATGAATAACATGATAAATGAGATCAGAAACACTCTGGAGGCAACAAATAGCAGAATAACGGAGGCAGAAGACAGGATTAGTGAAATAGAAGATAGAATGGTAGAAATAAATGAATCAGAGAGGAAACAAGAAAAACTAATTAAAAGAAATGAGGACAATCTCAGAGACCTCCAGGACGATATGAAATGCTCCAACATTCGAATAATAGGAGTCCCAGAAGAAGAAGACAAAAAGAAAGACCAAGAGAAAATCCTTGAGGAGATAATAGTTGAAAACTTCCCTAAAATGGGGAAGGAAATAGTCACCCAAGTCCAAGAAACACAGAGAGTTCCAAATAGGATAAACCCAAGGCGAAACACCCCAAGACACATATTAATCAAATTAACAAAGATCAAACACAAAGAACAAATATTAAAAACAGCAAGAGAAAAAGAACAAATAACACACAAGGGGATTCCCATAAGGATAACAGTTGATCTTTCAATAGAAACTCTTCAGGCCAGGAGGGAATGGCAAGACATACTTAAAGTGATGAAAGAATATAACCTACAGCCCAGATTACTGTACCCAGCAAGGATCTCATTCAAATACAGAGGAGATATCAAAAGCTTTACAGACAAGCAAAAGCTGAGAGAATACAGCACCACCAAACCAGCTCTCCAACAAATTCTAAAGGACATTCTCTAGACACGAAACACAAAAAGGATGTATAAACCCAATCCCAAAACAATAAAGTAAATGGTAATGGGATCATACTTATCAATAATTACCTTAAATGTAACTGGGTTGAATGCCCCAACCAAAAGGCAAAGACTGGCCGAATGGATACAAAAACCAGACCCCTATATATGCTGCTTACAAGAGACCCACCTAAAAACAAGGGACACATACAGACTGAAAGTGAAGGGCTGGAAAAAGATATACCACACAAATAGAGACCAAAAGAAAGCAGGAGTGGCAATACTCATATCCGATAAAATAGACTTTAAAACAAAGGCTGTGAAAAGAGACAAAGAAGGCCACTACATAATGATCAAAGGATCAATCCAAGAAGAAGATATAACAATTATAAATATATATGCACCCAATATAGGAGCACCGAGATATGTAAGACAAATGCTAACAAGTATGAAAGGGGAAATCAACAATAACACAATAATAGTGGGAGACTTTAATACCCCACTCACACCTATGGACAGATCAACTAAACAGAAAATTAACAAAGAAACACAAACTTTAAATGATACATTAGACCAGTTAGACCTAACTGATATCTATAGGACATTTCACCCCAAAACAATGAATTTCGCCTTTTTCTCAAGTGCTCATGGAACATTCTCCAGGATAGATCACATCCTGGGCCATAAATCTAAACTTGATAAATTCAAAAAAATCGAAATCATTCCAAGCGTCTTTTCTGACCATAATGCATTAAGATTAGATCTCAATTACAGGAGAAAAACTATTAAAAATTCCAACATATGGAGGTTGAACAACACACTTCTGAATAACCAACAAATCACAGAAGAAATCAAAAAAGAAACCAATATATGCATAGAAAATAGTGAAAATGAAAACACGACAACCCAAAACCTGTGGGACACTATAAAAGCAGTGCTAAGAGGAAATTCATAGCAATACAGGCATACCTCAAGAAACAAGAAAAAAGTCAAATAAGTAACCTAACTCTACACCTAAAGCAACTAGAAAAGGAAGAATTGGAGAACCCCAGAGTTAGTAGAAGGAAAGAAATCTTAAAAATTAGGGCAGAATAAATGCAAAAGAAACAAAAGAGACCATAGCAAAAATCAACAAAGCCAAAAGCTGGTTCTTTGAAAGGATAAATAAAATTGACAAACCATTAGCCAGACTCATCAAGAAGCAAAGAGAGAAAAATCAAATCAATAAAATTAGAAATGAAAATGGAGAGATCACAACAGACAACACAGAAATACAAAGGATCATAAGAGACTACTATCAGCAGTTATATGCCAATAAAATGGACAGCATGGAAGAAATGGACAAATTCTTAGAAAAGTACAATTTTCCAAAACTGAACCAGGAAGAAATAGAAAATCTTAACAGACCCATCTCACGCACAGAAATTGAAACTGTAATCAGAAATCTTCCAGCAAACAAAAGCCCAGGTCCAGATGGCTTCACAGCTGAATTCTACCAAAAATTTCGAGAAGAGCTAACACCTATCCTACTCAAACTCTTCCAGAAAATTGCAGAGGAAGGTAAACTTCCAAACTCATTCTATGAGGCCACCATCACCCTAATACCAAAACCTGACAAAGTTCTACAAGAAAAAGAAAACTACAGGCCAATATCACTGATGAACATAGATGCAAAAATCCTCAACAAAATTCTGACAATCAGAATCCCACAACACATTTAAAACATCATACACCATGACCAAGTGGGCTTTATCCCAGGGATGCAAGGATTCTTCAATATCCGCAAGTCAATCAATGTAATTCACCACATTAACAAATTGAAAAATAAAAACCATATGATTATCTCAATAGATGCAGAGAAGGCCTTTGACAAAATTCAACATCCATTTATGATAAAAACTCTCCAGAAAGCAGGAATAGAAGGAACATACCTCAACATAATAAAAGCTATATATGACAAACCTACAGCAAACATTAACCTCAATGGTGAAAAATTGAAAGCATTTCCCCTAAAGTCAGGAACAAGACAAGGGTGCCCACTTTCACTGCTACTATTCAACACAGTTCTGGAAGTTTAGGCCACAGCAATCAGAGCAGAAAAAGAAATAAAAGGAATCCAAATTGGAAAAGAAGAAGTAAAACTCTCACTCTTTGCAGATGACATGATCCTCTACATAGAAAACCCTAAAGACTCCACCAGAAAATTACTAGAGCTAATCAATGAATATAGTAAAGTTGCAGGATATAAAATCAACACACAGAAATCCCTTGCATTCTTATACACTAATAATGAGAAAGTAGAAAAAGATATTAAGGAAACAATTCCATTCACCATTGCAACGAAAAGAATAAAATACTTAGGAATATATCTACCTAAAGAAACTAAAGACCTATATATAGAAAACTATAAAACACTGATGAAAGAAATCAAAGAGGACACTAATAGATGGAGAAATATACCATTTTCATGGATCGGAAGAATAAATACAGGGAAAATGAGTACAGTACCCAAAGCAATTTACAAATTCAATGCAATCCCTATCAAGCTACCAGCGATATTTTTCACAGAACTAGAACAAATAATTTCAAGATTTGTATGGAAATACAAAAAACCTCGAATAGCCAAAGCAATCTTGAGAAAGAAGAATGGACCTGGAGGAATCAACTTGCCTGACTTCAGGCTCTACTACAAAGCCACAGTCATCAAGACAGTATGGTACTGGGACAAAGACAGAAATATAGATCAATGGAACAAAATAGAAAGCCCAGAGATAAATCCACACACATATGGACACCTTATCTTTGACAAAGGAAGCAAGAATATACAATGGAGTAAAGACAATCTCTTTAACAAGTGATGCTGGGAAAACTGGTCAACCACTTGTGAAAGAATGAAACTAGATCACTTTCTAACACCGCACACAAAAATAAACTCAAAATGGATTAAAGATCTAAATGTAAGACCAGAAACTATAAAACTCCTAGAGGAGAATATAGGCAAAACACTCTCCGACATAAATCACAGCAGGATCCTCTATGATCCACCTCCCAGAGTACAGGAAATAAAAGCAAAAATAAACAAATGGGATCTAATTAAAATTAAAAGCTTCTGCACAACAAAGGAAAACATAAGCAAGGTGAAAAGACAGCCTTCTGAATGGGAGAAAATAATAGCAAATGAAGCCACTGACATACAACAAATCTCAAAAACATACAAGCAACTTATGCAGCTCAATTCCAGAAAAATGAACGACCCAATTAAAAAATGGGCCAAACAACTAAATAGACATTTCTCTAAAGAAGACATACGGATGGCTAACAAACACATGAAAAGATGCTCAACATCACTCATTATCAGAGAAATGCAAATCAAAACCACAATGAGGTACCACTTCACACCAGTCAGAATGGCTGCAACCCAAAAATCTGCAAGCAATAAATGCTGGAGAGGGTGTGGAGAAAAGGGAACCCTCTTACACTGTTGGTGGGAATGCAAACTAGAACAGCCACTTTGGAGAACAGTGTGGAGATTCCTTTAAAAATTGCAAAGAGAACTACCTTGTGACCCAGCAATCCCACTGCTGGGCATACACACTGAGGAAACCAGAATTGAAAGAGACACATGTACCCCAATGTTCATCGCAGCACTGTTTATAATAGCCAGGACATGGAAACAACCTAGATGTCCATCAGCAGATGAATGGCTAAGATAGCAGTGGTACATATACACAATGGAGTATTACTCAGCCGTTAAAAAGAATACATTTGAATCAGTTCTGATGAGATGGATGAAACTGGAGCCAATTATGCAGAGTGAAGTAAGCCAGAAAGAAAAACACCAATACAGTATACTAACACACACACACACACACATATATATATATATATATATATATATATATATATGGAATTTAGAAAGATGGCAATGACGACCCTGTATGCAAGACAGCAAAAAAGACACAGATGTGTATAACAGACTTTTGGACTCAGAGGGATAGGGAGAGGTTGGGATGATTTGGGAGAATGGCATTGTAACATGTATACTATCATGTAAGAATCGAATCACCAGTCTATGTCTGATACAGGATACAGCATGCTTGGGGCTGGTGTACGGTGATGACCCAGAGAGATGTTATGGGGAGGGAGGTAGGAGGGGGGTTCATGTTTGGGAATGCATGTACACCCGTGGTGGATTCATGTCAATGTATGGCAAAACCAATACAGTATTGTAAAGTAAAATAAAGTAAAAATAAAAATTAAAAAAAAATAATTTGTATCAGTTCTAGTGTATGGCAAAATGACTCAGCTACACATATACATGCATTTATTATTTGTAACATTTTTTTTTTCCCAAACAGGTTATTCCAGAATATTGAATATAGCTTTTTTCTAGGTGCTTGTTGGTTATCTTCTATAACATAGGGTTTTTAATCCAACATTTGTGATTTTTAAAATGTAATTATTTTTTAATCAAAGGATAATTGCTTTACAGAATTTTGTTGTTTTATGCCAAATATTAAAATGAGCCAGCTATATATATATATGTGTATATTCCCCCTCTTGAAACTCCCTCCTATCTCCCTACCCATCACACTCCTCTAGGTTGATACATAGTTGTCTGAGCTCCCTGAATCATACAGCAAATTCCCATTGGCTACTTTACATATGATAATGTAAGTTTTCATGTTATCCTCTGAATACATCTCACCTTCTCCTTCCTCCCCTCTTCCATGTCCATAAGTCTGTTCCCTATGTCTGTGTCTCCAATAGCTGCCCTGCAAATTAATTCATCAGTATCATCTTTCTAGATTCCATGTATATGTGTTAGTATATGGTATTTATCTTTCTATTTCTGACTTACATCACTCTGTATAGTAGGCCCTAGGTTCATCCACCTTATTTGAACAGACTCAGTTGCATTCCATATTATGATTGAATAATATTCTATTGTATAAATGTACCACATTTTCTTTATGCATTCATCTGTCAAAGGACATCTAGATTGTTTCCCTGTCAGCTATTGTAAACAGTGCTGTAATGGGACACCTGTATTTTTCTCAATTTTGGTTTCCTCAGGGTATATGTCGAGCTGAGGGACTGCTGGGTCATAGGGTGGTTTTATCCCTATTTCTTTTAAGGCATCTCCATACTGTCTTCCATGATGGCTGTATCAATTTATGTTCCAAACAAGAAATCAAGAGGGTTCCCTTTTCTCCACACCCTCTCCAGCATTTATTGTTTGTAGACTTTTTGATGGTGGCCATTCTGACTGGTGTGAGGTGATATCATATTGTAGTTTTGCTTTCCATTTCTCTAATAAAGAGTGTTGTTGAGCATCTTTTCATTTGCTTGTTAGTCATTTGTATGCCTTCTGTGGAGAAATGTCTGTTTGATCTTTTCCCCACTTTTTGATTAGGTTGTTTGTTTTTAAAGTATTGGTTTGTATGAGCTGCTTGTATAATTTGGAAATTAATACTTTGTTAGTTGTTTCACTTGCTGTTATTTTCTCCCATTCTGAGGGTAGTCTTTTCATCTTGCTTATAGTTTCTTTGCTGTGCAAAAGTTTTAAGTTTAATCAGGTCCCATTTGTTTACTTTTGCTTTTATTTTTATTATTCTAGGAGGTGGGTCATAGAGGATCTTGCTTTGATTCATGTCACTGAGAATCCTATGTTTTCCTCTAAGAATTTTATACTCTCTAGTCTTACAGTCGGAGAAGGCAATGACACACCACTCCAGTACTTTTGCCTGGAAAATCCCATGGATGGAGGAGCCTGGTAGGCTGCACTCCATGGGGTCGCTAAGACTCAGACATGACTGAGCAACTTCACTTTCACTTTTCACTTTCATGCATTGGAGAAGGAAATGGCAACCCACTCCAGTGTTCTTGCCTGGAGAATCCCAGGGACGGGGGAGCCTGGTGGGTTGCCATCTATGGGGTCGCACAGAGTTGGACATGACTGAAGTGACTTAGCAGCAGCAGCAGCAGTCTTACATTTAGGTCTTTAACCCATTTTGAATTTATCTTTGTGTATGGTGTTAGGAGATGGAAATACCAGACCACCTGACCTGACTCTTGAGAAATGTGTATGTAGGTCAGGAAGCAACAGTTAGAACTGGACATGGAACAACAGACTGGTTCCAAATAGGAAAAGGAGTACGTCACGGCTGTATATTGTCACCCTGCTTATTTAACTTCTATGCAGAGTACATCATGAGAAATGCTGGGCCGGAAGAAACACAAGCTGAAATCAAGATTGATGGGAGAAATATCAATAACCACCATTATGGCAGAAAGTGAAGAAGAACTAAAAAGCCCCTTGATGAAAGTGAAAGAGGAGAGTGAAAAAAGTTGGCTTAAAGCTCAGCATTCAGAAAACAAAGATCATGGCATCCAGTCCCATGACTTCATGGCAAATAGATGTTGAAACAGTGGAAATAATGGCTGACTTTATTTTGGGCGGCTCCAAAATCACTGCAGATAGTGACTGCAGCCATGAAATAAAAAGACATTTACTCCTTAGAAGAAAATTTATGACCAACCTAGACAGTATATTAAAAAATAGAAACATTACTTTGCCAACAAAGGTCCATCTAGTCAAGGCTATGGTTTTCCCAGAAGTCATGTACAGATGTGAGAGTTGGACTATAAAGAAAGCTGAGCACCAAAGAACTGATGCTTTTGAACTGTAGTGTTGGAGAAGACTCTTGAGAGTCCCTTGGACAGCAAGGAGATCCAACCAGTCCATTCTGAAGAAAATCAGTTCTGAATATTCATTGGAAGGATTTGTATTGAAGCTGAAATTCCAATACTTCGGCCATGTGATGTAAATAACTGACACACTTGAAAAGACCCTGATGCTGGTAACGATTGAAGGCAGAAGGAGAAGAGGACAACAGAGGATAAGATGGTTGCATGGCATCATTGACTCAATGGACATAAGTTTGAGTAAACTCTGGGAGTTGGTGACATACAGGGAGGCCTGGTATGCTGCAATCCATGGGGTCACAGAGTTGAACACAGCTGAGCGACTGAACTGAACTGGACTGATTGTATTAGGAAATATTCTAATTTCATTATTTTACGTGTCGCTGTTCAGTTTTCCCAGCATCACTTATTGAAAAGGCTATTGTTGCCCCATTGCATATTTTTGCCTCCTTTGTCCAAAATAAGGTACCAAAAGTTTATTTCTGTGCAGGTTTATCTCAGGGCTGTCTATCTTGTTCCACTGGCCTATATTTCTGGTTTTGTGCCACTACCATACTGTCTTGAAGATAGTATTTTTGTAGTATAGTCTGAAATCAGAAATGTTGATTCCTCCATTTCCAGTCTTCTTTCTGAAGACTGCATGGGCTAATTGGGGTCTGTTTTGTTTCCATATGAATTGAGAAGTTTCTGTTCTAGTTCTGTGAAAACAAAAATGCCATTGGTAATTTGAAAGGGATCACATTGTATCTGTAGATTGCATCTGGTGGTATAGCCACGTTCACAATATTGATTCTTTCAACCCAGGAACATGAAATCTGTTTATGTCATCTTTGATTTCTTTCTTTACTGTCTTATGATTATTTGTAATAGTTCCTTTCTCTCCTTAAGTAATCCTAGATATTATGTTCTTCCCCCCACCCCCAGTAGTGAATGTGATTGATTCCTTAATTTCTCTTTCTGATTTTCATTATTAATATATAGGTATGCAGGTGATTTCTGTGTATTGATTTTGTATCAGCAAATTTACCAAATTCATTGATTAACTCTAGTTATTTCCTGATAGTATATTTAGGGGTTTCTATGTATAGTACCATGCCATTTGCAAACAGTGAGAGTTTTACTTATTCTTTTCTGATCTGGATTCCTGTTATTTCTTTTTTCTCTGATTGCCATAGCTAGGACTCACAAAACTATGTTGAATAATAGTGGTGAGAGTGGACACCCTTGTCTTTTTCCTGATATTAGAGGGGATGATTTTAGTTTTTCACCATTTAGAATAATGTTTGCTGCAGACTTACCATATATGCTCTTTACTATGTTGAGGTAGGTTGCTTCTCTGCCCTTTTTTGTAACGTTTTCATCATAAATAGGTGCTGAATTTTGTCAAAAGCTTTTCCTACATTATTCGAAATTATCACATAATTTTTATCTTTCAATTTGCTAATGTGGTGTATCACATTAATTGATTTGCATATATTGAAGAATCCTTGCATCCTGACTTAATATGACATGATAAACCTGGCTTGATCATGGTGCATGAGCTTTTGAAAGTGTTGTTGAATTGTGTTCTCTAGAATTTTGTTGAGGATTTTTGCATCTATATTCATCAGTGCAATTTTCTTTCTTTCTTTTTTTTTTTTTTTTGTATTGTCTTTATCTAGTTTCGGTATCAGAAGAATGGTGGATTTATAGAATGAATTTGGAAGTATTCTTCTCTTGCAATTTTTTAAAAGAATTTTAAAAGGATAGGCATTAGCGCTTCTCTAAATGTTTGATAAAGTTCACCTGTGAAGCGATCTGGCCCTGGGATTTTGTTTTTTCAGCGTTTTGGTTTTAGTGCTTGTAATTATGTTGTTCATAATTTCTATTTCTTTCTGGGTCAGTCTTGGAAGATTGAACTTTTCTAAGAATCTGTTATTTTATTTCAGGTTGTCCATTTTGCCATACAGTTGCTCATAATAGTCTCTTACAATCCTTTGTAATTTTGCATTGTCTGCTGTAACCTCTTACTTATTTATTTATTTTTTTATTTTGTTGATTTGATTTTTCTCTTTTTTTTCTTGATGAGTCTGGATAAATATTTGTCAATTGTGTTTATCTTCTTTTTTTAATATACATTTATTTATTTTAATTGGAGGTTAATTACTTTATAATATTGCATTGGTTTTTGTTTATCTTCTGAAAGAACCAGCTTTTAGTTTTATTAATCTTTACTTTTGTTACTTTCATTTCCTTTTCTTTTTTTCTACTTTGAAATTTATGATTTATTTCCTTCTTTTAACTTTGGGGTAGGTTTTTTTTTTTTTTTTTTATTAGCTGGTTTAGGTTTAAATTTAGATGGTTTATTCAATGTTTTTCTTGTTTCTTGATGTACAGTTGTATTGCTACAAATTTTCCTCTTAGAATTACTTTTGCTATATCCCAAAGGTTTTTGAGTTGTTGTGTTTTCATTTTCAATTATTTCTGGAAATTTTTAAAATTTCCCTTCTGTTTTCTTCAGTAACCTGTTAATTATTTAGAAATGTATTGCTTAATCTTCAATGGTTTCTGTTTTTTTTTTTTTTCTCAGTTATTTTGTTGTAATTGATATCTAATCTCATAGTTTTATGGTCAGAAAAATGCTTCATATAATTTGAACTTTCTTACATTTCCCAAGTTTTGATTTGTGACCCAAGACTGGGTTTATCCTGGAGAATGTTCCATGTGTGTTTGGGAAGAAAGTGTATTTTTCTGAATTTGGATGGAATGTCCTGAAGATATCATGGAGATCCATCTAGACTAATGCGTAATTTAAGCCTTGTCCTTCCTTGTTAATTTTCTGTTTTGATGATCTGTCCATTAGTGTATGTGGGGTGTTAAAGTCTTTACTATTATGTGTTACTGTTAACTTTTCCTTTTATGATTGTTAGTGTTTGTCTTATGCATTTAGGTGCTCCTATGTTGGTTGCACAGATATTTACAATTGTTATGTCTTCTTCTTGGATTGATCCTTTGATCATTGTGTAGTGTCCTTCCTTATCTCTTGCAATATTCTTTTTTTAATTTTTCAATCCATTTTGTCCTGCATGAGGATTGCTACTCCAGTTTTCTTTTGCTTTCCATTTGCATATAATATATTTTTCATTCACTCACTTTCAGTCTATATGTGTCTTTAGGTCTGAAGTGGGTTTCTTGTAGACAGCATAGATACATGAATCTTGTTTTTGTATCTGTTCAGTCAGTCTGTGTCTTTTGGGTGGAGCTTTTCATCCATTTACATTTATAGAAATTTATATATATTTTCCTATTACAAGTTTTCTTAATTGTTTGGGATTTGTTTTTGTAGATCTTTTACTTCTCTTGTATTTCCTGACTGTATAAATCCCTTTAACAACTGTTGTAGAGCTGGTTGTTGCTGCTGCTGCTGCTGCTCCTGCTAAGTTGCTTCAGTCGTGTCCAACTCTGTGCGACCGCATGGTACTAAATTCCCTTAAGTTTTTCTTCTCTGTAAAGCTTTTGATTTCTCCTTCAATTTTGAATGAGATCCTTACCTGGTAGAGTAAGCTTGGTTGTAGAATTTTCCCTTTCATTCCTTTTAAAATATATCCTGCCATTCGATTCATGCTTGCAGAGTTTCTGGTGAAAGATCAGCTGTTATATGTTTGGGCTTTCCCTTGTATGTTGCTTGTTGCTTTGCCCTTGCTGCTTTTAATTTTCTTTCTTTGTGTTTACTAGTTTTTAGTTTGCTTAGTATGTGTCTTGACATGTTTCTCCTTTTCTTTTGCTCTTCTTCTTCTGGGACCTCTATTATTTGAATGTTGGTGCATTTAATTTTGTTCCAGAGATCTCTGAAACTATCCTCAGTTCTTTTCATTCTTTTTACTTTATCCTGTTGTTCAGCAGTTATTTCCACCATTCTATCTTTCAACTCACTCATTCATTATTCTGCCTCAGATATTTTGCTACTAATTCCTTCTAGAGTATTTTTAATTTCAGCAATTGTGTTATTTGACTCTGTATGTTTATTCTTTATTTTTTCTCTGGGCTAAGTCACTTCAGCTGTGTCCAGCTCTTTGTGACTCCATGTATTGTAGCCCACCTGCTTCTTCTGTCCATGTGATTCTTCAGGGAAGAATAACTGAGTGGGTTGTCATTTCCTCCTCCAAGGGATCTTCCCAACCTACGGGTCATACCTGGATCTCTTATGTCTCATGCATTGGCAGGTGGGTTCTTTACCACTAGTGCCACCTTTCAATTTCTCCATTTTAATTTCAAGGTTTTGGGATCATCTTTACTATCATTATTCTGAATTATCTTTCTCATAGTTTGTCTATTTCATCTTCATTAATGTGGACTTGTATGTTTCTAGGTTGTTCCTTCATTTGTACAGTATGTCTCCTCCTTTTCACTTTTTTTTTTTTTAACTTATTCTGTTTGAGGTTTTCTTTTCTCAGTCTTCAAGGTTGAATTATCTCTTCCTTATGGGCAGCTTTGAGTGAGGAGGTAGTCCTATCCATTGATGATTGGGTTTATATTTTTGTTTTGTTTTTTATTCGGATGAGGTGTCCTGCCCATCATCCTGCTGGCATTTGGATGATGCTTAGTCTTGTATATAAGTAGTTGACTTTGTGGGAGACCTCACTATTTGATACTCACTAGAGTATTAAAGTAGAGTTAGGAGTTCTCTGGTATTCTATGGTCTTGGAGTTAGGGCTCCCACTCCAAAGGCTTGGGACTTGATCTCTGGCCAGGAATGGAGATTGCACAGTTGGCTTGTTATGGCATTAAATGGGATTAAAACAAATCTACAAAATGTTAATTTTGTGAGAAATAAAACAGAAACCCCAGGCAAATGCCAATTTAAAAATCAGGCAAATAGTAACTAAAATAATGGTATACACACATACATGTACTTCAATAAGCAAAGCTGAAACTGTCCAAAATAATAAATAAAGTACAATAGATTGACCCAGTGAACAAAGGAAACTTAAAATGATATCCACCATTTAAGAACAAAGCTAAGTGAAGCACAAACTGGAAAACAAAACTACAGCAGGGTGCCAACTGGGGAATAAAGAAACAAAAACAAAACAAACTAACAAATATGGTGAGAAAAAGGAAAAAAGAAGAAAGAAAAAATGGAAACTTAAATAGAGGTAGATAAAGAAGATTTACAAATATTAAAGATTTTTGTAATGGGAAAAGAGCAGTAGAAAAAGAAAATAAATAAATAAATGTAGAAAAATAATAAATTAAAAAATTAAAATAGTGAGAGAGGAAAAAAAAAAAGTGAAAACCCCACAGAATCTCTAAAGGTCAATATAAAGGCAGGAGTATGTAACAGAAATAAAAAGTGTTATTAAAAAAATCTCAAAATGTTGAATAGATTTAATAGTGCTAATAAAGTCAATAGCTACTGAAGGATAAAAAAGAAAGGGAAAAAAAAATTCCAAAAGCAACTATAGAACAAGGCAAAATATAAGAATAATAAATGTTTGGATTGAGTCTCTACTGACAGTGTTCTTTCCCTTGCTAGGAGTCTACCTTACCTCCCTAAGATATCCTCCAATGTTTGGCTGGTCTCTGGACCTGTTGTTGTGGGCAGTTCAGACTCTAATCTGGTCCTACTCCTTTGTATTTTTTCCTCCAATGTCCAAGACTGTCAGAACTAGTGTGTTTTCCTTTGTGAGAACTCTCATTGTCCTTTAATATATTCCAAAAACACAGAATCCGTCTAGTTGATTATGTTGATTTAATCTGTAGCATGTACTCCTGGTGGAAAGGTTTTGGGTCCTATTCCATTGCCACCCTGCCCCTGGGTTTCAAATGTAATTTTATCTCCACCTGTCTGTATGGGTCATCTACAAGGGCTTGGTCCTCAGACTGCTGTGGAGGACTTGGGTCTGCCCCAGTGAGGGCCAGGTGTGGAGGTGATACAGGTGTTTAAGTCAGAGGGGCCCTGGCTTCATCAGGTACGTAGGGAAACTGATGGCTAGGGTATCAGAAAATATGGTGCTCTGGAGGGATATGGCAACCAACTTCAGTATTCTTGCCTGGAGAATCCCCAAGACAGAGAAGCCTGGCAGGCCACTGTCCACAGGGTCGTAAAGATTTGGATATGCCTGAAGCAATCCCATATGTACAGATGCAGGACTTTTAATCACCCCTAGCAGCCCTGTGCCAGTGCGGATTGTGCATGGGAGTGGTGCAATTGCTTGGATCACAGGGACTCTGGCCATGCCAGCCAGTCAGGAGCTTCAGTGGCTATTGTGACAGAAGATATTACACTTTAGGGTTTTTTATAGCCTGTGGCAGCTCTTCTCCAGTGAGAACTGAATGTGAAGATGGTACATCTACTTGGGTCAAGGGGACCTTGGCGGTACCAAGTGTGCAGGCACACACTCCGCCTCAGTCGCAGGAACTATGCCCCAATCAGAGTCTTTTTCTAGCCTCTGACAGCTGGTGATCAGAAGACCTCTTTGGCTAGTCCTTCTCCATTGCTCTGCCAGTTCAAGTGCTTAGAGAGCTCCCCTGGCTGGGGTCCTTCTCTGGTGTTCAGCACATCACAGAAGACCTATACAAAAAATATTTTAATGACCCAGATAACCACAATGGTGTGATCACTCACCTAGAGGCAGACATCTTGGAGTGTAAAGTCAAGTGAGCCTTAGGAAGCATCATTATGAACAAAGCTAGTGGACGGATGTAATTCCAGCTGAGTTATTTTAAGTTCTAAAATATGATGCTACTAAAATGCTGGTATATAGGTGTAACTGAACAACATTGTAAGATTATTTCTTTCAGATACATATATGTCATGTGTATGTGTTAGTTGCTCAGTTGTGTCCCACTCTTTGCAACCCCATTAACTGTAGCCCACCAGGCTCCTCTGGCCATGAAATTCTCCAGGCAAGAACGTTCAAGTGAGAGGGACTGAACCCAAATCTCCTACATTGTAGGCAGAGTCTTTACAGTATCCACCACCAGGGGAGCCCCATAAGGTATCAGTTCAGTTCAGTCGCTCAGTCGTGTCCGACTCTTTGTGACCCCATGAATCGCACCATGCCAGGCCTCCCTGTCCATCACCAACTCCCAGAGTTCACTCAGACTCATGTCCATCGAGTCCGTGATGCCATTCAGCCATCCCATCCTCGGTCGTCCCCTTGTCCTACTGCCCCCAATCCCTACCAGCATCAGAGTATTTTCCAATGAGTCAACACTTTGCATGAGGTGGCCAAAGTACTGGAGTTTCAGCTTTAGCATCATTCCTTCCAAAGAAATCCCAGGGCTGATCTCCTTCAGAATGGACTGGTTGGATCTCCTTGCAGTCCAAAGGACTCTCAAGAGTCTTCTCCAACACCACAGTTCAAAAGCATCAATTCTTCGGTGCTCAGCCTTCTTCACAGTCCAACTTTCACATCCATATATGACCACAGGAAAAACCATAGCCTTGACTAGACGGACCTTAGTTGGCAAAGTCATGTCCCTGCTTTTGAATATGCTATCTAGGTTGTTCATAACTTTTCTTCCAAGGAGTAAGCAGCTTTTAATTTCATGGCTGCAGTCACCATCTGTGGTGATTTTGGAGCCCCCCAAAAATAAAATCTGACACTGTTTTTACTGTTTCCCCGTCTATTTCCCATGAAGTGATGGGACTGGATGCCATGATCTTCGTTTTCTGAATGTTGAGCTTTAAGCCAATTTTCACTCTCCTCTTTCACTTTCATCAAGAGGCTTTTTAGCTCCTCTTCACTTTCTGCCATAAGGGTGGTGTCATCTGCATATCTGAGGTTATTGATATTTCTCTCGCCAATCTTGATTCCAGCTTGTGTTTCTTCCAGTCCAGAGTTTCTCATGATGTTCTCTGCATATAAGTTAAATAAGTAGGGTGACAATATAGAGCCTTGATGTACTCCTTTTCCTATTTGGAACCAGTCTGTGGATCCATGTCCAGTTCTAACTGGTGCTTCCTGACCTGCATACAGATTTCTCAAGAGGCAGGTCAGGTGGTCTGGTATTCCCATCTCTTTCAGAATTTTCCACAGTTTATTATGATCCACACAGTCGAAGGCTTTGGCAGAGTCAATAAAGCAGAAATAGATGTTTTTCTGGAACTCTCTTGCTTTTTCCATGATCCAGCAGATGTTGGCAATTTGATCTCTGGTTCCTCTGACTTTTCAAAAACCAGCTTGAATATCAGGAAGTTCACGATTCACATATCACTGAAGCCTGGCTTGGATAATTTTGAGCATTACTTTACTAGCATGTGAGATGAGTGCAATTGTGTGGTAGTTTAAGCATTGTTTGGTGTTGCCTTTCTTTGGGATTGGAATGGAAACTGACCTTTTACAGTCCTGTGGCTACTGCTTAGTTTTCCAAATTTTCTGACATATTGATTGCAGCACTTTCACAGCATCATCTCTCAGGATTTGAAGTAGCTCAACTGGAATGCCATCACCTCCACTAGCTTTGTTCATAGTGATGCTTTCTAAGGCCGACTTGACTTCACATTCCAAGATGTCTGGCTCTAGATGAGTGATCACATCATCATGATTATCTGGGTCATGAAGATCTTTTTGGTACAGTTCTTCTGTGTATTCTTGCCACATTTTCTTAATATCTTCTCTTCTGTTAGATCCACACCATTTCTGTCCTTTATCGTGCCCATCTTTGCATGAAATGTTCCCTTGTTATCTCCAATTTTATTGAAGAGATCTCTAGTCTTTCCCATTCTGTTGTTTTCCTCGATTTCTTTGCATTGATCACTGAAGAAGGCTTTCTTATCTCTTATTGCTCTTCTTTGGAACTCTGCATTCAGATGCTTATATCTTTCCTTTTCTAATTTGCTTTTTGCCTCTTTCATTTTCACAGCTATTTGTAAGGCCTCCCCAGACAGCCTTTTTTTTTTTTGCATTTCTTTTCCTTGGGAATGTTCTTGATCCCTGTCTCCCGTACAATGTCACAAACCTCATTCCATAGTTCATCAGGCACTCTATCTATCAGATCTAGGCCCTTAAATCTATTTCTCACTTCCACTGTATAATCATAAGGGATTAGATTTAGGTCATACCTGAATGGTCTAGCGGTTTTCCCTACTTCCTTCAATTTAACTCTGAATTTGGTAATAAGGAGTTCATGGTCTGAGCCACAGTCATCTCCTGGTCTTGTTTTTGTTGACTGTATACAGCTTCTCCATCTTTGGCTGCAGAGAATAAAATCAATCTGATTTCGGTGTTGACCATCTCTTGATGTCCATGTATAGAGTCTTCTCTTGTGTTGTTGGAAGAGGGTGTTTGCTATGAACAGTGCGTTTTCTTGGCAAAACTCTATTAGTCTTTGCCCTGCTTCATTCCTCATTCCAAGGCCAAATTTGCCTGTTACTCCAGGTGTTTCTTGACTTCCTACTTTTGCATTCCAGTCCCCTATAATGAAAAGGACATCTTTTTTGGGTTTTAGTTCTAAAAGATTTTGTAGGTCATCATAAAACCGTTCAACCTTGCTCCTCTGCCTGACTCTTATACTGAAGTCCCTTTGTTTAGTTCAGGGGAAGATAATCTGACTCTGCACACTTTTGAAAAGAGATTAACACATTCCTTCCTTGAGGCTGGCCATTCCCAGAGATATTTTGCAAGACTGAGGCCCTTCCACTCTATTTCCCCACTGCCTCTCCCTCTCCATTCTCCTTTTGAGTTTAGTTCCTCATTGCTTCTCTCTGCCTCTACAGAAGAGCCTGGCATCCATACCCTGATATAGTGGTGAGTTTGAGACATTAATCTGTCATATTTTTTGCTGCTGCTACTTCTAAGTCATTTCAGTCATGTCCGACACTGTGTGACCCCATAGACGGTCTCCCACCAGGCTCTCCTGTCCCTGGGATTCTCCAGGCAAGAACACTGGAGTGAGTTGCCATTTCCTTCTCCAATGCATGAAAGTGAAAAGTGAAAGTGAAGTCGCTCAGTCGTGCCTGAACTTCAGCGACCCCATGGGACAGGAGAGCCTGGTGGGAGACTGTCTATGGGGTCACACAGTGTCGGACACGACTGAAATGACTTAGAAGTCAAGAGTTCAGTCTCCATAGAGGCAGATGGCACATGTCTTTGTTATTCAGTCTTTGGCAATGCTATTGGTAACTGTCAACTTGTAGTTGACAGAACTGACAAACTACAGGTCAACAGATTCAAATTTGTTGGTAAGATTCTGTGTCCTTTTGTGTTGTGAAGCAGTATATCCCCCACCCCTAATTTGTGGAGAGGGGAATTGTTGGACTCTACGCAAGTTGGAACCTGTTTATTGGGGAACTAGTTCTTGTGGGAGCAAGCCTACCCTAGTTGGGATTAGTTCATCTGTTTTGTAGGGTACAATTTATTTACCTGGTTAGGGAACTGGTTCAGTCGGAACCAGGGCTTCCCTGGTGGCTCAGATGGTAAACCATCTGCTTGCAATGTGGGAGACCCAACTTCAATCACTGGGTCAGGAAGATCCCCTGGAGAAGGAAATGACAACCCACTCCAGTACTCTTATCTGGAAAATTCCATGGAGCTTGGTAGGTTATGGTCCATGGGGTCGCAAAGAGTCGGACATGACTGAGTGACTTCACTTTCAGTTGGAATCAGTTCATTAGGGAACAAGTTAATGTGGGGGTGGGCAGCCCAGTTTGGATTAGTTCAATTGTTTTGTAGGGTAAACTTTATTTAACTGATTTAAGAACTGACTTGTCTGTGCTGTGTGTCCCTTTTTGTTGCAAGTTGACAGACTCGAGTTTGTAGGATAAGTCACTCTGATGTGCATACCAAGAACATAACCTGCCCCTCAAATTTTGGGTTTTCCTTTATGGGACAAGAAAATTTTGTTGAGGGTATACTCTTGGAGAAGGAAAGTGTTGTTGGATTCTACCTGGAACCATTTCACTGGGGATCTAGTTCTTGTGGCACAAGCCTACACTAGTTGGAATTAACACATTTGTTTTGTAGGGCAAATTTATTTATCTGGTTTGTGAACCATTCATTTGTACCTTGATGCTGGAATTTGCTTGTGCTGTCTTTGCTAGAATTTGCCTATGTTTTCTATGTTTTGGTGTTATCAAACTTGTAAAAATGGGGAATAATTCATCCTAACCTAAAAAAGCCCTTTGGTCCATATATTAGATAAATGAGGAAAATATAGCTGCGAGCTTATGATTAAGAAAGATATGGTATACAATTGTAAGAGGGTGTGAACCCAGTATATGTTAGTATCAGAAGAGCAATGTCCCCTGTCTCACAATTGTACAATCTGACAGTTATAAGCACTTTTCAAAGAGGAACATACTGATAATAAACGAACTCCCTTGGATTTGAGGTATTGATTCTAATTTCCCTATAGGAGCCCTGGGTAATTTTGAGAGTGAGGAGCTTCAGCTCCAGTTTGAAAATTTTTCCTTTGAAGGGAAACTCAGGCCTTTCAAGTCTAATGGAATAACTTTAATGTGACTTTTCAGTTGGCTAGATTTGGGGTTTTTCTGGTTACTTCTGTAATGCACAGGTGTTTGGTAATGCAGAGATGTACTAACTGCTTCCTCTAACTCTTCCTCTATGGTTTCTCATTTCTTTCTTCTAGAACTCTTTGTGAATAGGCCAGTGGCTATGGAAGCAATTGACAAACTCTGGCCAGGGTTACTTGCAGGTGTGTTCCTAGGGCCCCACAGCCCTTTGTGTCTCAATAGCTGCCACCCAAGCAGGTGAGGGCCCTCCTTTCCTCTTTCTCCCTTAAGCTGAGGACCAGACCACTTAAAACTGTACGAGCATAAGTCAGGCACTTAAAAGCCATTAAGGCACCTGCTGATTGAAGACCCCTGTGACAGGATAAGGAGATCACAGAATGGATCAGACATTTAGTGTCTGCCCCTGTCAAGACATTTCCATGCAACATCAGGCACATATTGATTCAAGCAAGACACTGAGTCCTCCCTCCCTGTATGCTGACTATATGAGGAAGATTCTTCAACCTGTCTTCCCTGTTAGCTTCAACTCTTAACTCCTTGGTCTAGATTAATTTACAGGAGTCTAGATATTGCATGTGAGTCTTCCCAAGAGGCCTTCTCCACTAAGGTAAGTGAGGAAAAATAAAACTAATGGATATGTCAGTCCTTCATTTTCATTGAGGTAGCCACCTAACTCTTTCAAAAAGAAAAAATAGAGCTGTCTTATATTGCAAATGTGGTCTTTACAAGACCAGAGGGTGGCTCCAAAAATCCTTTTACCACTCCTAAAACCTTCCCTAATAAGAGATTTGTAAATATTAAACAAACAGGAAACAAATCATCCTAGGAAGAACTTGCTTGTATCTTTAAAGATGCAAAAATCCTATTGGGTCTTCTTAAGAACACTTGTCTTTGCTATCTTTTTAAAACACAAATTTTAGAGAGTAAAGTAGAAGCTTACTTGTCCAAGGTAATTTGAAATTGCTTTTTCTGCAAATGTTCAGCCATCTAGTGTATGCCAGCAAATTTGCAAAACTCAGCACAGGAAAACTGGCCACAGGACTGGAAAAGGTCAGTTTTCATTCCAATCCCAAAGAAAGGCAATGCCAAAGAACACTTAAACTACTGCACAATTGTACTCATCTCACATGCTAGCAAACTAATGCTTAAAATTCTCCAAGCCAGGCTTCAGCAATACATGGACCGTGAACTCCCTGATGTTCAAGCTGGTTTTAGAAAAGGCAGAGGAACCAGAGATCAAATTGCCAACATCTGCTGGATCATGGAAAAAGCAAGAGAGTGCCAGAAAAACATCTATTTCTACTTTATTGACTATGCCAAAGCCTTTGACTGTGTGGATCACAATAAACTGTGGAAAATTCTGAAAGAGATGGGAATACCAGACCACCTAACCTACCTCTTGAGAAATCTGTATGCAGGTCAGGAAGCAACAATTAGAACTGGACATGGAACAACAGCCTGATTTCAAATAGGAAAAGGAGTACATCAAGGCTGTATACTGTCACCCTGTTTATTTAACTTCTATGCAGAGTACATCATGAGAAACGCTGGACTGGAAGAAACACAAGCTGGAATCCAGGTTGCTGGGAGAAATATCAACCTCAGATATGCAGATGACACCACCCTTATGGTAGAAAGTGAAGAGGAGCTAAAAAGCCTTTTGATGAAAGTGAAAGTGAAGAGTGAAAAAGTTGGTTTAAAGCTCAACATTCAGAAAACGAAGATCATGGCATCCGGTCACATCACTTCATGGGAAATAGAGGGGGAAACAGTGTCAGAATTTACTTTTGTGGGCTCCAAAATCACTGCCGATGGTGACTGCAGCCATGAAATTAAAAGACGCTTACTCCTTAGAAGAAAAGTTATGACCAACCTAGATAGCATATTCAAAAGCAGAGACATGGCTTTGGCGACTAAGGTCTATCTAGTCAAGGCTATGGTTTCTCCTGTGGTCATGTATGGATGTGAGAGTTGGACTTTGAAGAAGGCTGAGCACCGAAGAATTGATGCTTTTGAACCATGGTCTTGGAGAAGACTCTTGAGAGTCCCTTGGACTGCAAGGAGATTCAACCAGTCCATTGAAGGAGATCAGCCCTGGGATTTCTTTGGAAGGAATGATGCTAAACTGAAACTCCAGTTCTTTGGCCACCTCATGTGAAGAGGTGACACATTAGAAAATACTCTGATGGTTGTAGGGATTGGAGGCAGGAGGAGAAGGGGAAGACCGAGAATGAGACGGCTGGATGGCCTTACTGACTAGATGGACGTGAGTCTGAGTGAACTCTGGGAGTTGGTGATGGACAGGGAGGCATGGCGTGCTGTGATTCATGGGGTCGCGAAGAGTCGGACACGACTGAGCGACTGAACTGAACTGAACTAAGTCAAGTGATGTTGACTATCTCCATCTGTCTGAAACCTAATTTTAATTCAACCTTTTTGTATAATGATGGATTTTACATTGTTGTACTTGACTCAGGACTGAAATCTTGAAATAAGGACTGAAGCCTCTCTGTTGATGTTTTTGCATATATCTTTGTCTTTGGATAACATTGCCATGGATGATTTGTAAAGAGTTCAATTTTAAAAGTTCAATTTGGTTTAAATAAACCAAATAATTCTAAATACAAGAGAAATTAGTTAAAGGAGTTTCAGATTGACATGAACTAGGAAATGTTTAATATTAAATTAGTATCCTGTATTAATATTTCAAGTTTGGTGATCTAAGTATAATGTTTTCATTGTCCCTAGGTTTAACATAAGCTAAATAAGATCTTATATCTGTTACACATTTATTAACAAGGAAAGCAACTCAATGTGAAAAAAACTTTTGAGGAAGGAAACAAAAAATGAGAAAGGGTTTTGAATGAACTTCTAGAAATAACTGTTTTAGGATTTCTCCAGATATTCTACAACTTGAAAGTTAACATTGTGCTAAAGCAAGTTAAGTTATTAAAGATTTCTTGAAAATGGATCTCAAAAAGAGTTGTATATGATCATTCAGGATTGACTAATTTTAAAACAAGTTTAATTGGCTAAATGAACCTTTAAATTAAGCTGTTGAAAAATTCAAATTTGTTTTTTCTCTCTTTTAAAGCAGACAAGTTTTCTGAAGATGCCAAACTGCCTTTGATATCAAAGTTTAAGTTTCTGTCTTAACCGATCTGTTCTGTATTTGACTTTGCAATCTTTTTACTGTCACTTTGGAGAAGTAAATAATTATTGCTTCACAAAGCCTATGCTACTTTGTGTTTTAGAAAAAAGAATAAAAAATAAGGTTCTTCTAACAAACCTTCTCAAATCAAATTAATTCTGGATAACTTTGGGATATGTTAAAGGACCCCCCAAACACTAAATGGAAAATATTAAACAAATTAGGTCCACTTAGTATGTTAAACTACATGGGAGGTGTTGTCAAATGACTGATGAATTTTAAGTTATATGGCAAATGATACAGATATTCTAGAGATTATATGGAGTTCCTAAAAATATATGTCTTGGCAGAATATTATTAGTCATAATTCTAGTTATTATCTGAAAGTGTTGTATGTCACAGCAGTAACCAGGTTGCTTTGTGAATTGTATTGAAATCAGATCTAAATCTGTCTTCATAAGTCTTTTGTCAGTATATACAGTTATGGTTTTACTCTGATGTCTTTGCAAAAATGCCTCTTCAAAAATATTTATAAAAGGAATTTAGATAAATACAAGTTTCTGACTTTCTGGTAATAATGCTGAAATGAGTAAAAAATTAAAGATTTCTAATGGGAAACCTGATGGCTTCATAAAGCTATTAACAAAAAAAAAAATTAGTTACATATAACTGAGTGTACTGGTAAAAATGGTTATAATTATTGTGATTTCTTTCTAAAAGAATCATTGCTTTAAAATCTTTGTTTTCCATGTATAAGAGAAAACTTCTTAAACTAACTATGGAAGAGGAGATGGTTGGATGGCATCACCAACTCAATGGATATGAGTTTGAGAGAGTTCTGGGAGTCGGTGATAGACAGGGAAGCCTGGTGTGCTGTAGTACATGTGGACACAAAATGTCAGACAAGACTGAGAAACTGAACTGAACTGAAACTAATTATGACTTACAGTAACTTGGTAAATTATGTCTTTTCTGAGCAACATTGAAGCATTTATCTATTTCTCTCTACCTTGCTGATCCTCTCAGTAATGTATGCTTGTCTCAAATATTAAGCCATACCTAAGCCATGCATCACCAGTATATGAAACTTCAGTGAAACTTATTTATCTCAATAAATAAGTAATGGCTCCTTTGATTGCTTGATTATTGCAGTTGGATTGAAACTAGTTATAATAATCATTGTTTAAATTTGTTATTTATTTTCAAATTGTGTTTTGTGTCTTCCTTCTGAAATACATCATTACCAATATTGCAACTTAAATACTGTCTAATTTATAAGATTATTTTTCCTTGCAGTAAACAATGTGTAACTGGCCTCCAACAAAAACTATATGGCTAAATATTTTGAGAAAATCAGTGGGCTTCCCTCGTATCTCAGTGGGTAAAGAATTTGCCTGCAGTGCAGAAGACCCAGGTTCAATACCTGGGTCTGGAAGATCCCCTGCTGAAGGAAATGGCAACCCACTCTAGTATGCTTGCCTGGAGAATCCTATGGCCAGAGGAACCTGGCAGGCTACAGTCCATGAGACTTCAAGAGTTTGACATGACTTAGCGACTAAACCACCACGCCACCACTGTAATAGTGTGATTCCAGGTATGGGAAGAAGGAACAAGAAAGGGTAAAGGTCTCCTGGATTATAGTTAGAAAAAATTCAGAGAATTTTAATTATTGATGGGTCTTGGTCCAAAATTTAACAGCTGGAGTGGCATATCAATAATTTTTGCCTAAATTGGGATGAGACTCTCAGTACCATGGGACAAAAGTTGATCATGAAATGTCTTACAAATATTGGTCAAATTTCTGCTCAAGAAGGGAAGACCTGATAAATGGAATCAGCAATTGCAACTCTCCAACGTGAGCTGGTGAATCCAAAGGAAGGAGAATACCTGCTATCTAAACCATTCTCTATAGTGAACCCTGAGGATACTCTTAGAATACAGAAACACAGCCCCCAGATAGCAGAGGTATATACCAAGGATGTGATCTTAATGAACCCTGACTTTTGTATCTTACCCTAGATAGAGCAAGAAAGTTCCAGAAAAACATCTATTTCTGCTTTATTGACTATGCCAAAGCCTTTGACTGTGTGGTTCACAATAAACTGTGGAAAAGTCTGAAAGAGATGGGAATACCAGACCACCTAAGCTACCTCTTGAGAAATCTGTATGCAGGTCAGGAAGCAACAGTTAGAACTGGACATGGAACAACAGACTGGTTCCAAATAGGAAAAGGAGTACATCAAGGCTGTATATTGTCACCCTGTTTATTTAACTTCTATGCAGAGTACATCATGAGAAACTCTGGACTGGAAGAAACACAGCTGGAATCAAGATTGCTGGGAGAAACATCAATAATCTCAGAGATGCAAATGACACCATGCTTATGGCAGAAAGTGAAGAGGAGCTAAAAAGCCTCTTGATGAAAGTGAAAGAGGAGAGTGAAAAATTTGGCTTAAAGCTCAACATTCAGAAAATAAAGATCATGGCATCCTGTCCCATCCTTTCATGGGAAATAGATGGGGAAACAGTGGGTACAGTCAGACTTTATTTTCCGGGGCTCCAAAATCACTGCAGATGGTGAATAGAGCCATGAAATTAAAAGACACTTACTCCTTGGAAGAAAAGTTATGACTAACCTAGATAGTATATTCAAAAGCAGAGACATTACTTTGCCGACTAAGGTCTGTCTAGTCAAGGCTCTGGTTTTACCAGTGGTCATGTATGGATGTGAGAGTTGGACTGTGAAGAAGGTTAGCACTGAAGAATTGATGCTTTTGAACTGTGGTGTTGGAGAAGACTCTTGAGAGTTCCTTGGCCTGCAAGGAGATCCAACCAGTCCATTCTGAAGGAGATCAACCCTAGGATTTATTTGGAAGGAATGATGCTGAAGCTGAAGCTCCAGTACTTTGGCCACCTCATCCGAAGAGTTGAGTCATTGGAAAAGACTCTGATGCTGAGAGGGATTGGGGGAGGAGGAGAAGGGGACGACTGAGGATGAGGTGGCTGGATGGGCAGGGAGACCTAGTGTGTTGCAATTCATGGGGTTGCAAATAGTAGGACACCACTGAGCGACTGAACTAAACTGAAGTGAACCCTAGAGAGATAAACACTAAATTCCTTAACATGAAATGTAGCTTCCTGTGTTTAAAGTCCTATATTTATAAGTCTATAGATGTAAAATAGACACTTTTTAAAGGAGGAGCAAAATGAAGACAAACAATACTTGAAACACTAGCCCCAGTGGTGGTCACTTCCTGAAAAATCCTTCTGATGAAGCAGTCATCATCCCTTTTTTTTCAAAAGATTTTGGGATGGACTTTGACAGTGGGAATTATTGCAAGGAGAAGCTAAATGTGAGTCCATTTGGAACTGTTTCTTTGACTTGCTTTGTGTTGCTTTTGCTATTACAACGATATATAATGACCTGCCTCAGAGGACCCTGACGCCCAGCCTGACTGTTGCACTAAAACACATTTGTTTAGCTGACAGAGAGATAATCTGACCCTGTCCACCTGTGAAAAGAGGAAACTAAAACATCTCTTCCTTGAGGCTGGCCTGGCAATGTTTTGCAAGACTGAGGGCCTTTTCATTCTACTTCCCCACTGTCTCTCCTCTATTTTGCCTTTTGAATTTACTTCCTTATTGCTTCTTTCTGTCTCTATAAGACAACTTGGCATCCAGATCCTAATAAGATAGTTACCTTCAGACATTAGTCTTCAATTTTCTCAGTCAGCTGGCTTTCCAAATAAAGTTATAGTCCTTGTCTCAGCACCTCATTTCTTGGATTCATTAGCCTGTCATGCAGTGAGTAGAGTGAGTGTGGACTTGGCAACACCATTAATGCTATGTAAATAAAATAAAATAAAATAAAATAAATGAATAAATAAACAAGCAGAGGTTCTAGACAGTTCTCTAAAGACATACAGATGGTCAAAAAGAACATGAGAAAATGCTCTACATCAATAATTATCAGAGTAATACAAAAATCAAATTTCCAGTGAGGTATAAACTCAGAGAGGTCAGAATAGTCATCATCAAAAAGTCTACAAACAGTAAGTGCAGGACAGGGTGTTTAGAAAAGGGAACCCTATAACACTGATGGTGGGAATAAAAATTTATATAACCACTGCAGAGAACAGAATGGAGGTTCCATGAAAAATTAAAAATAGAACTATTTTATGACACAGCAATCCCAGTACTGGGTATATATTCAGAGAAAACCATAATTCAAAAAGATGCTTGTTCCCCAATATCCACTGCAGTTCCACTTACAATAGCCAAGACATCAAAGTAATATAAATGACTATTAACATATTAATGGATAAAAATATGTTATTTATATACAGTAGAATATTATTCAGTCATGAAAATAATGAAAGGATGCTAGGTGCAACAACATGGATGGACCTAGAAACTATTATGCTTAGTAAAAAAAATCACCCAGAAAGACAAATATCATATGATACAAGTTGAAAAACAAAAGATAAAAAATGAACTTATTTAAAAACTGAAACAGAGTCAAAGATGTAGAAAGCTGGATTGTGGAGAAGAAAAAGGAATAAAATAGGACATTGGGGTTAGCCTATAGACACTAGTATAAATAAAATAAATAACTAATAAGAACCTACTCTATAGCACAGGCAACTCAATAACAATAGTCTGTAATAAACTATGTGGGAAAATAATCCTAAAAAAGAGTGAATATCTGTTTATATGTAAATGATTCATTTTGCTGTATAGCAGAAACTAACACAACATTATTAATCAACTATATTTCAATTTTAAAAATTGTTTTCTCACTAATGAGGGTCAAAATCATCTTTTAAGGAAAAACAAAAGCTCTCTTACTTTCCAAGCTGCTATTATCTGAGATGCTAAGATCCTCATTCATCCATTTAAGGAATCTGCTATTTGTGTGTGTGTGTGGTTTATTAAAAGAGAAAAGTGATGAATTGAACAACATTGTTACTCTAAGTAGACCAAGATAAACTGAGCTGAAAATTTAGATTGAAGACTGGTTATTTATGAGAAATTACTCTCTTGAAACTATTATTAGAAATTACTTATTTTTAGCATTAATATAAAGAATTTAGGTACCAAAATAACATTTCAGGGAACCAAAAAGAATGAAAACTTGCACAAATTTATTACACCCACAGTACAATATGGGTTTATAATGGAAAATAACATTCTTACCCATCACAGAATAATGTTCAGTCATGAAGTCATGTCTGACTCTTTGTGACCCCATGGACTACAGTACACCAGGTTTCCCTGTCCTTCACCATCTCCCAGAGTATGCTCAAGCTCATGTCCTTTAAGTCAGTGTCCAATCATCTCATTCTCTGTCAACCTCTTCTCCTCCTGTCCTCAATCTTTCCCAGAATCAGCATCTTTTCAAATGAGTCTACTCTTCTCCTCAGGTCGCCAAAGTATTAGAGCTTCAGCTTCAGCATCAGTCTTTCCAGTGAATATTCTGGGTTGATTTCCTTTAAGATTGACTGGTTTGATCTCCTTGCTGTCCAACAGACTCTGAAGAGTCTTCTCAACCTCTACAATTTGAGAGCATCAGTTCTATGGTGTTACAGCCTTTATGGTCCAACTCTCATATCTGTACATGACTACTGGAAAACCATAGCTCTGATTATACTCACCCTTGTCAGAAAAGCGATGTCTCTGCTTTATTTAGGTTTATGAAAACGTTTCTTTCAAGGACCAAGTGTCTTTCGATTTTATGGCTTCAGTCACTGTCCACAGTGGTTTTCAAGCCAAAGAAAATAAAATCTGTCACTGTTTTCACTTTTTCCCATATATTTGCCATAAAGTGATGGGACCAAACACTATGATCTCAGTTTTCTGAATGTTGAGTTTTAAGCCAGCTTTTTTATTCTCCTCTTTCATTTTCATCACAAGATTTTTTAACTTCTCTTCACTTTCTGTCATTAGAATGATATCATCTGCATCTCTATGGTTGCTGATATTTCTCCTGGCAATCCTGATACCAGATTATGATCTGTCCAGTCCTGCTTTTTGCATGATGTACTCTGAGTATAAATTGAATAAGCAGGGTGACAATATACAGCCTTGATGTACTCCTTTCCCAATTTTGAACCAGCCTGTTGTTCCCAGTCCAGGTTTCACTGTTGCTCCTTGACATCCATAAACGTTTCTCAGGAAGCAGGGATGATGGTCTCTTATTTCTGTATCTTTTAGAATTTTCACACATTAAGATGATCCTCACAGTCAAAGGTTTCCATATAATCTGGAATTCCCTTGCTTTCTCTATGATCTAACGAATGTTGGTTACTTGATCTGTTTCCTCTGCTATCTCTTAAATCCAACTTGTATATCTGGAAATTCTCAGTTCCTTATTGTAGAAACTGCTTGAAGGGCTTTGAAAATTACCTTTCTAGCACTTGAAATGAAAATAATTTTACAGCAGTTTAAACTCTCTTTTGCATGGCTTTTCTTTGGGAAAACTGGATTTTTCTCGTCCTGTGACCATTGCTGAGTTTTCCAAATTTGCTGACATATTAGCACAGCACTTCAACAGCATCAACTCTTAGTATTTTAAATAGCTCAGCTGGAATTCCATCACCTCCATTAATTTTGTTTGTAGTAATGCTTCTTAAGACCCATTTGACTTTACACTCCAAGAGTGTAAAGACTGTCTGGCTCTAGGTGAGTGACCATATCATCATGGTTGTCCAGGTCATTAAGATCTTTTCTGTACAGTTCTTCTGTGTATACTTGTCACCTTTTCTTATTATCTTCTACTTCTGTTAGGTCCTTGCCATTTGTGCCCTTTATTGTACCCATCATTACAGGAACTGTTCCTTGGTAACTCCAATTTTCTTAAAGAGACCTCTTATCTTTCTCATCCTGCTTTTTCTCCCTCACTTTATTTGTATTACTCATTTTAGAAAGCTTTTCATCTCTCCTTGCTATCCTCTGGAACACTACATCAGGTTGAATAAATCCTGCCCTATCTCCTTTGCTTTCACTTCTTTTCTCAACTATTTGTTGCCTCCTGAGACAACAGGAATAAATGCAATAAATGTTTTCTTGCATTCATTTTCTTTTGGATGGTTTTGAATCACTAGCTTCTGTATAAAGTTACAAACAGTTGACCATAGTTCTTCAGGCACTCTCACTTCAGATCTAATTCCTTCACTCTACTTGTTATCTCCGCTATATTTTCATAATGAATTTGATTTAGATCATACCTGAAAGGTCTAGTGATTTCCCCTATTTTCTTCAATTCAAGCCTGAATTTTGCAATAAAGTGCTAATGATCTGAAGCTGGTCAGTTCCAACTCTTGTATTTGTTAACTGTATAGAGCTTCACTGTCTTTGGCTGTAAAGAATATAATCAATCTGATTTCAGTATTGGCCATCTGGTGGTATCCATGTGTAGAATTGTCTCATGTTGCTGAAAGAGAGCATTTGCTATGATCAGTGTGTTATTCTGTAGAACTATGTTAGTGTTTATCCTGCTTCATTTTTTTATTCCAAGGCCAAAAACTTTTCTGTTACTCCAGGTATCTCTTGACTTCCTATTTGGAATTCTAATACCCCATTATTATATATATATATATATATATATATGTTCTAAAAGTTCTAAAAGGTGTTATAAATATATATACAGATATAGATATATATAGATAGATAGATAGATAGATAGATAGATAGATAGATAGATAGATGGATAGATAGATAAATATACACCCTGGAGAAGGGAATGGCAAGCCACTTCAGTATTCTTGCCTTGAGAATCCCATGAACAGTATGAAAAGGCAAAATGATAGGATACCAAAAGAGGAACTCCCCAGGTCATTAGGTGTCCAATATGCTACTGGAGATCAGTGGACAAATAACTCCAGAAAGAATGAAGGGATGGAGTCAAATCAAAAACAATACCCAGCTGTGGATGTGACTGGTGAGAAAAGTAAGATCCGATGCTGTAAAGAGCAATATTACATAGGAACCTAGAATGTCAGGTTCATGAATCAAGGCAAATTGGAAGAGGTCAAACAAGAGATGGCAAGGGTGAACGTTGACATTCTAGGAATCACCGAACTAAAATGGACTGGAATGGGTGAATTTAACTCAGAGGACCATTATATCTACTACTGCAGGCAGGAATCCCTCAGAAGAAATGGAGTAGTCATCATGGTCAACAAAAGAGTCCGAAATGCAGTACTTGGATGCAATCTCAAAAATGACAGAATGATCTGTATTCGTCTCCAAGGTATACGATTCAATTTCACAGTTATCCAAGTCTATGCCCAAACCAGTAATGCTGAACAACCTGAAGTTGAACGGTTTTATGAAGACCTACAAGACCTTTTAGAACTAACACCCAAAAAAGATGTCCTTTTCATTATAGGGGACTGGAGTGCAAAAGTAGGAAGTCAAGAAACACCTGGAGTAATAGGTAAATTTGGCCTTGGAATGAGGAATGAAGCAGGGCAAAGAATAATAGAGTTTTGCCAAGAAAATGGACTGGTCATAGCAAACACCCTCTTCCAACAACACAAGAGAAGACTCTACACGTGGACATCACAAGATGGTTAACACTGAAATCAGATTGATTATAATCTTTGAAGCCAAAGATGGAGAAGCTCTATACAGACAACAAAAACAAGGCCAGGAGATGACTGTGGCTCAGATCATGAACTCCTTATTACCAAATTCAGACTGAAATTGAAGAAAGTAGGGAAAACCGCTAGACCATTCAGGTATGACCTAAATCTAATCCCTTATGATTATACAGTGGAAGTGAGAAATAGATTTAAGGGCCTAGATCTGATAGATAGAGTGCCTGATGAAATATGGAATGAGGTTCGTGACATTGTACAGGAGACAGGGATCAAGACCATCCCCATGGAAAAGAAATGTAAAAAAAGCAAAATGGCTGTCTGGGGAGGTCTTACAAATAGCTGTGAAAAGAAGAGAGACAAAAAGCAAAGGAGAAAAGGAAAGATGTAAGCATCTGAATCCAGAGTTCCAAAGAATAGCAAGAAGAGATAAGAAAGCCTTCTTCAGTGATCAATGCAAAGAAATAGAGGAAAACAACAGAATAGGAAGGCCTAGAGATCTCTTCAAGAAAATTGGAGATAACAAGGGAAACTTTCATTAAAAGATAAAATCAATAAGGACAGAAATGGTATGGCCCTAAAAGAAGCAGAACATATTAAGAAGAGGTGGCGAGAATACATGGAAGAACTGTACGAAAAACATCTTCACGATCCAGATAATCATGATGATGTGATCACTAATCAGAGTCAGATATCTTGGAATGTGAAGTCAAGTGGGCCTTAGAAAGCATCACTATGAACAAAGCTAGTGGAGGTGATGGAGTTCCAGTTGAGCTCCTTCAAATCCTGAAAGATGATGCTGTGAACGTGCTGCACTCAATATGCCAGCAAATTTGGAAAAGTCATTAGTGGCCAATGGACTGGAAAAGGTCAGCTTTCATTCTAATCCCAAAGAAAGGCAATGCCAAAGATTGCTCAAACTACAGCACAACTACACTCATCTCACATGCTAGTAAAATAATGCTCAAAATTCTCCAAGCCAGGCTTCAGCAATACCTGAACTGTGAACTCCCTGATGTTCAAGCTGGTTTTAGCAAAGGCAGAGGAGCCAGAGATCAAATTGCCAACATCTGCTGGATCATGGAAAAAGCAAGAGAGTTCCAGAAAAACATATATTTCTGCTTTATTGACTATGCTAAAGCCTTTGGCTGTGTGGATCACAATAAACTGTGGAAAATTCTGAAAGAGATGGGAATACCAGACCGCCTTACCTGCCTCTTGAGAAATCTGTATGCAGGTCAGAAAGCAACAATTAGAACTGGACATGGAACAACAGACTGGTTCCAAATAGGAAAAGGAGTATGTCAAGGCTGTATATTGTCACCCTGCTTATTTAATTTCTATGCAGAGTACATCATGAGAAACGCTGGACTGGAAGAAACACAAGCTGGAATCCAGATTGCCAGGAGAAATATCAATAACCTCAGATATGCAGATGACACCACTCTTATGGCAGAAAGTGAAGAGGACCTAAAAAGCCTCCTGATGAAAGTGAAAGAGGAGAGCGAAAAAGTTGGCTTAAAGCTCAACATTCAGAAAACGATCATGGCATCTGGTCCCATCGCTTCATGGGAAATTGATGGGGAAACAGTGGAAACAGTGTCAGATTTTATTTTGGGGGGGGCTCCAAAATCACTGCAGATAGTGACTGCAGCCATGAAATTAAAAGACGCTTACTCCTTTGAAGAAAAGTTATGACCAACCTAAATAGTACATTCAAAAGCAGAGACATTACTTTGCTGACTATGGTCCATCTAGAAAATGCTATGGTTTTCCCAGCGGTCATGTATGGATGTGAGATTTGGACTGTGAAGAAGGCTGAGTGCTGAATAATTGATGCTTTTGAACTGTGGTGTTGGAGAAGACTCTTGAGAGTCCCTTGGCCTGCAAGGAGATCCAACCAGTCCATCCTGAAGGAGATCAACCTTGGGATTTCTTTGGAAGGAATGATGCTGAAGCTGAAGCTCCAGTACCTTGGCCACCTCATGCGAAGAGTTGAGTCACTGGAAAATACTCTGATGCTGGGAGGGATTGGGAGCAGTAGGAGAAGGGGACGACCGAGGATGGGATGGCTGTATGGCATCACAGACTCGATGGACGTGAGTCTGTGTGAACTCCGGGAGATGATGAGGGACAGGGAGGCCTGGCGTGCTGTGATTCATGGGATCGCAAAGAATCGGACACGACTGATCGACTGAAATGAACTGAACTGAACTGATATATACAGGTATTACTTCTAAAAGGTATTTTAGGTCTTCATAGAACTATTTGACTTCAACTTCTTCAGCATCAGAGTTTAGAGTTTGGGGTATAAACTTGGATTAGTGTGATGTTGAATGATTTACCTTGGAAATCAACCAAGATCTTTCTGTCATCTTTGAAACTGCACTGAAGTACTGAATTTCAGACTCTTTTGTTGACTATGAGGGCTGCTTCATTTCTTCTAAGGAATCATTTTCCCCAGTAGTAGATATTATGGTCATCTGAATTAAATTCACAAATTCCCATCTATCTTTAGTTCACTGATTCTTAAAATGTCAACATTTACTCTTGCCTCATTTTGCTTGACCATGTTCAATTTACCTTGATTCATATGCCTAACACTTCAGGTTCCTATGCAATATTTTTCTTTATAGCATTGGACTAACTTTCACCACCAAGGACATTCACAACTCGGCTTAATTTCTACTTGGGCTTAATCTCTTCATTCTTTGTGAAGTTATAGCTCTGTTCTTCCCCAGCAGCATAATGAAAGCCTACTGACATGATGGACTTATCTACCAGTGTTATATCTTTTTGAATTTTTATGGGGGCAGGGTACTGAAGTGGTTTGCCTTTCCCTTCTCTTGTGGACTATGTTTTGTCATAACTCTGAGCGAGTTAAATATTAGGTATGTTGATAAGGAGTGCAAGGTCATCAAGGAGGAAGGATCCAGGGTTCTCACAGAGGAGAAAAGGACAAACTTTTTTTTTTTTCCTACATTTCTTCATCTTAGCCACATAAAATGTATTTTTTTCTTTAAGCCCAAGGCTCATGGCTCAACTGTATGTTTTTTCCTTAAGCTCTCTACTAATGATTATATAACAACAGTGTATCTTGCTCACAGACATGTTTTTCCTGCTTAACAGGAACATTCTGACTAATCTTGTTATCTTAAGACAAATGTGTGGGAGTGTGTCTAGTAAGAACTTTTTATTGTTCTAATTTTATTAATTTAAGATGTATGTTGTGGAAGTGAGTCTGGTAAAGGTATATAAGGACTTCTTAAGACTAGTGAGGGGGCCACTCCCCAACCCCCTTCTGATGTTTTTTTCAGAAGTTTTCTCTGTCCTTTTTCACTGTAATAAAACTTCTGCCACACGAAAGCTCTGAATAATCAAGCCTGGTCCCTGATCCTGAAACTACATATTCCTCTTTGAATACCACAAATCTGACATCGTACACTGTAAGCTATCAATTCTCTAACATGTCCTGTCCATCCTCATTGGCCCTGCACAGCCTGACTCCTAGCTTCATTGATTTGCACAAGACTGTGATCCATGTGATCATTTTTGGTTAGTTTTCTTTAATTGTATTTCCCTTATGGAGTCTGTGGAATTGTAGTTCTTGCTTCCTCTGTCTGCCTTTTGATAGATGAGAATATAGGCTTGTGCAAGTTTCCTGATAGGAGGTACTGGTTGTGGGGAAAACTTGGTCTTGCTCTGGTGAGCAGAGCCATGCTCAGTAAAACTTTAATGTAATTTTCTGCTGTTGGGTGGGGCTGTGCTCCCTCCCTGTTAGTTCCTTGGCTTAAGGCTACCCTGACCTGGAGTATACAGACTCTATGGTAGAAGTAAAGGTGACCTCCAAAATGACTTATGCTAACACATGCCTCTGAGGATAGCTCTTCCCAGTGCCTCTGTCCCTGCTGTGGGCCACTGCTGACCCAAGACTCGACAAGAGACCCTCATACACTCACAAGCAGGTCTGGCTCAGTCTCTTGTGGGGTCACTGCTCCTTTCCCCTGGGTCTTGATGCATGCAGAGTTTTGTTTGTGCCCCTGAAGAGCCTCTGTTTCCCTTAGTCTTGTGGAAGTTTTGTAATTAGTTCCTAGTAGCCTTCAAAGTTAGATTACTTGGAGCTTCCCTGTCCTTTTGCTAGATCCTCAGGTTGGGAATTTGGATGTGATGCCTATAACTTTCACAACAGTGCAAGGACAAGTTTGGTATTATTGTTCTGTAGTCTGCAGTTTGCCCACCTAGTGGGTTTGGAATTTGGTTTTAATGTGATAGCACCGCTCCTACCATCTCATTGTGGTTTCTGCTTTGTCCTCAGATGTGATGTATCTTTGTTGTTGTTGTTGTGTTCCAACATCCTCCTGTTGATGGTTGTTCAGCAGGTAGTTGCAAATTTTATATTCTTACAGAAAATGAGCAAATATACTTTTATTCCACCATCTCACGCACAATTTATGAGTAATTTCTTTGCAATTTTTTTTTTATTTTTTCAGGCTATAACCTTAAACACTATCTTTGTAACAAAAGTTAAACACAATTAGAAAAAAATAAAGTATACTTTATTAAATTGTTATTCAATACTCAAAGAAACCCTTATGTGAAAGTCCTATTTACTTTATGACATTGGTTAGCAAATATTTCTGCACAAAATTCAAGTCAGGAAAACATTATTTATAAATCACACTTTAAGCTTTACTTCTTTGTTAAACAAAATATTTATAAGCATGTTTAAGAATTATTTATTATTTATTTTTTAAATTTTTATTTATTTATTTTTTTAATTTTACTCAACAATACTGTATTTTTTTTTTCTGATCAAAGAAAGCCTTTATTTTGGACTACAATTTAATAAACTACATACATTGCATCCAGGACAGTTTTGACAACATTTAGGACAAGATTTTTTTCAATAGTGTTCCTTTGGAGTTGCCTCTTTTTATCTTTACTTGATTGATGAAATGAGCTAGTAAATTGCTAAATATGGATTGTCTCATGTGGTCACTTGAATTTTATAAACTAAACTTTGAAAACTTCAAATGAATCAAACAGCAATGCATTTTATACAGTTTCTTTGCAATAAAATTAATATTTTGTTAGCTATTTTTCTCTAACAGAGATTTCAATTTTAATTAGCAAATAGTTACCTCAGTTGACAACAAAGATGAATCTCTGTTGTGGTGGTTTATGAGTCATATTTTCAATGAAGGAACGGGATCAGTGTAAAACATTAAACACACATGCACATTGATATTCTAGAAGAAAGCTTAGGAAAGCATCTTTATATCCTACAACATGAAAAGCACTATCTATAAAACAGACAATACCTGATAAATAATACTATGTTAATATTAGAACTTCTGTGTATCAAAAGACACATTAAGAGAAGAGATATGCAGCCCACAGAGTGAGTGAAAATTTGCATAATGTGTAAAATGAGCTATATAGAATGCATAAATAACAACTTCAATTTATTATCTAAAAATATGACTCAATAGAAAAGAAAGGAAAATATTGTTGTTTGACACTTTACAAAAGATAATATCCAAAGACAATAAATGTGAAATATTATCAGTGATATTACTTTTCAAGGAAAAATAAATTTAAAAATAATTAGAGTTGCTACTTTGGATTCAGGATAAGATAAATCCTTACAATAGTGGCTACCATATTTATATAAAACAAAAAATCTCACATATAATATCTATCACAAGAAGCCAAGAAAATAAAATATTTTGTAGAAGATGAATCATTTTCATAAAACTGTAATTTACATAAAACAAAAATTAGTGAAACTAATCTGTTATGTTAAAAGTTACTACTAACTTGCAGGAGGGTAGTCAAAGAGAAAGTGCACAGAAAGACTTCTGGAATAGTGATTAGATTCTGTTTTAACCCGACTTTTGCTGATATAGTTGTTTTCATTCTATGAATATTTATTGTGATTTTTTGCCTGTGATTTATGCAGTTCTGCAGGTATATTATCACTGAAATGTACATTTCGGGGATAAGTAAATTGATGTAATAAAGTAATGCTCTCTATGTATATTTCCTTATCCCTAAAAATTATTGAGTTAACAGTGGAAAACAAAAATGCAACCATAAATAGGAATAGTGCATCAATGGGTCTAAAATATTAACAAGTTTTTAAACAAAAGAAAACCAGGGTCAGCAATATAGAAAAACTAAATCAATTTTCCTCTTAAAATCATCAGAAGTATGCTTCTGTGAGAAGGAAATGGAGCAGGACATTCTGAGGCTCCCAGGTGCAAATCTTTTCTGTGTCCCCTGTTTCTCACTTGTAGAAAATAGGCTTCATGGCACCTCCTTGATCCTCCCAGAGTTCCAAATGGCATATTAAAACAGTTACCAATCAGGTAAGGAAAGGATACAGAGAAAAAGGAGTAGCAATCAGGAAACAATAGCGTAGTCTAGGGGCAGTGTCCTGGTTCCTCTTCAAGGTATATACACAACAATATCACACCCTTGTCACCTCACCACCAACCAATCAGAAGAAAGCCATACATCCATTCTGCTGCCACTCCAAAATTTGACTATAAAAACTTTTCCCTGAAAGCTCTTGGAGACTTTGAGGTCTTTTAGCATAAGTCACCTGTTCTTGCTTGGCTCTGCAATAAAACTTTATCTCCAAATTCAAACATTTTGGCTTATATTAGCTTACTTGTGGTCAATAACAAGAATGAACATGGAAACAAGCAGAATTCATTTAAATAAATAAATAAAATAAATGTCAGAAAATGTGGAAATAGCAAATACATGAAGGCAATATCTTTAAAATGATTAAATACTTAGTAAAATAGTACTGAAGAAAACATAATTCATAAAATTGAAGACATTAGAAAATGCATAAATAACACGAGAAAGATTAAATTAGATGACATGGAAGCTAAATATAAAAGCCAAGTATTTTAAGCAAGAATGACTACATTAATGTCAATAAGAAAAATAAAAATCAAAACTCAAAACTGAGTACCATAAGAGACATAATTGAAAAGCATATTATTTAAAAAATCAAACCAAGACTAAAAATGAAGTATAAAATATCTAACCAATGATATATATGGGGAAAAGTTGAGAGACTGTATCCTCTACCATCTGATGTAAAGAACAATCAAATATATGATAAAGTGCTACTCACAGCTGAAGAAATACATGAATATACATACTGAAATAGGCAACAATGTGGTCATGGAAACAAAAAGCAGCAGCAACAACAACAAAAAGTATACAAAAAAATTAAACATCTATATAACTTAATCATGATGAAATTTCATATATTAACATTCAGTTCAGTTCAGTCACTCAATCATGTCCAACTCTTTTTGACCCCATGGACTGCAGCACACCAGGCTTCCCTGTCCATCACCAACAAATGGAGCCTGCTCAAACTCAATTCCATTGAGTCAGTGATGGCATCTAACCATCTCATCCACTGTGGTCCCCTTCTCCTCCTGCCTTTGATCTTTCCCAGCATCAGGGTCTTTTCCAATGAGTCAGTTCTTCGCATCAGGTGGCCAAAGTATTGGAGCTTCAGCTTCAGCATTAATCTTTCAATGAATATCCTTCAATGAATAGTTAATGTCTCAAGATATTAACATTAAAGACATCTAAAATATATTCATGGATGAAATAAAACTCAAATTACCTATAATGAAATTTAAAAAATAAATAAGTATCAAATGCTGGAAAGCAGTAGAAAAATATTTTTCTGAATTCACAAGGAAAATGTTTTCAAAAAGAACTGTCTATCACACAATGTGTGTGTTTGCTTAGTCACTTCAGGCCTGTCCAAATCTGTGGGAACCTAATGGATTGTAGCGCACCAGGTTTCTCTGTCCATGGGAATTTCCAGATAAGAATACTGGATTTGGTTGCTGTGCTCTCCTCCAGGGGATCTTCCTGACTCAGGGACTGAACTCAAGTGTCTTATATCTCCTGCATTGGCAGCAGGTTCTTTACCAGTAGAGCTACCTAGGAAGCCCTACTAAACAATATTAGTGAGATAGAAATTACTAGGTAGTTATTGTAGAACTATGGGATGTGGGTCTTGTTTTCAGTGAACACCTCCCTCCATTGTCCTGAATTCCTGAAATGTGTCTTTAGTCTAATAAACTGTCAGCACTCAGACCAAGGAAGGGCAGTAATTAACTTCTGTTCCATATGACTGAGGGAAAAATGAATCATTAATCTTAAGCCCATATATCTGGTCTGTGGTAAAATGGTCAGGAGGCATGAAAAAAAGTGGTAACTTAATCCAAATATCAAGAGAAACCAGAAAGATGTTAGTTAAGTATCTTGGCTTTAAATTGATTGGTCAGAAATACTATGCTTTAAGGAGTTCAGTTCAGTTCAGTCGCTCAGTCGTGTCCAAACTTTAAGACCCCATGAGTCGCAGCACTCCAGGCCTCCCTGTCCGTCACCAACTACCGGAGTTCACTCAGACTCACGTCCACCGAGTCAGTGATGCCATCCAGCCATCTCATCCTCTGTTGTCCCCTTCTCCTCCTGTCCCCAATCCCTTCCATCATCAGAGTCTTTTAAAATGAGTCAACACTTCTGATGAGGTGGCCAAAGAACTGGAACTTCAGCTTTAGCATCATTCCTTCCAAAGAAATCCCAGGGCTGATGTCCTTCAGAATGGATTGGTTGGATCTCCTTGCAGGCCAAGGGACTGTCAAGAGTCTTCTCCAACACCACAGTTCAAAAGCATAAATTCTTTGGACTGAGCCTTCTTCTCAGTCCAAATCTTACATTCATACATGACCACAGGAAAAACCATACCCTTGACTAGATGGACTGCAGTCGGCAAAGTAATCTCTCTGCTTTTGAATATACTATCTAGGTTGGTCATAACTTTTCTTCCAAGGAGTAAGCATCTTTTCATTTCAGGGCTGCAATCACCATCTGCAGTGATTTTGGAGCCCCCAAAAATAAAGTCTGACACTGTTTCTACTCTTTCCCCATCTATTTACCATGAAGTGATGGAACCGGATGCCATAATCTTCATTTTCTGAATGTTGAGCTTTAAGCCAACTTTTTATCTCTCATCTTTCACTTTCATCAAGAGGCTTTTTATCTCCTCTTCACTTTCTGCCATAAGGGAGGTGTCATCTGCATATCTGAGGTTACTGATATTTCTCCCGGAAATCTTGATTCCAGCTTGTGTTTCTTCCAGTCCAGCGTTTCTCATGATGTACTCTGCATAGAAGTTAAATAAGCAAGGTGACAATATACAGCCTTGACGTACTCGTTTTCCTATTTGGAACCAGTCTGTTGTTCCATGTCCAGTTCTAACTGTTGCTTCCTGACCTGCATACAGATTTCTCAAGAGGCTGGTTAGACGGTCTGGTATTCCTATCTATTTCGGAATTTTCCAGTTTATTGTGATCCACACAGTCAAAGGCTTTAGCATAGTCAATAAAGCAGAAATAGATGTTTTTCTGGAACTTTCTTGCTTTTTCTATGATCCAGCGGATGTTGGCAATTTGATCTCTGGTTCCTCTGCCTTTTCTAAAACCAGCTTGAACATCAGGGAGTTCACAGTTCAGGTATTGCTGAAGCCTGGCTTGGATAATTTTGAGCATTACTTTACTAGCATGTGAGATGAGTGTAATTGTGCTGTAGTTTGAGCAATCTTTGGCATTGCCTTTCTTTGGGATTGGAATGAAAACTGACCTTTTCCAGTCCTGTGGTCACTGCTGAGTTTTCCAAATTATCTGGCATCTTGAGTGCAACACTTTCACAGCATCATCTTTCAGGATTTGAAACAGCTGAACTGGAACTCCATCACCTCCAATAGCTTTGTTCGTAGTGATGCTTTCTAAGGCCCACTTGACTTCACATTCCAAAATGTCTGGTTCTAGATTAGTCATCACATCATCATGATTATATGGGTCGTGAAGATATTTTTTGTGCAGTTCTTCCGTGTATTCTTGCCACCTCTTCTTAATATCTTCTGCTCTGTTAGGTCCATACTATTTCTGTCCTTTATCGAGCCCATCTTTGCATGAAATGTTCCCTTGTTATCTCCAATTTTCTTGAAGAGATCTCTAGTCCTTCTCATTCTGTTTTTTTTTTTTTTTTTCCCTCTATTTCTTTGCATTGATCACTGAAGAAGGCTTTCTTATCTCTTCTTGCTCTTCTTTGGAACTCTGCATTCAGATGGTTATATCTTTCCTTTTCTCCTTTGCTTTTCATCTCTCTTCTTTTCATAGCTATGTGTAAGGCCTCCCCAGACAGCCATTTAGCTTTTTTTGCATTTCTTTTCCATGGGGATGGTCTTGATCCCTGTCTCCTGTACAATGTCACAAACCTCATTCCATAGTTCATCAGGCACTCTATCTATCAGATCTAGGCCCTTAAATCTATTTCTCACTTCCACTGTATAATCATAAGGGATTTGATTTAGGTCATACCTGAATGGTCTAACGGTTTTCCCTACTTTCTTCAATTTCAGTCTGAATTTGATAATAAGGAGTTCATGATCTGAGCCACAGTCAGCTCCCGTTCTTGTTTTTGTTGACTGTATAGAGCTTCTCCATCTTTGGCTGCAAAGAATATAATCAGTCTGATGTTGGTGTTAACCATCTTGTGATGTCCATGTGTAGAGTCTTCTCTTGTGTTGCTGGAAGAGGGTGTTTGCTATAACCAGTCCATTTTCTTTTCAATACTCTATTAGTCTTTGCCATTCCTCATTCCAAGGCTAAATTTGCCTGTTACTCCAGGTGTTTCTTGACTTCCTACTTTTGCATTCCAGTCCCCTATTATGAAAAGGACATCTTTTTTGGGTGTCAGTTCTAAAAGATCTTGTAGGTCTTCATAAAACCATTCAACTGCAGTCTTCAGTGTTATTTGTTGGGGCATAGACTTGGATAACTGTGATATTGAATGGTATGCCTTGGAGACGAACAGAGATCATTCTGTCATTTTTGAGATTGCATCCAAGTACTGCATTTCGGACTCTTTTGTTGACCATGATGGCTACTCCATTTCTTCTGAGGGATTCCTGCCTACAGTAGTAGATATAATGGTCCTCTGAGTTAAATTCACCCATTCCAGTTCATTTTAGTTTGCTGATTCCTAGAATGTCGATGTTCACCCTTGCCACCTCTTGTTTGACCACTTTCAATTTGCCTTGATTCATGGACCTGACATTCCAGGTTCCTATGTAATATTGCTCTTTACAGCATTGGACCTTGCTTCTATCACCAGTCACATCCACTACTGGGTATTGTTTTTGCTTTGGTTCCATCTCTTCATTCTTTCTGGAGTTATTTGTCCACTGATCTCCAGTAGCATATTGGGCACCTAATGACCTGGGGAGTTTCTCTTTTGGTATCCTATCATTTTGCCTCTTCATATTGTTCATGGGGTTCTCAAGGCAAGAATACTGAAGTGGCTTGTCATTCCCTTCTCCAGTGGACCACATTCTGCCAGACCTCTCCACCATGACCCGCCTGTCTTGGGTTGCGCTGCAGGCATGGCTTGGGTTCATTGAGTTAGACAAGGCTGTGGTCCTAGTGTGGTTAGATTGACTAGTTTTCTTTGAGTATGGTTTCAGTGTGTCTGCCCTCTGATGCCCACTTGTAACACCTACCATCTTACTTGGGTTTCTGTTACCTTGCACGTGGGGTATCGCTTCACGGCTGCTCCAGCAAAGCACAGCCGCTGCTCCTTACCTTGGACAAGGGTTATGTCCTTACTGCTGCTGTTCCTGACCTACAATATGGGATAGTTCCTCTACAAAGGATCATAAGAGAATACTGTCAACAATTATATGCCAATAAAATGGACAACGTGGAAGAAATGGAAAAATTGTTAGAAAAGTACAACTTTCCAAAATTGAACCAGGAAGAAATAGAAAATATTAACAGGCCCATAACAAGCATGGAAAACGAAATTGTAATCAGAAATCTTCCAGCAAACAAAAGCCCAGGTCCAGACAGCTTCACAGCTGAATTCTACCAAAAATTTAGAGAAGAGCTAACACCTATCCTATTCAAACTCTTCCAGAAAATTACAGAGGAAGGTAAACTTCCAAACTCCTTGTATGAGGCCACCATCACCCTAATACCAAAACCTGAAAAAGATGCCACAAAAAAAGAAAACTACAGTCCAATATCACTGATGAACATAGATGCAAAAATCCTCAACAAAATTCAACAAATCAGAATCCAACAATACATTAAAAAGATCATACACCATGACCAAGTTGGCTTTATCCCAGGGATGCAAGGATTCTTCAATATCCGCAAATCAATCAATGTAATTCACCATATTGACAAATTGAAATATAAAATCCATATGATTATCTCAATAGATGCAGAGAAAGCCTTTGACAAAATTCAACATCCATTTATGATAAAAACTCTCCAGAAAGCAGGAATAGAAGGAACATACCTCAACATAATAAAAGCTATATATGACAAACCCACAGCAAACATTTTCCTCAATGGTGAAAATTGAAAGCATTTCCCTGAAAGTCAGGAACAAGACAAAGTTGTGCACTTTCACCACTATTATTCAACATAGTTCTGGAAGTTTGGGCCATAGCAATCAGTGCAGAAAAAGAAATAAAAATAATCAAAATTGGAAACGAAGTAAAACTCTCACTGTGTGCAGATGACATGATCCTCTACATAGAAAACCCTAAAGACTCCACCAGAAAATTACTAGAGCTAATCAATGAATATAGTAAAGTTGCAGGATATAAAATCAACACTCAGAAATCCCTTGCATTCCTATACACTAATAATGAGAAAGTAGAAAAAGATATTAAGGAAACAATTCCATTCACCATTGCAATGAAAAGAATAAAATACTTAGGAATATATCTACTTAAAGAAACTAAATACCTATAAATAGAAAAGTATAAAACACTGATCAAAGAAATCAAGGAGGACCCTAATAGATGGAGGAATATACCATGTTCATGGATTGGAAGAATTAACCTAGGGAAAATGAGTATACTACCCAAAGTAATTTACAGATTCAATGCAATCCCTATCAAGCTACCAAAGGTATTTTTCACAGAACTAGAACAAATAATTTCAAGATTTGTGTGGAAACACAAAAAACCTCCAATAGCCAAAGCAATCTTGAGAAAGAAGAAGGGAACTAGAGGAATCAACTTGCCTGACTTCAGGCTCTACTACAAAGCCCAATGACAGAAATATGGATCAAGGGAACAAAATAGAAAGCCCAGAGATAAATCCCGACACCTATGGACACCTTATCTTTGACAAAGGAAGCAAGAATATACAATGGAGTAAAGACAATCTCTTTAACAAGTGGTGCTGGGAAAACTGGTCAACCATTTGTAAAAGAATGAAACTAGATCACTTTCTAACACCACACACAAAAATAAACTCAAAATGGATTAAAGATCTAAACGTACAACTAGAGACTATAAAACACACAGAGGAGAACATAGGCAAAACACTCTCTGACATAAATCACAGCAGGATCCTCTATGACCCACCTCCCAAAATACTGGAAATAAAAGCAAAAATAAACAAATGGGGTCTAATTAAAATTAAAAGCTTCTGCACAACAAAGGAATCTATAAGCAAGGTGAAAAGACAGCCTTCAGAATGGGAGAAAACAATAGCAAATGAAGCAACTGACAAACAACTAATCTCTAAAATATTCAAGCAACTTATGCAGCTCAATTCCAGAAAAATAAATGACCCAATCAAAAAATGGGCCAAATAACTAAATAGACATTTCTCTAAAGAAGACATACGGATGGCTAACAAACACATGAAAAGATGCTCAACATCACTCATTATCAGAGAAATACAAATCAAAACCACAATGAGGTACCATGTCACGCCAGTCAGAATGTGCGATCCAGAAGTCTACAAGCAATAAATGCTGGAAAGGGTGTGGAGAAAGGGGAACCCTCTAACACTGTTGGTGGGAATGGAAACTAGTACAGCCACTTTGGAGAACACTTTGGAGATTCCTTTAAAAACTGGAAATATAACTGCCTTATGACCCAGCAACCTTGGTTTGATCCCTGGGTTAGAAAGATCCCCTAGAGAAGGGAATGGCAACCCACTCCAGTACTCTTGCCTGGAGAATCCCATGGAGGGAGCAGCCTGGTAGGCTACAGTCCATGGGGTCACAAAGACTCAGACACGACTGAGCGACTTCACTTCACTTCACTTCACTTCACTATGACCCAGCAATCCCGCTGCTGCGCATACACATCGAGGAAGCCAGAATTGAAAGAGACACGTGCACCCCTATGTTCATTGTAGCATTGTTTATAATAGCCAGGACATGGAAACAACCTAGATGTCCATCAGCAGATGAATGGATAAGAAAGCTGTGGTACATATACACAATGGAGTATTACTCAGCCATTAAAAAGAGTACATATGAATCAGTTCTAATGAGATGGATGAAACTGGAGCCAATTATACAGAGTGAAGTAAGCCAGAAAGAAAAACACCAATACAGTATACTAACACATATATATGGAATTTAGAAAGATGGTAAGGATAACCGTGTATGTGAGACAGCAAAAAGGACATAGATGTATAAAACGGACTTTTGGACTCTGAGCGAGAAGGAGAGGGTGGGATGATTAGGGAGAATGGCACTGAAACATGTTTACTGTCATGTAAGAAACGAATCGCCAGTCTATGTTGGATACAGGATAGGGGATGCTTGAGGCTCGTGCACGGGGATGATTCAAACAGATGATATGGGGTGGAAGGTGGGAGGGGGTTCAGGATTGGGAACTCATGTACACCCATGGCGGATTCATGTCAATGTATGCCAAAACCAATACACTGTTGTGAAGTAAATATAGTAAAAATAAAATTTAAAAAAAAAAGGAAAGAACTGATTCAAATGTATTATTTTTAATGGCTGAGTAATACTCCACTGTGTATATGTACCACAGCTTTCTTATCCATTCATCTGCTGATGGACATCTAGGTTGCTTCCATGTCCTAGCTGTTGTAAACAGTGCTGCGATGAACATTGGGGTACACATGTCTCTTTCAGTTTTGGTTTCCTCGGTGTGTATGCCCAGCAGTGGGATTGCTAGGTCATAAGGCAGTTCTATTTCCAGTTTTTTAAGGAATCTCCACACTGTTCTCCATAGAGGCTGTACTAGTTTGCATTCCCACCAACAGTGTAAGAGGGTTCCCTTTTCTCCAAATCCTCTCCAGCATTTATTGCTTGTAGGCTTTTGGATTGCAGCTATTCTGACTGGTGTGAAATGGTACCTCATTGTGGTCTTGATTTGCATTTCTCTGATAATGAGTGATGTTGAGCATCTTTTCATGTGTTTGTTAGCCATCTGTATGTCTTCTTTGGAGAAATGTCTATTTAGTTCTTTGGCCCATTTTTTATTGGGTCATTAATTTTTCTGGAATTAAACTGCAGGAGTTGTTTGTATACTTTTGAGATTAGTTGTTTGTCAGTTGCTGCATTTGCTAGTTTTTTCCCATTCTGAAGGCTGTCTTTTCATTTTGCTTATTTTACATGTACTGTCTCCTTTGGACTTCCCAGATGGCTGAGAGTTATAAAATCCACCTGTAATACTGGAGACTAAGGATATGCAAGTTCAACCTCTGCCTGCAAAAGATCCCCTGAGGGAGGAAGTGGCAACCCACTCCGGGAGAGAAGACTCGCAGGCAGTAGCCCATGGAGTCTCAAAGAGTCAGACACTACTGAGCACACAGCATTGTCTCCTTTGAATCCTTCCCATAACACTTTTTAATCAGTATTATCATCCTATTTATCAACAATGAAGCTCAGTATCTAAAAGTTCAAATTACTTGCCAATTTCACACAGCTAGTATATCACAGGATACCACCTAAACCCAGTTCTATATAATTCAAATTTCATACTTCATTGCAATCTACCTGCAGCAAGGGACTAACTGTAGTCAGAAGTCAGTTTTCGCTAACTCTAAATTCAACTGATAAATCTCTTTAGAAGATAGAATTGAAAATTTTCTGAAACAGTTTTCTGCAGGAGTTGCTTCTATTGACTGGTTGGATCTCCTCGCAGTTCAAGAGACTCTCAAGAATCTTCTCCAACATGACAGTTCAAAAGCATCAATTATTTGGTGCTCTTCCTTCTTATGGTCTAACTCTCATATCTGAACATGACTATTGGAAAGGCCATAGACTCAACAGATACATCAGTTCAGTTCAGTTCAGTTCAGTTCAGTTCAGTTTCTCAGTTATGTCCAAACCTTCATGACCCCATGGACTGCAGTACACCAGGCCTCCCTGTCCATCACCAACTCCTGGAGCTTGCTCATATTCATATCCCTTGAATTTGTGATGTCATCCAACCATCTCACTCTCTATAATCTACTTCTCCTCCTGCCTTCAGTCTTTCCCAGGATCAGGGTCTTTTCCAATGAGGCAGTTCTTTGAATCAGGTGCCCAAAATATTGGAGTTTCAGCTTCATCATCAGTCCTTCCAGTGAATATTCAGGACTGATCTTCTTTAGGATTGACTGGTTTGGTCTCCTTACTGTCCAAGACACTCTCAAGAGTCTTCTCCAACACCATAGTTAAAAAGTATCAATTCTATGGCACTCAGCCTTCTTTATGATCTAACTCGGACATCCATGCATGACCACTGGAAAACCAGAGAGATCTTTGTCAGCAAATTAATGTTTCTTCTTTTTAATATGCTTTCTAGATTGGTCATAGTTTTTCTTTTAAGGAACAAATGTCTTTTAATTTCATAGCTAGCTACAGTTACCATCTGTAGCAATTTGGGAACCCAAGAAAATAAATCCTGTTACTGCATCCATTGTTTGTCCGTCTATTTGTGACAAAATGAAGGGACCAGATGCACTGATCTTAGTTTTCCAAATGTTAAACTTTTTTCCAGCTTTTCCACTCTCCTCTTTCACTTTTATCAAGAGGCTCTTTAGCTCTTCTTCACTTTCTGCCAAAAGGGTGGTGTCATCTACATACAATATTGATATTTCTCCTGGCAATCTTGATTCCAGCTTGGGCTTCATCCAGTCTGGCATTTGCATGATGTACTCTGCATATAAGTTAAATAAGCAGGGTGATAATGTACTGTGCAGGGAGCCAGTGTAAGGAATCCCGACCGTGGCAAAGGTCATGAGGAAGGAGGCCTGACATATGCTAAGGCAGAATCAGGCCTCACGGGTCCCCCTGGACATTCTCGAGCATCTACCTCCAAAACCAGAGTCTGCCTACCTTACCGCATTATGCTTTCACCTACACTTCTGACATTACGGGGGACTATCTCCCACCACCTCTCTCTGAAAAGGAGCTAACTTAGAGCTCCAGTTAATAAATCTCCTGGGCGTAACAAGAGTGTTTCAGTCCTCAAGCTCCTCTGATGGCTCTCTAGCCTGCCTGACAGGTTTGTCTGACCACATGTGATTGTTCACAGCCTCCCAACCATGAGAGGCACGAGATGCCATAAACTTTCTAAATACAGATTATTTTGAGAAGTTAGAAAATTATTAGTATAGTATTAGCAAGTTATTTAGAAATTATACCAGTGGAGGGTTTCTTTGTTGAGCCAATATTTGCTGCTAAGCCTCCATATCCCTTGCCCCTTATACACACTAATTGATATATCTAGCATATAGGAGAAATAAGTATTAACCTTGATATTAATCACATTAGACCTTAGGCTAAGTAAATTCTTCTCTTGATTATAGCCCACTGCACCTCTGCCCTGTAGGAATGCAACATTATCTGATGCCTTCAGAGGGTGGTGCCTGACTTAAGAAAAATCACCTTTAGAGAAAATAAGGTTTCTGGTTGACTAATCATCATCAGAAAGGTTCATAAAGTTTTAGCAGGCCTCTTGGCCAGAAAATGATGTAAATCACCTGAGAACTTTGTATATCGGAAGGAATGCAGAAAGTATGGTTTCAATAAGGGTCAAGACTGCTGACCCTGTGTGACTTTGTATTTTCCATTTATCTCTATGTATGACTTAAAAGTATAAAAGTGGCCCTGGAAAATAAAGAAACGGTACCAGTTCCTGGGAAGACTGATTTCCCTCCTGTCATCCTTTCTCGTTCTCTTCTTTTCTGGCTGATTTCCCGTCTGGAGCACGGAGGCTCACTGGGATTACTAATTTTGCCTAGGCTTCTAAGATCTGAACGGGGAGGCACTTTGTGTCTCCGCTCCTCCGGGAGACCGGAAAGACGCCTGTGGCCTATGTAGGCAGTGCAAACCCCTTGTCTCAGGGTTTTATTGGTTTTCCACGTAAACCAAGTTATTCAGCCTCTTTTCTCCACTAATTTTCCTACTACACTATTCTTTTTTAATCTCTCTCCATATCTTTAATGAAACAATTTTCCTCTAAACGCCAACTCCATCTCCGCTTTGAATTACCCTGGATCCACCGAGGCTGGACCCTAGCAATACAGCCTTGATGTTTTCCTTTACCCATTTGGAATCAGTGCATTGTTCCATGTCTGGTTCTAACTGCTGTTTCTTGAACTGCATACAGCTTTCTCAGGAGGCAGTTAAAATGGAATGGTGTTCCCATCTCTTTAAGAATTTTCCACAGTTGTTGTGATATACACAGCGAAAGGCTTTAGCATAGTCAGTGATGCAGAAGTTGATGTTTGTTTTTTTTTCTTTCTGATTTTTTTTTTTCTATGATCTAATGGATGCTAGCAACTTGATCTCTGGTTCCACCTTTTCTAAATCCAGCTTGAACATCTGGATGTTCTCAGTTCAAGTACTGCTGAAGCCTAGCTTAGAAAATATTGAATATTTCTTTTGAAGTGTGTGAGATGAGTGCAATTATGTGATAGTTTGAATATTTTTTGGCATTAGCTTTCTTTGGGATAGAAATGAAAATGCTTTTTTTTTTTTTTTTTTAATCCTGTGGCCATTGCTGAGTTTTCCAAAGTTGCTGGCATATTGAGTGAAGCACTTTAACATCAGCAGCCTTTACAATTTTAATTCCTCCTAGTTTAGGGCACATTACAATTATGAATAAAATGCTAAAATCACAATTTAAATGAACAAATGAAATAATGGGTAAGATTAGAAACAATAAGAAGCATTGTGAGACATGAGTAAGTTCTTCTCAAACTACTGTATGTGTCTGGGGTATTTTTTAATTAACAAAACCATAGGGCATGAGAACAAAAACAAAATCTGTCCTCCTCACACATTATGAATTCATATCCAATATGCCAGTGCAAAGCTTGTGATACTCAAAAATATCCAAAAGTGCCACCACTTGTGTCAGTATAAATAAATGAACCAAATATCCTGCAATGATAGCTTTGCCTGTCACCCTTGTTACTGATTGGAGGTACAAAAAAATCAGTATAGCAAAATGTCTTTTTTAATTTATTTTTATTTTTTAATTAAATTTTTATTTTTACTTTATTTTACTTTACAATACTGTATTGGTTTTGCCATACATTGACATGAATCCACCACGGGTGTACCTACATTCTCAAACATGAGCCCCCCCCTCCCACCTCCCTCCCCATAACATCTCTCTGGGTCATCCCCGTGCACCAGCCCCAAGCATGCTGTATCCTGCATCGGACATAGTCTGGCGATTTGGTTCTTACATGATAGTATACATGTTTCAAGGCCATTCTCCCAAATCATCCCACCCTCTCCCTCTCCCTCTGAGTCCAAAAGTCCACTATACATATCTGTGTCTTTTTTGCTGTCTTGCATACAGGGTCATCATTGCCATCTTTCTAAATTCCATATATATGTGTTAGTATACTGTATTGGTGTTTTTGTTTCTGGTTTAATTCATTCTGTATAATCAGCTGCAGTTTCATCCATCTCATCAGAACTGATTCACATGTATTCTTTTTAATGGCTGAGTAATACTCCATTGGGTATATGTACAGAATGTCTTTTTTTAAAAGTTTCTTTACTGCCCTCATAGGACCATCAATTAAAAAAAAAAAAAAAAGACAACCTAGGAGTTGAGAGTTATGCTTTACTAAGTGTACATTCTAAGGGCTTCAAGCCTGGGAGACAGACTCAGATAACTGTGAGGGACTGCTCAGAAGAGGCAAGGAAGGAGTTAGGATATAAGGATATCAAAAATTACCGTGTCCAACTCTTTGTGATCCCATGGACTGAAGCCTACCAGGCTCCTCCCTCCATGGGATTCTCCAGGAAAGAGTGCTGGAGTGGTTTGCCATTTCCTTCTCCAGGGGATCTTCCCAACCCAGCGATCGAACCCAGGTCTCCCACATTCCAGGCAGACGCTTTAACCTCTGAGCCACCAGGGAAGCCCTAATTAAAGAATATCAGATATCTAAAGTTAATGAATTTAGCACTTATCTTTGTATTAGGACTTCCCTCATAGCTCAGTAGGTAAAGAATCTACCTGCAATGCAGGAGACCTGGGTTCAATCCTTGGATTGGGAAGATCCCCTGGAGAAGGAAATGGCAACTCACTCCAGTATTCTTGCCTGGAGAATCCCATGGACAGAAGGGCCTGGCAGGCTACAGTCCATGGGGTCACAATAGTCAGATATGACTTAGAGACTAAACCACCAACACCAGGTATGAACGTGAACGTGAAGTCGCTCAGTCGTGTCCGACTCTTTGTGAGTCCCCATGGACTGTAGCCTACCAGACTCCTCTGTCCATGGGATTTTCCAGGCAATAGTACAGGAGTGGATTGCCATTTCTTTCTCCAAGGGACCTTCCCAACCCAGGGATCAAACCCGGGTCTTCCGCATCGTAGACAGACGCTTTACCATCTGAGCCACAAGGGAAGTACCACCATGTATGGGAAATTACAAAAATCTGGACTCACTGAAATCATCCTTTTGATATGAACCTCAGCCATCTAAGGCCAGTATTCTGTTCTCTCCATTCCTGAGTTTCCTCGAGGTGCACCACTGGGAGAAGCTGTAGTGGCTAAGGGGTTTGCAGTGAACAGATTTTTTTTTTTTCCATCCTTAATTCTCTAGAGGCCTCACTGCTGGGATGGTTGGCTGTAGCACATTGATGGATGCAATATTCTTTGTTTACTGATATGTCAGACAACATTTTTCATTCACAGGATTTAGAGTCAGAATTTACTAAAGTTAAATGACCCTAAAATCTAGGAGCCCCCAACCATTTGGCAAAAGCAATTGAAGTGCTCCCTGAACAAATGGGCTTTCTAGGTGGTACTAGTTGTAAAGAACATGCCTGCCAATGCAGGAGATTTAAGAGATGTGGGTTTGAGCCCTAGGTTGAGATGATTCCCTGAATTAGGAAATCACAATATTCTTGCCTGGAACATCCCATGGACAGAGGAGCTTGGCAGGTTACAGTCCATGTGGTTTTAAAGAGTCAGGCATGACTGACGTGACTTGGCAGGCACACATGCACTGGATAAATATGTATTACAGTTAGAACAAAAATATCTTGCATAGATAAAGTTCCATAGGATTTGAGCTTACTATACCCAAAACACAAAGCACACAAGGAAGGTAGAAACATGACTGAGAATTTTTGATGCCAAAACTCAGCTTATCTACTTTCTCTATACAGTGGTGTTGAATCAAATCTCAAAGTAAGATTTTTTGGGTGAGGCAGAAAATGATAGCTTTATTGCTCTGCTAGGCAAAGGGGTACACAGTGGGCTTATGCCCTCAGAAACAAGTGTTCCAACTTGTGGAAGAAAATGACAAGTTTTATAGTAAAAGAGGGTGAAATTGGCTAGTGGACAATCTGCTGATATATTGGTGGTGAGGTAAGTAGGAGTCAATACCATCAACCTTCAGCTTTAACTGGTCTGTGGTGTATATGCTTGTGGACAGAATACCATAATTTCTCCCACCTGGAGAGGGTTTCAGTATCTGTAAAATAGCTCAAAGATGTTGTGGTGTGTATCTGTTGGTGGGGAGACAGGATCTTGCCCCAGTGTTGGTCTTGACTGTTTCTCCCTGGTCTTGCATCTCCTCCTCCCTAATTAATAATTGCTTGAATATGCCCATTAGAACTGAGGAAAAATCATGGAGGATGAATGAAGGCCATTTTCCTATAATCAAAGATAGGGTCACAAATGTCTTGCATCCAGGAAACCCACATGGTCCTGAACAGTACCATTATCAAGCACAAAGGCAGAAAGTTAGTATATTATAATTAGGTAATATGAAATGAAATATCTCCTGTCATGTAAATAAACAAAAAAATATCACCGCCATCAGTGATTTCAGGCCTCCAAATATGAATGAGTGTTACCAAAAGTAAGACAATGTCTGCGATTAAGCAGATACCACCACCCCCTCAGCGATTGCTGAGAAGCTTGGGGGAATGCAAGAAGCAGCCATCCCTCAGAGGCCACATCTGCTACTCCTAACTGTGAACACGGAGATATGGAGATAAACAATCAGGAAACAGGATTTGGCCCCAGATAGTACCTGAGGTGCATATAAAAGAAATGAATTCAGTGAGTCAAGAGGTTTGCATTTTTCCATACGTAGAACACTAAATACCTTAATTTGATATCTGATTATCCTTACTGCAATAATTTTTGATGTTTAGACTGCCTGCTCCCATTTTTGTGAAATTGTATATACCCGGGGACTTCCTTGGTGGTGCAGAGAGTAAAGAATCTGCCTCCATACAGGAAACCCCAGTTTGATCCCTGAGTTGAAGATTACCTGAAAGTTTGCTTGGCAGGCCACCCTAGTATTTCTTGCCTAGAGAATCCTATGGACAGAAGAGCCTGGCAGGCTACAGTCCACAAGGTCACAAAGAGTTTGACACAACTGAGGTGACTTAGCACAGCACATATAGCCTAATTCCTTTTCCCATCTTTGAGAGAGTACAGGCAGAAAGGCTAGAGGCCCAAAACAGAGGAAATAGGCTACAAGTGCAGACGTTTTTATTTCTCTCTTAAGCAGAAGGAAGAAACAAACTATGTGTCAGATATTTTCCCCCTTCTCTATACAAATTTAAGAGATTTCTTTTGAAATTATTTGTTGCCATGATGACACCTGGCTCCACCTAAACTTAACTTTTCTCAAACCTTGAGCAAACCAATGCATTTTTCTTAGGAAATTGTTTTTCTTAAGCTATGTTAACGAACTATGTATTTACCCTATAGTCTGTCTTTCTTCAAGTTGGTTCCCCCCAAGACTCAGAACTGAATTGAAAAACCTGTATGTTTTACTCATACATTGTCCTCCTAATATATGTTAAAAAAAAAAAAAAAAAACTATGTATTTACTTGGAAATCTGCTTTCCTTCAAGACTCATGTCAATCATTTTATAGCCTGGGGTGACGCATCTTGTGCCAATGTTATCTCAAAATGAATGCTGTGGGTGAGGGGCCTGGTGCCACTCTGAGTTTTGAAGCATTTTCTTCCTCTAATTAGCAGCATACTGGTAGGTATATAACTACTAGTAGGTATATAGTATGGGGACACTCTTTCTACCCCTCCTTCTGATGCCTATGTCAGAAGCTTTCTCTGCCTCCTTTATACTTTATAAAACTTTATTACACAAAAGCTCTGAGAGATCAAGCCTTGTCACTGGCCCTGGATTGAATTCCCCTCCTCCAAAGGTCAAGAATCTCAGTGTCTTTCATGGCTCAGCGACCTTTCCTCTCCTAGAATAGTTTTTTCAGGGCTACTGAGATGCTGCCTCCTGGACTCAGAGTCCTTAACGTTCCCACCAAGTAAAATAACTCTCTGCTTTCAGGTTGTGACCACTATTTTGTGTATAATTTTTAAAATTATAAAAGGTGTCTGTTTAAAATGTTTAACAAAATAAAAGGATATACCATAAGCATGATATGAAATGAATGGTATCTATAGAAACAAAAAAGAAGTATTAAAAAAATAAACTTTCTAGAAATGAAGAGCAAATAATAACAGAAACTGAAAACCCACTAGATGTATTAAAAAGCATGAAAGCTGAAGCCAAAGACATAATTAGTGAACTTCTAAATAAGTTCAAATATTTAATTCTGAATAAAGGAGAGATAAGATTAAAAACAATAGAGAAGAGAGAACAAGAGGGCAGAGAAGTAGGTGGACGTGGAGTACATCTCTCTCCATGGATACATCAGGAATACGACTTCAGACACTTAAATACATGCAGAACACCAGCTGAGAGGAGAGAGGAGGACCTGATCAGTGGAAAAGAATATATAGAACCATGCAAAACTCAGTAGGATGAAGGACCCAGGGGGGTAAATGGGAGTGTTAGTAGGACTAGGCCCACCCTCAGGTGGGTGGGGGAACTGAAGCTGGGGTCCAATCCCATTAGCAGGGCAATTGTTTGAGTCAGAGTAAAAATATTTGAGGCTGAGAGTAAAACAGCTGATCTGTGGCAGCATAAATGGAAAGATAATCAAACAATCCTTGCCAGAGCCATATGTATGCTGGGCAGAAATGCAGGTCTCCTGGAAGGCATAGTATCTGGGAGCTGGAGTTTAGGGATTGTGGAGCAATCCCAGGGTGAGTACTGCTGACTGGGGAGAGACAGATCTAGGGGATGTGAGGGGGGAGATTGGTGTGGGGAATGGCTGTGGAGGAAAGCCAGGCAGCTGTGGAAGCAAGGTGATATCGCTGAGTCACACATAGTGGGTGGCACCATGTCATAGCCTCTCTGACCACACATGTCAGCATTGGCAACTGAATAGAGAGGCTGACCCATCAAATGTCTGACACACTGAACTACAGAGTAGGACTCCACCCAAGGTGCCCCTTTAAGTGCCTGATGCACCAAACTACAGAGTAGGAACTCAGCAAGGGGGACCCCTCTGTGTGCCTGATGTGGGGAACAAGAGAGAAGGACCCCAGGCAAAGGAACCCTCTAGGTGATGAACAGGCCGAGCTACAGAGAAAGACTGGCCACAGAGGCCTTCTGATCACCAGCTACAAGAGGCTCGAAAAACGACTCTGATGGAGCCTTAACTCCTGGGGCAGAGGCAGTTTGTGTCTGTGCACACCTGGTGCCACCAGGGTCCCCAATAGCCAGGCAGCTGAGGCACCTTCACATCCAACTCTCACTGGGGCAGAGCTGCCACAGGGAAACAGACAAACAAAAAAAAAATATTTTGTTCATGTGCACAGTGTCTCTCCGATTCTGTCTGACTCTTTGAGACTCTGTAGACTGTGGACTGCCAGGCTTCTCTGTCAGAGAGGTGTTCTCCAGGCAAGAGCTTTGGAGTGTATTGTCCAATACTGGTCGCCATTCCCTTCTAGAGCACTATATGTCCTGCTGTACTAGCCCCCAAGCCCGTGAGCACCTGGTCCTGCCAGAACCCCTGTGACCCAAGCAGCTACACTGCTTCCACACCTGGCCCTCACAGGGGCAAAACCAAGCCCTCCATGGTAGCCTCAGGAGCCAACCCCGAATGATGACCCACATGTAGAGGCGAAAATAAAACAACAATTGAAACCCAGGGGCAGTGTGGCTAAGGAAAAAGACTCAAAACCTTCCCACCAGTTGTACCAGCTGCAGATTAAACCCACACAATTAACTAAGCAGTCTCTGTACCTGTGGAATATATAAAAGGCCATTGAGAGATCCCACAAAAGAAAACACACTAGCTCTGATAGCTGTGGACATTGGAGGCAAGAACACACAGGAATTGGACCAGATTAGAATCTGAAGTGTCCCCAACAGCAGGTCCAGGGATCAGTACAGTGTTGGAGGACATCCTAAGGATGTAAGTTGGACTGTGATTCCCAGTGCGGGAAAGGAGTCTGACGGCAGTGACTCGAGAATAACATGTATTAGTCTTATTTTTTTTGACTTGTTCTATAGATTCTTTTGGATGTTTTTTCTTTTTTTTTTCCTCCCCTTTCCCCCATGTTGTAGTAGTTGATTTTATTGGCACTAAAAAATCCAATTAAACTTTTGAGCTTTTTTATTTATTTATTTTTTCCAGCAGTCAAATTTTTTATTGTTGTCATAAACCTCTGCCTCTACTTTGGGCTTTTGTAGTGCTATGGAGTTTTCCTCTCTCTCTCTCTCTTTTTTTTTCCTTCTGGTTCTTTTCTCATTTTTTTAATTTTAATTTTTAAACCTATTATTTTTTCTTCGTTATTCCTTTGTTTGCTTTTCCTACTGTTCTTTTCCCCTTGCAGTTAATCTTTAATGTATATAAATCTTATCTACCTCTGTTTAACTCTGCATATCTATTCTCTCTTTCTTTGCTTTCTCTCTTTTCCTCTCAACATATTTGCTAGTTTTATTTTCATTGCTTTATTCCCCAATTGGCATCTTGTTTTACTTTTGTTTTCCAGTTTGTGCTTTAATTATTTTTGTTCTGGTAGATATACTTTTGTGTTTCCTTTGTTCATTGGGTCAATCTACTGTTTTTAATTTTTGTTGGACTATTTTTATTTTGCTTATGGTTGTATATGTATATGTGTATATTTGGTCACACTTTGTATTGTTATAAACCTCTACCTCTACATTGGGCTTTTGTAGTTCTCTGGAGTTTTCCTTTTTCCCCTTTTTTCTTTCTTTTGCCATTTCCCCCCCCTTTTATCATTTTCATATTTTTAATTTTTTGAATGTATTATTTTTTTCTACATTTATTCCTTCATATACCTTTCCTACTCTTCTTTTCCCCTTGCAGTTAATCTTTATATAAATCTTCTTTACCTATCTCTATTTAAATTTGTGTATCTATTTTTTTTTCTTTCTTTCTTTCCTTTCTTCTAAATATATTTGTTAGTTTTGTTTTCATTGCTTTATTCCCCACTGGGTACCTTTCTTTATTTTTATTTTCCATTTTGCGCTTAAGTTAGATTTGTTCTTAACTGGTAAATATAATTTCTTATTTCCTTTCTTCACCAGATCAATATGGATACATATGTATATGTATATATTCCATTATTTTAATTATTATTTGCCTTATTCGTGACTGCCACTTGTCTGGGTTCATCTTTGGCTTCTCGTTTTAAGATATTTTGTATTTTACTCTCCCTTAATGCCATAACAAACCACTTGTGAAATCTTTGTTCCTGACCAGAGATCAAGCTCTGAGCATTTGAAGTGGGAGCATTGACTTCAAGAGCCTGAACTACCAGAGAATTAACCCTAGGGAGTATCAAATAGTGAGAACTCACAGAAAGGAAACCACTTGAGTACAAGATCCGGCATCACCCAAACACCAGTAACACCCTGTGCAGGACAGCTCATCTAAACAACAAACAAAACAAAAATAAAAACTAAGTCATCAGTGGACAAGACTACTACCTCACTCAGTCTTTCCCATCAGAAGAAAAACAAACAAACAAAAAATCAGCACAAATCTCACCATACATGAAACTCACAGAAACCACTGGACCAACCTTAGGAGGGCAGAAAGCAAAAGGGAGAAAGAATTCAACCTTCTTCAAGGAAAGAATTCAACTTTCCTTGAAGTCTGGGCAAAGAAGACCTTAAACACAATAGCTTAAAAACAAAAATGAAAAGGCAGAGAAATACTGCAGAAATGAAGGAACAAACTAGAAACATAGAAGTCCAAATAAATGAGTAAATAGGGAAATTACCTGAAAAAGAATCCAGAATAATGATATTAAGGATGATCAAAAGTCTTGAAAACAAAATGGAGAAAATGCAAGAACCAACTATCAAAGGCCTAGAAGAATTAAAGAATATGCATACAGGGACAAACAACACAGTTACTGAAATTAAAAATACTCAAGAAGGAATCAATAGTAGAATATCTGAAGCAGAAGAATGAATCAGCTGGAAGATTAAATGATGAAAATAACTTCTGAAGAGCTAAATAAAGTAAAAAGAATGAGAAGAGATGAGGACAGTCTCAGAGTCCTCTGGGGCCATATCAAACGCACCAACATTAGGATTATAGGGGTACCAGAAGAAGAAGAGAAAAAGTAAGATTATGAGAAAATTTTTGAAGAGATAACATTTGAAAATGTTCCCAGTATGGAAAACGAAATAGCCAATCAAATCCAAGAGGCATAAACATTCCTTTATAGGAGAAACATGCCACGGCTCATATCAATCAAACTAACAGAGACTAAACACAAAGAAGGAATATTGAAGGCAGCAAGGGAGAAGCAAAAAGTAACATACAAGGGAAACCCAACATACTTAACAGCTGATCTTTCAGGAGAAACTCTGCAGGCCAGAAGGGAATGGCAGGATATATTTAAATTACTGAAAGGGAAAAATCTACAACAAAGATTACTGTAGCCATCACGGGTCTCATTCAAAACTGATGCAGAAATAAAAAGTATTTTAAACCAGCAAAAATTAAGAGAATTCAATACCATCAAAACAGCTTTACAGCAAATATTAAATGGACTTATATAGTCAAGAAATACAATTGAAGAAAAAAAAGTCTACAAAATCAATCCCAAACAATTAGAAAATAGCAATAGGAGCATATATATATAATAACTTTAAGTGTAAATAGATTAAATGTTGCAAACAAAAGATACAGACTGGCTGAATGGATGCAAAAACAAGACCCAAATATGTGCTGTCTACAAGAAACCGACTTCAGACCTCTAAACACATATAGACTGAAAGTGAGCGGATGGAAAAAAATATTCTATGCAAACGGGAAGAAAAAGAAAGTGGGAGTAGCAATCCCCATATAAGACAAAATAGACCTTAAAATAAAGAAGATTACAAGAGATAAGGAAGGGCACTACATAATGATCAAGGGATCAATCCAAGATGAAGACATAACAATTGTAAATATCTATGCACCCAACACTTGAGAAATCCACACTTGGGAAATCTGTATGCCTGTCAGGAAGAAACAGTTGGAACTGGACAAGGAACAACACACTGGTTCCAAATAGGAAAAGGAGTACATCAAAGCTGTATATTTTCACCGTGCTTATTTAAATTATATGCAGAATACAGCATGAGGAACACTGAGCAGGATGAAGCACAAGCTAGAATCAAGTTTGCAGGGAGAAATATCAATAACCTCAGATATGCAGATGTTGCTGCTGCTGCTGCTGCTAAGTCACTTCAGTCGTGTCTGACTCTATGCGACCCCATAGCTGGCAGCCCACCAGGCTCCCCCGTCCCTGGGGTTCTCCAGGCAAAAATGCTGGAATGGGTTGTCATTTCCTACTCCAATGCATGAAAATGAAAAGTGAAAGTGAAGTCGCTCAGTTGTGTCCAACTTCTAGCGACCCCATGGAGTACAGCCTACCAGGCTCCTCCTTTCATGGGATTTTTCAGGCAAGAGTACTGGAGTGGGTTGCCATTGCCTTCTCCTCAATATGCAGATGATACCACCCTTTTGGCAAGAAGTGAAGAAGAACTAAAAAGGCTCTTGATGAAAGTGAAAGAGTAGAGTGAAAAAGTTGGCTTAAAGCTCAATATTTAGAAAACTAAGATCATGGCATCCGGTCCCATCACTTCATGGGAAATAGATGGGAAAACAGTGGAAACACTGTCAGACTTTATATTTTGAAGGCTCCAAAATCACTGCATATAGTGACTGCAGCCATGAAATAAAAAGACACTTGGCAGAAAAGTTATGATCAACCTAGACATATGAAAAAGGAGAGACATTACTTTGCCAACAAAGATCCGTCTAGTCAAGGCTATGGCTTTTTCACTAGTCATGTATGGATGTGAGAGTTGGACTATAAAGAAAGCTGAGCACCAAATAATTGATGCTTTTGAACTATGGTGTTGGAGAAGATTCTTGAGAGTCCCTTGGACTGCAAGGAGATCCAGCCAGTCAATCCTAAAGGAGATTAATCCTTAATATTCATTGGAAGGACTGATGTTGAAGCTGAAACTCCAATACTTTGGCCATCTGATGCGTAGAACTGACTCATTTGAAAAGACCCTGATGCTGGGAAAAATTGAAGGCGAGAAGAAAAGGAGATGATAGAGGATGAGATGGTTGGATGGTATCACTGACCAATGGACATGAGTTGGAATAATTTCCAGAAGTTGGTGATGGACAGGGAGGCCTGGTTTGTTGCAGTCCATGGAATCACAAAAAGTCAGACATGACTGAAAGACTGAGCTGAACTACTGCACCCAACATAGGAACATCTCAACACATAAGACAAACACTAACAGACATAAAAAGGAGTAATTGGCAGTACCACAATAATAGTAGGAATCTTTAACACCCCACTCACACCAATAGACAGATCATCAAAACAGAAAATTAATAAGGAAATACAAATCTTAAATGATACATTAAATGAGATGGATCTCTTTGCTATCTTCAGGACATTCCATTCAAATACAGAAGATACACCTTCTTCTCAAGTGCATATGGAATATTCTCAAGGATAGATCACATCTTGGGCTGCAAATCAAACCTCAGTAAATTTAAGAAAATTGAAATTATATCAGGCATCTTCTCTGACCACATAGCTATGAGACTAGATATCAACTATAAGAAAAAAAAAAAAGAAAAGAAACTGTAAGAAACACAAACACATGGAGATTAAACAATACATTTCTAAATAACCAACAGCTTACTGAAGAAATCAAAGTGGAAAAAAAATTCTAGAAACATATGACAATAAAAACAGGACAACACATAAACCATGGGATGTAGCAAAAGCAGTTCTAAGAGGGAAGTTTATAGCGATGCAATCCTTCCTCAAGAAACAAGGATAAAACATTGAATAGACAACTTAACTTTATACCTAAAGCAACTGGGAAAAGAAGAGGGAAAAAAAAAATAGTAGAGGAAAAGAAAGCATAAAGATCCAAGGAGAAATAAATGAAAATGAAATGAAAGAAACAATAGTAAAAATTAATAAAACTAAAAGCTGGTTTTTAGAGAAGATAAAATTGATAAGACCTTTGCCAGACTCATCAAGAAAAAAAGAGAGAGAAATCAGATCAACATATTAGAGATTACAATAGACAATGCAAAATACAAAGGATGATAAAAGACTATTATGAATAATTAAGTGGCAATAAAATAGATAATCTGGAAGAAATGGACAGATTCTTAGAAAACTTCAATCTTCCAAGACTGAACCAGGAAGAAATAGAAATTATGAACAACAAATTTATAAGTACTGCAATTGAACTGTGATAAAAAAAATCTTCCATAAAACAAAAGCCCAGCACCAGATGGCTTCACAGGAGAATTCTATCAAGCATTTAGAGAAGAGCTAAAGAGCTAGTGCCTATCCTTATAAAACTCTTTCAAAAAATTGCAGAGGAAGGAACACTTCCAAACTCATTCTACTAGGCCACTATCACCCTGATAGCAAAACCAAAGAGAATACATAAAAATAAAAAACTATAGGCCATTATCACTGATGAAGATAAATACAAAAATACTCAACAAATTTTAGCAAACAGAATTCAGCAACACATCAAAAATCTCATACACCATGATCAATTTGGGTTTATTCCAGGGATGCAAGCATTCTTTAATATATGCAAATCAGTCAATGACATATAGCATATCAACAAATTGAAAGATAAAAACCATATGATCATCTCAATAGATGCGTAAAAAGCCTTTGACAAAAATCAGCACGCATTTTCAATTGAAACTCTTCAAAAAATTGATATTGAAAAAACCTACCTCAACATTGTAAAGCCTATATATAATAAGCCTACAGCAAACATTATTCTCAGTGATGAAAAATTGGAAGCATTCTTCTAAGATCAGGAACAAAACAAGGGTGTCCACTTTCACTACTATTATTCAACATAATTCTGGAAGTCCCAGCTACAGCAATCAGAGAAGAAAACGAAATAAAAGGCATCCAGATCACAAAAAAAAAAAAAAAAGATGTAAAGCTCTCACTGCTTCAGATGACGTGATATTATAAATAGAAAACCCTAAAGATAGTGTCAGAAAATTACTAGAGCTAATCAGTGAATTTAGCAAAGTTGCAGGATACAAAATCAATACACAGAAATCATTGGCATTCCCATATACTAGCAATGAAAAATCCGGAAGAACAATTAAGGAGTCAAACCCATCCACCATTGCAACAAAAATAATTAAATATCTAGGAATAAACTTACCTAAGGAGAAAAAAGAATTGTACACAGAAAATTATAAGACAATAATTAAATAAATCAAAGATGACATAAACAGATGGAGAGGTATTCAATGTTCCTGAATAGGAAGAATCAATATCATGAAAATGACTATATAACTCAATTCAATCTACAGATTTAATGCAATCTCTATCAAATAGCCAATGGCATCGTTCACAGAACTAGAACAAAAACTTTCACAATTCATATGGAAACACAAAAGGCCCCAAATAGCCAAAGCAGTCTTGAGAAAGAAGAATGGAGCTGAAGAAATCTACTTTCCGGATTTCCCATTATATTACAAAGCTAGAGTCATCAGAACAGTATGGTACTGGCACACAAACAGAAATATAGACCAATGAAACAATATAGAAAGCCCAGAAATAAACTCATGCCCCTATAGGTACCTTATTTTTGGCAAAGGAGGCAAGAATATACAATGGGAAAATGACAGTCTCTTCAATATATGGCGCTGGGAGAACTGGACAGCTACATGTAAAAGAATGAAATTAGAACACTTCCTAACACCATACAGAAAAATATACTCAAAATGGATTAAAGACCTAAACGTAAGATCAGAAACTATAAAATTCTTAGAGGAAAATATATGGAGAACACTCGATGACATAATCAAAGCAAGATCCTCTATGACCCAACTCCTAGAGTAATGGAAATAAAACCAAAAATAAACAAGTGGCATCTGATTAAATGTAAAAGCTTTTGCACAGCAAAGGAAACTATAAGCCAGGGGAAAAGACAACCCTCAGAATGGGATAAATGGCAAATGAAACAACTGACAAAGGATTAATTTCCAAAATAAACAAGTAGCTCCTACAACTCAATACTTTCAAAACAAACAACCCAATCAAAAAGTAGGAAAAAGACCTAAACAGATACTTCTTCAAAGAACACACACAGAGGGCTAACACACACATGAGAGAAATGCAAATCAAAATTACAATGAGATATCACCTCACACCAGTCAGAATGGCAATCATCAAAAAGTCTACACACAGTAAATACTGGAGAGGGTGTGGAGAAAAGGGAAGACTCCTGCACTGTTGGTGGGAATGTAAATTGGTACAGCCAGTATAGAAGATGGTATGGAGACACCTTAAAAATCTAGGAATAAAACCACCATGTGACCCAGCAATCCCACTCCTAGACATATACCTTGAGGAAAACAAAATTGAAAGAGACACATATATCCCACTTTTCATTGCAGCACTATTTACAATAGCTAGAACATGGAAGCAACCTAGATGTCCATTAACAGATGAATGGATAAAGAAGTTGTGGTATATATACACAATGGGCTATTACTCAGCCATAAATAGGAATATATTTGAGTCAGTTCTAATGAGGTAGGTGAACCTAAAACCTATTATACAGAGTGATATGAGTCAGAAAGAGAAAGAGAAATACCATATTCTAACACGTATATAGAAAATATAGAAAAATGGTACTGAAGAATTCATTTACAGGGCAAAAGTGGAGAAACAGACATAGAGAATAGACTTATGGACATGGGGAGAGGGGAGGAGAGGGTGGAATGTATGGAAAGAGTAACATGGAAACTTACATCACCGTATGTAAAATAGATAGCCAACAAGAATTTGCTGTATGGCTCAGGAAACTCAAAGAGGGGCTCTGTATCAACCTAGAGTGGTGGGATGGGGTGGGATATGGGAGGGAATTTCAAAAGGGAGGGGATATATGTATACCTATGACTGATTCATGTTGAGGTTTGATGTAAAACAGAAAAATTCTATAAATCAATTGTCTTTCAATAAAATATAAATTAAAAGAAACAAGGTGAACAAATAATAAAGAATGATAAAATGAAAGTATTTAGCAATTATTGTCAGCCTTTCAAAGAAAAGAAAGAGAAGATATAACATTTAAAGAGATATTTGTTGATTTTTCACAATTGATGATATATTTGGATATACTGATTCAAGAAGCCTAGTAGATTTCAGTTTTAAAAATAAATAAATATTTGATTGCTAGATATATTATAATATAATGACATATCTCCAGAATCAAAGATAAAGACCCAATATATACAAAAAATTGTTCTTAGAGCCTGATGAAAAGGGAGGTGGTGGTTAGAATCTTAGCTTGGATTCTCCTGAGACCAGATCTTGAAAAATAACTTAGATGCAGATGGAGTCAGGGAAAAATAAACTTTTCTTTCACTTTTAGGTTTATCTGGATGGTTTAAAAATTAAGTTGATATGAGAAAACTTAAGAGGAGAAAATTAAACAAAATTTTAATACCATATATACATGGCAGAGACACAAGAAAACCAAATAGCTCACCAAAATGGCCAAAGACTTCACCTAAAATACCACTTTAGCTAAATACAAAACAGGGTGTTGCAATAGTAGTTTTGGTCTACAAAAAGGAGGAAGGCAATTCACAGAGAGAGAGAAAGCAAATGTTTGGTAAACAAATATATGCTGGGTCACTTAGAAACAATGATCTCTAGGCCCTGTTCTGTAACTCGCACCACATTAAGCCCATATTCTCTGCAGATATCTCTAATGATAGCTCTATTTTGCTCTATCCTGGGAAGAGGCACTTTATCTAATTATTTTAGGTAGTTAAAGGAGAGGTAAGAAGAAAAACATTCTGAGACTTCTGTTTCTTAAAAATAATCAGCCTAAGTTGATCCTCATTCTAAAAAGACGATTTTAGAGTGTCAAATTTTGCTCCCTTACACTGATATTATTGCATATGTGAGGTAGTGAGGAAAGTATGGGCAGAAAATGATCAAGATGGTATGACTGAGCATGCCACTATGAACAATAGGGTATTGGTCCTCCTGGGAATTTCTGAGAAACCTATAAAATGCCTCCCAAAGTTATATTCTTGAAAGATGCATGGAAATTGAAAGTTGCTCCCCAGTCCACTGATTATGCTAGATTTCCTGGCAGTGCCTGTATTCTAGCCCAATATTTAAAGCACAAGAGAAAACTCTGAGTAGAAAGCATATAGATGTACAATGGTGTGCCACACAACTATCTGGAGGGATAGTTTTGCAGGCAAATGCCATGTGTGAAATTCATGAAAAGGGAACATTCTTAGTATGTTAAAGAGTAGCCAGTCTGTTAATGTTACTGCAGCCCATGTGAGCAAAGCTGGGAAGAAGCATAAACTGAGGTCTTAGCCCTAGACAGAAGCCAGGTCACTGAGGCCATTGTAATCCAGGATATGTACTTTAGTTCTTATTCCAAAGCAATGGGAAATTTTCAAACACTAAGAGGAGTTATTTGATATATCATTGCAAATGTTCCTCTAAAATGTTCATACAAATTGTATTAATATAAGATAGAGTAGTGACAGCTATAAAATATAGGCCCCCAACAAACAGTTTATTTTAGGTTCCTATTTAAAGATCTAAGAGTTTCTAAATTGTAAAGATTTATGGTGACTGCTATCATTAGCAAATGTTTTCCAAAACTGCTCTAGGTATCATCATCCAACTGGAAAGAGTAAGAGCCTTGAAGATGATGTTGAGATATCTTGATTATTTAGGCATAAAAATCTCTTAAAGCACCTCATGCATAAGGCAATGGCTAGATCCCAATTACACTGTTATACTTAACTCCAAGAGAAGTTAGAGAATGTGTTCACCTGTTCATATAAGAAAATTGATTAATAAAAAGGAAACCATAAACAAATGAAAAGATAAGTAATAACAGGATGAGAGAAATCACTGCAAATGATTGTGACCGAAAAGGAGTTCTTTCCCCTCCCCCCCAAAAAAAAAAAAAAAAAAACTCACAAAACTCAACAACAACAAAAAAAAACAAAAACAAGCAGATGATCTAAATAGACATTTATCAAACGAAGACATACAGATGATCAACAGGAACATGAAAAAAATGAAAATGCTCCACATCAACAATCATTAGAGAAATGTAAATTGAAGTTATAATGAGGTATAATCTCACACCAATCTGAATGACGATCATCTAATTGTCTGCAAATAGTAAATGCTGGATAGTGTGTGGAGAAAACGGAACACTCCTATAAGTTGGTAAAAATGTAAATTGGTGAGATCACAATGGAAAACAGTAGGAAACTTCCTCCCCTAAAAAAAAAAAAAAAAAAAAAAAAAACTACAAATAGAGTTATTATATGATGAAGCAATACCAGTTCTAGGTGGTGGTGGTTTTGTTGCTAAGTTGTGTCAGACTCTTGCAGCCTCATGGGCTGTAGCCTGCCAGGATCCTCTGTCCATGGGATTCTCCAGATAAGAATAGTGGAGTGGGTTGCCATTTCCTTCTCCAGGGGATCTTCCTGATCCATGTATTGAACCTGGGTCTCCTGAAGGGCTTTCCTGATGGCTCAATGTAAAGAATCCTCCTGCAATACAGAAGACCCCAGTTCAATTCCTGGGTAGGGAAGATCCACGGGAGAATGGATAGGCTACCCACTCCAGTATTCTTGGGCTTTCCTTGTGGCTTAGCTGGTTAAGAATCCACCTGCAATGTGGGAGACCTGGATTCGATCCCTGGGTTAGGAAGAACCCTTGGAAAAGGGAAAGGCTACCCACTCCAGTATTCTGGCCTGGAGAATCCCTTGGACTGCATAGTCTATGGGGTCACAAATAGTTGGACATAACAGTAACTTTCACAAACCAATTATAGGTATATATCTGAAAAAATAAATCATGAGGTTAAAGGATCCATGCAACCCAAGGTTCAATGCACTACTATTCTACAATAGTCAAGACATGGGAGTAAACTAAATGCCCATCACAAATGGATGAGTAGAGAAGACGTGGTCTATGTTTATACATATATAATAGAATATTACTCAGCCATAAAAAGAATGAAATAATGCCATTTGCAGCAGTATGGATGGACATAGATATAATCATAATAAATGACATGTCAGTCAGAGAAAGACAAATATCATATGATATTGCTTATATGTGGAATCTAAAAACTGGTTTACAAACAGAGATTCACAGACTGAAAGCAACTTATTACTACCAAAGGAGAGAAGGGTATGGTATATATTAGGAGCTTGGGATTAAAATAAGCAAGTGGCTCTATAATTAATAATTTGTAATAGTAATGAATCTTCGTGTCCGACTCTTTATGATCCCGTGAACTGTAGCTCACCAGGCTTCTGCATACATGGGATTCTCCAGGCAAGAATACTGGAGTGGGTTGCCATTTCCTTCTCCAGAGGATTTTCCCGACTCAGGGATCGAACCCAGGTCTCCTGCATTACAGGCAGATGATTTAACCTCTGAGCCACCAGGGAATCCCATATATATATATGTCAATATATATAATGAAATCATTATATTCACATATGAGTGATAGCATATATTGTTACTTCCTTTCTCACTATTTGTTGTCATTTTTATTCAGGTGCTACGTCATGTCTGACTCTTGGTGACCCGATGGACTGCAACATGCCAGGCTTCCCTGTCCTTCACTATTTCCCAGCTTTTCTCATGTTTGCTGATATGGTGATGCCATCCACCGATCTCAGCCTCTGTCACCCCCTTATCCTTTTGCTCTTAAAACTTTCTTTGCATCAGGATCTTTTCCAATGAGTCGGCTCTTCACATTAGGGGCAAAAATATTGAAGGTTCATCATCAGTCCTTCCAATGACTATTCAGGATTGATTTCTTTTAGGATTGACTGTTTTGAACTTCTGCTGTCCAAGGGACTCTTAAGAGTTTTCTCCATTACCACAATTTGAAAGCATCAATTTTTCAGCACTCAGCCTTTTTCATATATGTTCTCATATTGGAACATGACTACTCGAAAAAACATACCTTTGATTACCTTTGTTGTCAAAGTGATATCTCTGCTTTTTAATACACTGCCTGCGATTGTCATAGTTTTTCTTCCAAGGAGCAAGTGTCTTAATTTCATGGCTGCAGTCACTGTTTGCAGTGATTTTTTAGCCCAAGAAAATAAAATTTGTCACTGCTTCCAATTTTCCTCCTTCTATTTGCCATGAACTGATGGGACCAGATGCCATGATCTTAGTTTTCGAATACTGAATTGTAAAGCAGCTTTTTCAGTCTCCTCTTTCACCCTCATCAAGACCCTCTGTAGTTTCTCTTCACATTCTGCCCTAAGTGTGGTATCATCCACTTCTCCAAGGTTATTGATATTTCTCCTTCCAATCTTGATTTCAGTTTGTGATTTATCCAGCCTGGGATTTTGCATGACGTAACCTGCATATGAGTTAAATAAGCTGGGTGACAATATACAGCCTTTTCATATTGCTGTCCTTATTGGGAACCAGTCAGTTATTCCATATCTGGTTCTACCTGTTGCTTCTTGACATGCGACAGGTTTCAAACGAAATGGGTAAGGTAGTCTGGTATTACTATCTCTTGAATAATTTTTCCACAGTTTGTTGTGATCCACACAGACAAAGGATTTAGCATTACCAGTGAAGCAGAAGTAAATGCTTTTCTAGAATTCTTTTTATTTCTTTACCATCCAATGAATGTTGGCAATTTGATCTCTGGTTCCCCTGCCTTTTCTAAATCCATATTGTACTTCTTTAAATTCTCGGTTCACATACAGTTGAAGTCTATCTTAGAGGATTTTGAGCATTACCTTGCTAGCGTGTTAAAAGAGTGCAACTGCGCAGTAGTTTCAGCATTGCTCTTCTTTGAGATTAGAATTAAAACTGACTTTTTCAAGTCTTGTGACCACTGCTGAGTTTTCCAAATGTGTTGGTGTATTTAATCCAACACTTCAACAGCATCATCTTTTAGGATTTGCAATAGGTCAGCTGGTATTTCATTACCTACACTAGTTTTGTATGTAGTGATGCTTCCTATGGTTCACTTGAATTCACAATCCAGGATGCCTGGCTCTAGGTAAGTAATCAAACCATCATGGTTATTTGGGGGTTAAGATAATTTTGTATATAGTTCTTCTGTGCCTGTTTGCCATCTCTTCTTAATATCTCCTGTTTCAGTTAGGTCTACACCACTTATGTCCTTTATTGGGCCCAACTTTGCATGAAATATTCCCTTTGTAACTCTAATGTTCCTGAAGAGATCTTTAGTCTTTTCCATTCTACTGTTTCTCTCTATTTCTACATTGTTCACTTAGGAAGGCTTTCTTATCCCTCAGTGCTATTCTTTGGAATTCTACATTCAGATGGGTATACTTTTCTATTGTCCTTTGTTTTTTGCTTCTTTTCTTTTCTCAGCTATTTGTAAGACCTCCTCAGACAATCATTTTGCCTTTCTTTTCCTTGCAGATGATTTTCATCACTGCCTCCTGAACAATGTTATGACCTCCTTGCATAGTTCTTCAGACACTCCGCCTATGATATGTAATCCCTTGAATCTACTTGTCACTTCCACTGTATAATAGTAAGGAATTTGATTTAGGTCTGACCTGAATGGTCAAGTTTTCTGTTTTATTTATTTATTTTTTGTTGTTTTGTTTGTTTGTTTTCCTATTTTCTTCTATTTAATTCTCTATTTTGCAGTAAGGAGCTCATTATCTGAGCCACAGGCACCTGCCAATCTTGTTTTTTCTGACTGTATAGAGATTCTACATCTTTGACTGCAAAGAATATAATCAATATGATTTTGGTATTAATCATCTGGTGATGCCCATGGGCAGAGACCATGTGTTGTTGGAAGAGGGTGTTTGTTATGACCAGTGTGTTCTCTGGGAAAACATCTATTAGCCTTTGCCTTGCTTCATTCTGTACTCCAAGGCCAACCTTACCTGTTATTCCAGATATCTCTTGACTTCCTGCTTTGGCATTCAAGACCCCTATGATGAAAAGGACATACTTTTTTGGTGTTAGTTCTAGAAGGTCTTATAGGTCTTCATAGAACCATTCAGCTTCAGCTTCTTTGACATTAGTGGTTGGAGCATAGACTTGGATTACTATAATATTGTTGTTTAGCATTTGAAATGAACCAAAATCATTCTGTTGTTTTTAAGATTACATGACATGGCTCATAGTTTCATTAAGGTAGACGACCCTGTGATCTATGTGATCAGTTTTGTTAGTTTTCTGTGTTTCTGGTTTTCATTCTGTTTGTCCTCGGATGGAGGAAGACAAGAGGCTCATGGAAACTTCCTGATAAGAGGGACTCATTTTGAGGAAAATTGTGTCTTGCTCTGGTGGGCAAGGCCTTTTTCAGTAATCTTTAATCCAATTTTCTGCTGATGGGATGGGCTGTGTTATTTCCCTCTAATTTGGCTTGAGACCAAAATATGGTGTAGGTATAGGTCCATGAATCAGGGCAAATTCAGTTCAGTTCAGTTCATTTCAGTTCCATTCAGTCGCTCAGTCATTGGAAGAGGTCAAACAGGAGATGGAAAGAGTGAACATTGACATTTTAGGAATCAGTGAACTAAAATGGACTGGAATGGGTGAATTTAAATCAGATGACCATTATTTCTACTACTGTGGGCAAGAGTCCCTTAGAAGAAATGGATAGACATTATAGTCAACAAAAGAGTCCAAAATGCAGTATTTGGATACAATCTCAAAAACGACAGAATGACATCTGTTTCATTTCAAAGGCAAACCATTTAATATTACAGTAATCCAAGTCTATGCCCTGACCAGTAATGCTGGAGAAGCTGAAGTTGAATGGTTCTATGAAGACCTAGAAGAATTCCCAGAATTAACACCCAAAAAAGATGTCCTTTTCATTATAATGGGCTGTAATAATGGGAAAATTTGGCCTTGGAGTACAAAATGAAGGAGGTCAAAGTCTAACAGAGTTTTGCCAAGAGAATGCACTGGTCAGAGCAAATACCCTCTTCCAACAACACAAGAAAGACTCTACATATGGACACCACCAGATGGTCAAAACCAAAATCAGATTGATTATATTCTTTGCAGACAAAGATGGAGAAACTCTATACAGTCAGCAAAAACAAGACCAGGAAATGACTGTGGCTCAGATCATGAACTCCTTATTGCCAAATTCAGGCTTAACTTGAAAAAAATAGGGAAAACCACTAGACAATTCAGGTATGATTTAAATCATATCCATTATGATTATACAGGGGAAATGACAAATAGATCCGAGGGATTAGATCTGATTGACAGAGGGCCTGAAGAACTATGGATGGAGGTTTGTGACATTGTACAGCAGACAGAGATCAAGATCATCCCCAAGAAAAAGAAAGGCGGAAATACAAAATGGTTGTCTGAGGAGGCCTTACAAATAGCTGAGAAAATAAGAGAAGCAAAAGGCAAAGGAGAAAAGGAAAGACAAACCCATTTGAATGCAGAGTTCAAAATAATAACAGGGAGAGATAAGAAAATAAATCAGTGATCAATGCAAAAAAAAATAGAGGAAAACAATAGAATGGGAAAGGCTGGAGATCTCTTCAAGAAAATTAGAGATATCAAGGGGACATTTCATGCAAACATGGGCACAATAAAAGAAGGAAATTGTATGGGCCTGACAGAAGCAGAAGATATTAAGAAGAGGTGGCAAGAATACACAGAAGAACTGTACAAAAAAGATCTTCACAACCCAGACAATCACAATCACTCACCTTGAGCCAGGCATCCTGGAATGTGAAGTCAAGTGGGCCTTAGGAAGCATCACTATGAACAAAGCTAGTAGAGGTAATGGAATTCCAGTTGAGCTATTATAAATTCTAAAATATGGTACTGTGAAAGTGCTGCCTTCATTATGCCAACAGATCTGGAGAAGTCAGCAGTGGCCGCAGGATTGGAAAAGGTCATTTTTCATTGCAAACCCAAAGAAAGACAATGCCAAAGAATTTTCAAACTACCACACAATTGCACTCATCTCACACAGTAGCCAAGTAATGCTAAAAATTCTCCAAGCCAGGCTTCAACAGTATGTGAACTGTTAAATTCCAGATGTTCAAGCTGAATTTAGAAAAGGCAGAAGAACCAGGGATCAAAATGCCAACATCCGTTAGATCATCAAAAAAGCCAGAGAATTCCAGAATATTCATCTACTTCTGCTTTATTGACCATGCCAAAGTCTTTTAAACTGTGTGGGTCACCACAAACTGCGTAAAATTATTCAACACATAGGAACATCAGACCTCCTGATCTGCCTCCTGAGAAATCTATATAAAGATCAAGAAGCACAGTTAAAACTGGAGATGGAAAAACAGACTGGTGTCAAATCGGGAAAGGAGTTCATTAAGGCTGTATATTGTCACTCTGCTTATTTAACTTATATATGGAGTACATCATAAGAAATGCTGGGCTGGATGAAGCACAAGCTGGAATCAAGATTACAGGGAGAAATATCAATAAACTCAGACATGCAGGTGACACCACCCTTATGGCAGAAAGAAAAGAAAAAAACTAAAGATCCTCTTGATGAAAGTGAAAGAGGAATATAAAAATGTTGGCTTAAAACTCAAAATTAAAAGCTTCTGCACAATAAAGGAAACTATAAGCAAGGTGAAAAGACAGCATTCAGAATGGGAGAAAATAATAGCAAATGAAGCAACTGACAAACTACTAATCTCAAAAATATACAAGCAACTTATGCAGCTCAATTCCAGAAAAATAAATGACCCAATCAAAAAATGAGCCAAAGAACTAAATAGACATTTCTCCAAAGAAGACATATAGATGGCTAACAAACACATGAAAAGATCCTCAACATCACTCATTATCAGAGAAATGCAAATCAAGACCACATTGAGGTACCACTTCACACCAGTCAGAATGGTTATAATCCAAAAGTCTGCAAGCAATAAATGCTGGAGAGGGTGTGGCAAAAAGGGAACCCTCTTACACTGTTGGTGGGAATGCAAACTAGTACAGCCACTATGGAAAACAGTGTGGAGATTCCTTAAAAAACTGGAAATAGAACTGCCTTATGACCCAGCAATCCCACTGCTGGGCATACACACCAAGGAAACCAGAATTGAGAGACACATGTACCCCAATGTTCATTGCAGTGCTGTTTATAATAGCCAGGACATGGAAAAAACCTAGATGTCCATCAGCAGATGAATGGATAAGAAAACAGTGGTACATATACACAATGGAGTATTACTCAGTTAAAAAGAATATATTTGAATCAGTTCTAATGAGATGGATGAAACTGGACAGAAAGAAAAACACCAATACAGTATACTAACACATATATATGGAATTTAGAAAGATGGTAATGATAACCCTGTATGCGAGACAGCAAAAGAGACACAGATGTATAGAATGGACTTTTGGACTCTGAGGGAGAGGGAGAGAGTGGGATGATTTGGGAGAATGTCACTGAAACATGTATACTATCATGTAAGAAATGAATCGCCAGTCTATGTTTGATACAGGATACAGAATGGTTGGGGCTGGTGCATGGGGATGATCCAGAGAGATGATATGGGGTGGGAGGGGGGTTCAGGATTGGGAACACATGTACACCCGTGGCAGATTCATGTCAATGTATGGCAAAACCAATACAGTATTGTAAAGTAAAGTAAAAATTAAAATTAAAAAAAAGAACCCTCAACATTCAGAAAACTAAGATCGCGGCATATGGACCCATCACTTCATGACAAATATATGGGGAAACAGTGGAAACAGTGACAGACTTTATTTTCTTGTGCTCCAAAATCACTGTAGGTGGTAACTGCAGCCATGAAATTAAACAACGGTTGCTCCCTGGAAGAAAAGTTATCACCAACCTAGACAGCATATTAAAAAGCAGACAGTGCTTTGCCAACAAAGGTCCATCTAGTCAAAGCTCTGGTTTTTCCAGTAGTCATGTATGAATGTGAGAGTTGAACTATAAAGAAAGCTGAGAGCCAAATAACTGATAATTTTAACTGTGATGTTAGACAAGACTCTTGAGAGTCCCTTGGAATGTAAGGAGATCAAACCAATCAATCCTAAAGGAATTCAACTTTGAATATTCATTGGAAGGATTGATGCTGAAGCTGAAACTCCAATACATTGGCCCCCTTGTGTGAAGAACTGACTCATTTGCAAAGACCCTGATGCTGGAAAAGATTGACTGCTGGAGGAGAAGGGGACAACAGAGCATGAGGTTGTTGGATGGCATCACTAACTCAATAGACATGAGTTTGATTAAGCTCCATGAGTTGTTGATGGACAGGGAACCCTGGTGTGCTGCAGTACTTAGAGTACAAAAAGTCGGACATGACTAAGTGACTGAACTGACTGACTGATTATGCACAGTGCTGCAATAAACATTGTTGTGCATGTTTCCTACAGATTATGGTTTTCTCCAGGTATATGCACAGGAGTCAGATTTTTGGACCAAAGGTTAGTTTATTTTTAGTTTTTTAAGGAACCTCTGTTCTGTTCTCCATAGTGTTTGTCCCAATTAACAATCCCACCAGCAGTGTAGGAGGATTTCCTTTTTGATACCTCTTCTCAAGATATTTATTTTTTGTAGACATTTTGAAAATTGTTATTTTGACCTATGTGACATCATACCTCATTGGTGTTTTGATCTGTGTTTCTCTGATAATTAGTGATATTGAGTAAATTCGTATGTGCTTTTTGGCAGCTGTATATCTTCTTGGAGATATGTCTATTTACATCTTCTGCATTTTTTTTTATTATTTTAAAGTAAGGCTTTATGAGATTACAGACCCAGATGAACTATTAAAGGCAGAGACATCACGTTGCTGACAAAGGTCCATACAGTCAAAACTATGTTCTGTTTTGTTTTCAGTAGTAATTTATAGATGTGAGAGTTGGACCATATAGAAGGGTGAGAACTGAAGAACTGATGCTTTCATAATGTGGTGCTGGATAAGACCCTTGAGTATCCCTTGGACAGCAAGGGAATCAGACTAGTCAACCTTAAAGGAAATCAACCCTCAATATTCATTGGAAGGGTGGATGCTGAAGCTGAAATTCCAATATTTGGACCAACTGATGTGAAAAGCTAACTCATTGAAGACCCTGATGCTGAGAAATATTGAGGACAAGAGGATGAGAGTGCTACAGAGGATGAGATGGTTGGATGGTATCACTAACTTAATGGACACATATTTGAGCAAACTCAGGAAGATAGTGAAAGACAGGGAAACCTGGTATGAACACACACTGAGATGCTTCTATAATTTGGAGATAAATATCTTGTCAGTCAATTAATTTACATGTGTGTTTTTTTTCCCCATTTTGTAGGTTTTATTTTCATTTTGTTTATGGTTTCCTTTGATGTGCAAAAGATTTTAAGTTCAATTAGGTCTCATTTGTTGATTTTTGCTTTTATATTCATTATTGTAGCTGTACTATATTAATTTTCATATCCAGTTGAAGATTGTTACTGGTAGATCAAAAGTCAGTGGGATATACTGGTTAACATCTGGGAAATAAGCCCTGAGTTTAGAATTTACATGCTGGGCTTAACCTCCATTACCATCAGTGTTTTAATCAGATATAGTAGGTGTGATTTGTGGACCAGTAGTATCAACCTCACCAGAGTGTTTTCTTTGTGACTACAGACCTTCTACTCAGATATACTATCCCAAGTTCTATATTTTTACAAAGTTCACAGGTGAGTTTTATACGCATAAAATTTTGAGAAGCATTGAGCTAGGTAATACTGCAGTAACAAACAACCTCAAATTCTTAGTAGTTTAAAAGTGTTAATTTCTCGCTTATGTTAACTGACCATCATAAGCAAGCATGGAGGCTCTGCTTAGCACAGTCACTCAAGGACTCAGTCTTTACAGTAGCCTTGCTTTCGAGCATTGCCAGTTGTTTTCAATTTTAAGAGGGAATTTCATCAAACTATTATACTACCAAATAAACTAATTATTGATATTATTTCTCCTTACTAAATACAAAATACTTTCTCTCTCTTCTGCATTTACTAATAAGCCTTGAAATTGTAGCAAATTGTAGTAATTTTTTTGTATGTTTCTGGGTTTATTCTATTAAAACAAAGTCCACATTGTTTTGTACATCCTTAAAAACTGTATATTAAGTTCATTAAAAAAAACTGATTAAATTGTTATTTTCTATTTTTTTTTTGGTTAAATAACACACTTGGATTCAAAGACAAATTTCATTTTCCAGAGTTAGAAATGTATTAATTTCTTTAAATAGAGCTTAATGCTAGGAAAGCCCCATTAAAGCAAGTTACAATCTGGAAATGTCAGAATGAGAAGACCTTCCCTGAGTTCAATAATCTTGATTGATGGGATGAGTTTAACCAATGAACTTTCCACTTTTGGTAGCACTTTTCATCTGCAGAAAATAGATGAAAAGTTGAAAGCATTAGTAGATTCTGGCTGCAGTAGTAATTCTTCCTAGGGAGTTAAAAAAGAAAGAAAGAAAGAAAGAAAGAAAACCCAAAAACTACTTGTTAAATTTCCTACATGTAGAAGTCTTGTAGCTTCATTGGAATCTTAATTAGATATTTCTAAGAGCAAGTATTTTTCAAGTTAGAGGTGGCTCACTATATTAAGTTATCTGTAGCCAACTGTTGCTGTCTTTCAGACAACCAAGCATACATTATTTTTCTCCTGTTTTTTTTTTAAATGAATCATCTGTACACGAAAGCAGCTCCTTTGCCCTTGTTTGTTTGTCCATCTTCCTCCCCCTAAAACTTAAAACAAGCATAATTAGTAGAAACAACATTTTTAGACAATGTAATCTAACTCCTGATACAGGCTCTCCTGAATTTCCATAATAAGAGTTGGCAAGAATACACAGAAGAATGGTACCAAAAAGATCTTCATGACCCAGATAATCATGATGGTGTGATCATGCATCTAGAGCCAGACATCCTGGAATGTGAAGTCAAGGGGTCCTTAGAAAGCATCACTACAAACAAAGCTAGTGGAAGTTATGGAATTCCAGTTGAGCTATTTCAAATCTTGAAAGATGATGCTGTGAAAGGGCTGCACTCAATATGTCAACAAAATCGGAAAACTCAGCAGTGGCCACAGGACTGGAAAAGGTCCGTTTTCATTCCAATCCCAAAGAAAGGCAATGCCAAAGAATGTTCAAACTACTGCACAATTGCACTCATCTCACATGCTAGTAAAGTAATGCTCAAAATTCTCCAAGGCAGGCTTCAGCAGTATGTGAACTGTGAACTTCCTGTTGTTCAAGCTGGTTTTAGCAAAGGCAGAGGATCTGGAGATCAAATTGCCAACATCCACTGGATCATGGAAAAAGCAATAATATTCCAGGAAAACATCTATTTCTGTTTTATTGACTATGCCAAAGCCTTTGACTGTGTGGAACACAATAAACTGTGGAAAATTCTGAAAGAGATGGGAATAGCAGACCACCTGATCTGGCTCTTGAGAAATCTGTGTGCAGGTCAGGAAGCAAAGGTTAGAAATGGACATGGAACAACAGACTGGTTCCAAATAGGAAAAAGAGTACGTCAAGGCTGTATATTGTCACCCTGCTTATTTTACTTCTATGCAGAGTACATCATGAGAAACGCTGGACTGGAAGAAACACAAGCTGAAATTAAGATTGCCTGGAGAAATATAAAAAACCTCAGATATGCAGATGACACCACCCTTATGGCAGAAAGGGAAGAGGAACTAAAAATCCTCTTGATGAAAGTGAAAGAGGTGAGTGACAAAGTTGGCTTAAAGCTCAACATTCAGAAAACGAAGATCCTGGCATCTGGTCCTATCACTTCATGGCAAACAGATGGGGAAACAGTGGAAACAGTGTCAGACTTTATTTTGGGGGCTCCAAAATCACTGCAGATAGTGACTACAGCCATGAAATTAAAAGATGCTTACTCCTTGGAAGAAAAGTTATGACCAACCTAGATAGTATATTCAAAAGCAGAGACATTACTTTGCCATCTAAGGTCCGTCCAGTCAAGGCTATGGTTTTTTCCAGTGGTCATGTATGGATGTGAGAGTTGGACTGTGAAGAAAGATGAGTGCTGAAAAATTGATGCTTTTGAACTGTGGTGTTGGAAAAGACTCTTGAGAGTTCCTTGGACTGCAAGGAGATCCAACCAGTCCATTCTGAAGGAGATCAGCCCTGGGATTTCTTTGGAAGGAATGATGCTGAAGCTGAAACTCCAATACTTTGGCCACCTCATGCGAAGAGTTGAGTCATTGGAAAATACTCTGATGCTGGGAGGGATTGGGGGCAGAAGGAGAAGGGGATGAAAAAGGATGAGATGGCTGGATGGCATCACTGACTCGATGAACGTGAATCTGAGTGAAGTCCGGGAGTTGGTGATGGACAGGGAAGCCTGGTGTACTGCGATTCATGGGGTCACAAAGAGTCGAACACGACTGAACAACTGAACTGAACTGAACTGAATTTTCATCATGCCTTATCTAAGTTGCTTATTCTTTTTCTAGATAAAATGAAGTAAAAATGGAGAAGCAAGCAGAAAAAAAAAAAGAAAAAATCAACAACAACAACACCTTGCTTTCTTCCCTCATCAAGCCCACTGAGCATTCCAGCGGGCAGATCATTTTGGCAAAGTAATGTCTGAAGAGTCACCCAATCTGCACTCAACAGAAAATGTCATGTAGCTGAACCTGAGTTCAGTAACATGTATACTAGACGTTTATTTTCTAATAGCTATTAAAATCTATCTGGTCTATAGATCACAAGAATATTGGTAATAGGCCACAAGATATCTTTCCATATAATTCAGTTAGTTCTCAGTACAAACCCATAGTTATCTTCATTTAGTGGCTGAGGAAACTGAAGCACAAAGAGATTAACTTTTAAACTTTGAAGTGATAGAGGATTTATGGAGACAAACTTATTATTTGGCCTTTATAATTATATTTAAAATATCAGAAGCAGAACTTTTCACAGATTAAATGCCACTAATACTAAATTCACATGTAATTCTTAGTGCCAAGAATGTATTTCTGAAAAATGCGTAAGTTGAATGAAACTGTCAGTAATTGAGATTGTGACCAAATAAACAGAAAAAAATTTAGAAAGATTTAAGTTTGCTGAAAATTATTGCTTTTCAATCACAAAATTCCTGAATGAAGTTTTCTGTTTAAACTGCATCCTTGGACTTCCCTGGTGGTCCACACTCCTAATGCAGAAGACCCAGGTTTGACCCCTAGTTGAGGATTCATATGAAACATGCCACAGTGAAGAAGTTTCATGCCAAAACCAAAGACCCAACATGCTACAATGAAGACTTGGTGTATCCAAATAAGTAAATAAAAATAGACAGATTTTTTTTTACAATGTACCTTCTGCAACATATTTTGTTTATTGCATGCAAAACTTGAGTCTCATCTGAGGTTTTTTTTTTTAATTAATTAATCATTTAAATTGGAGGATATTAACTTTATAATATTGTGATGGTTTTGGCCATACATTGATATGAATCAGGCACAGGTGTATGTGTCCCCCATTCTAAACCCACTCCCCACCTCCCTCCCCTCCTCATCCCTCTGAGTAGTCCCAGAGCTCCAGCTTTGAGTGCCCTGCTTCAGGCATTGACTTACACTGTTCACCTCTTTTACATATGGTATGATATATGTTTCAAAGCTATTCTCTTAAATCATCTCACCCTCGCTTTCTCCTACAGAGTTCAAAAGTCTGTTCTTTACATCATTGTCTCTTTTGCTGCCTTGCATATAGGATCATCATTACCTTCTTTCTAAATACTTTATATATGCATTAATATTCTATATTGGTGTTTCTCTTTCTGACTTACTTCACTCCGTATAATAGGCTGCAGTTTCATCCACCTCATTAGAACTGACTTGAATGTGTTTGTTTTTATACTTAAGTAATATTCCATTGTGTGTATGTACCACAACTTCCTTATATATTTGTCTGCTGATAGACATCTAGGTTGCTTCCACATCCTAGCTATTGTAAACAGTGCTGCAATGAACATTAGGGTAGAAGTGTCTCTTTCAATTCTGGTTTCTTCACTGTGTATGTCCAGCAGTGGGATTGATGGGTCATATGGCATTTCTATTCCAAGTTTTTTTGAGGAATCTCCACACTGTTATCCATAGTGGCTGTACCAGTTTTCATTCCCACCAACAGTGTGAGAAGGTCACATTTTATCTTCACCCTCCCCTCCATTTATTGTTTGTAGGCTTTTTGATGGTAGCCATTCTGACTGGCATGAGATGATACCTCATTGTGGTTTTGACTTGAATTTTTCTAATAACAAGTAATGCTGAGCATTGTTTTCATGTGCTTACTGGCTTTGGATGTCTTCTTTGGAGAAATGTCTGTTTAGTTCTTTGACCCACGTTTTGATTGGGCTGTTTGTTTTTCTGGTATTGAACAGCATGAGATGCTTATATATCTTGGAGATTAATTATTTGTCAATTGTTTTATTTATTATTATTTTCTCCCATTCTGAAGGCTGCCTTTTCACCTTGTATATTGTTTCCTTCACTGTGCAAAAGCTTTTAAGTTTAATTAGGTTCCATTTGTTGATTTTTGCTTTTATTTCCATTACTCTGGGAGATGGGTCATAGAGGATTTTGTGATTTATGTCAGAGAGTGTTCTGCCTATGTTTTCTTCTAAGAGTTTTATAGTCTCTGATCTTAAAATTAATCTTTAATCTATTTTTAGTTTATTTTTGTGTAAGGTGTTAGAAAACATTCTAGTGCTATTCCTTTACACGTGATTGACCAGTTGTCCCAGCACCACTTGTTAAAGAGACTGCCTTTTATTCATTGTATATTTTTGCCTCTTTTGTCAAAGACAAGGTGTCCATAGTGAAAGTGAAAGTCGCTCAGTCATGTCCAACTCTTTGTGACTCCATGGACTATTATTATTGATATGTAGTATCCTGTTAACATATACTTTGTTGTTTTGGGTTCATTGTTACAAATCGTTTCTGTGTTTCCTGTATAGAGAAGATCCTTTAGCATTGTTGAAGATCTGGTTTGGTGGTGATGAATTCTTTCTGCTTTTGGTTGGCTGAAAAACTTTTTGTTTCTACTTCCTATCTGAATGAGATCCTTGATGGGTAGAGTAATCTTGGTTGTAGGTTTTTCTCTTTTATCTCTTTAAGTATGTCCTGCCATTTCCTTCTAGCCTGAAGAGTTTCTATTGTTATCCTTATGGGGATCCCCTGTGTGTTATTTGTTGCTTTTCCCTTGCTGCTTTGAATAGTTGCTCATTGTGTTTAGTTTTTTGTTAGTTTGATTAAGAAGTGTCTTGGGGGGGGGGGGATGCCTTTGGTTTATCCTGTTTGGGACTCTCTTGGTTTCTTGGACTTGGCTGCCTATTTCCTTCCTCATTTTAGGGAACGTGTTGACTATTGTCTCCTTAAGTATTTTCTCATGCCCTTTCTGTTTGTCTTATTCTTCTGGAACACCTACAATTCGAATGTTGGGGCATTTAACATTCTTCCAGAGGTCTCTGTGGTTGTCTTTATTTCTTTAGTTTTTTTTAATTTAATTTAATTTAATTTAATTTTTATTTTTTCCTCTGTGCTTCATGTATTCTCACCATTCTATCTTTCACCTCACTTATCCTCTCTTCTGCCTCAGCTATTCTACTGTTGGTTTCCTCCAGAGTGCTTTTAATCTCAGTTATTGTATTGTTCATTATTGATTGACTCTTTTTTGTTTCTTCTAGGTGCTTGTTAAACATTTCTTGGTTCTTCTCAATCCTTGTCTCTGGTCTATATATCTGTATTTTCATTTTGTTTTCAAGATTTTGGATCATTTTTACTATCATTATTCTGAATTATTTTTCAGGTAGACTCCCTTTCTCCTCCTCTTTTGTTCAGTTTGGATTTTTATCATGTTCCTTCACCTGCTGGATATTTCTCTGCCTTTTCATTATGTTTAGATTCCTGTGTTTGGGGTGCCCTTTCTGCAGCCTGGAAATTCATGGTTCCTTTGATTGTGGAGTCTGCTCCTTTTGAGTAGGGTTGGACCATTGGCTTGTCAAGGTTTGCTGGTTGGGGGAACTTGTGTCTGTGTTCTGGTGTGTGGAGCTGGATCTTTTATCTGTGGAGTGCAATACAGTATCTATTAGTGATTTTGTGGGTGTCTATGAATTTGATATGGCTTTGGGAAAACTGTCTTTTAATGTTCACTGGTGTGTTCCAGTTTTGCTGGAGAATTAGCCTGGCGTGTCTTGCACTGGAACTTGCTGGCTCTGGAGTGGAGCTTGATTTCAGTATAGGTAAGGAGACTTTTGGAGAAGGAAATGACAACCCACTGCAGTACTCTTGACTGGAGAATCCCATGGAGGGAGGAGCCTGGTGGGCTACAGTCCATGGTGTCGCAAAAAGTCGGACACAACTGAGTGACTTCATTTTCACTTTCATGGAGACTTTTGAGTGGGCCCTTATCTATTAATGTTCCCTGGGATCAGGAGTTTCTGATGTTCTGGAGTTGAGCTTCCTGCCTCTGGGTTTTGTTCCCTTTCTTACATTAGCCTCAGGACTTTTTCATCTGTAGAGCACAGAACATAAAATCCCTAGGTTAACGATGAAAAAATTCTACACAGCAGGAACACCCAGAGAGATACCCAGAGTTAGATAGAGAAGAGAAGGGGCAGGGTGAGGGGGGTGAGATAGAGGTGACCTTGGGGAGAAATGAGAGTCAAAAGGAGAGAAAGCAATAAAGCCAGTAAGCAAATCCTTAAGTCAAAATGAAAACTGAAGGTTAGATTCTTAAAGGTACAAAATTGGTAACAAATATTATAAAGCAAAGACTAAAAGACTAGAATAGAGTTTAGAATCTCAAAGATACAATATAATTATGCAAAGCAAAATTGATCACAAAAATTAATATATATGGAATTTTCTTTTAAAAACAGCTTTTTAAAATGAAAGATAGTAGGATATAAAAATGAAAGTTAAAGGAATAATAAAGAACTAAAATTATATATATATTTATAAAGTGATAATACTAAAAATATAGCTCTGGAGCTGTTATGGGCAGTGTTGGGTCAGTAAAGTGTCAGATACTCCCTTGTTCTGGCTTATACTTCTTCTCAAAGTCTATAGTTTTCCCTCAAATGCACAGGATTAGCATTAAGTGCAGAGTTTTAATTTGTTGCACCTGCCACTTCCAGGGTTGTTCCTCCTCTGTCTATTCTGGCTTCTGATATTTGCACTTTTCTTCACTGTCTCATTTCAGCCCTGATCCAAGGGGGCAAAGGCAGCTATTTATTCAGGCTCACTTTTTCATTTGTGCTGTGGAAAAAGAGGCACACTGCAAACAAATATCACTGGCATGTGTGGGGAGTGCTTGAAGAGGATGGACCACACTGGGTTTGCCACAGCCCAGGTTGGTGTGTACTTCCAAGGTCCACACTGCCCAGGCTCCTGGATACTCCATGGGGGCACTGTCCCAAGTGGGCCCTGAATTTCATATACTTTCCAGGTCTAAGCCACTCAGATTCTCAGGGGCTCTTCAAGGGCACGAACCCAAATGGGCTATGTGTTTTGTGCCTTTCCCAGGTCTTAGCTGCTCAGGCGACCAGATTCTTGGTGAATGCATTGTCCCAGATGGGCCATGTGTCTTACGCATCTTCCTGGTCCCGGTCGCTTGGTTTCCTGGGTTCCCTAAGAGGGCACAGTCATAAGTGTGCCGTGTGTCTCCTCTGGGGAATTGATCTCAGTCTGTGACACTCCTAGCCAATGTGAACTGTTCAGGATCCCAGGAAGATGTAGTTAGCAACTGGCAGCCTTCTCACAGTTTGGTAGAAGATGTAGTCTCTGGGGCTGAGATTCCAGTGGCCCCTTGCCTTCAAGCTCTGGCTGTCACACACCTGCTTCTCTGCTTCAAGGGATAGAGAGCCCTAAACAACAGCCGGCTTGTGCTCCTTTGGTATGTGTTAGTGTGCAATCCTTTGTTCTGTGTGTCAGGGGTCATCATGCAGCATTAGAACCTTTCATGGGAAAGATCCCTTTTGTTGTTGTTGTTGTCTCTCTGGTAATCACATAGTTTGAATTGCTAAGTCACATTAGCCCCCTCAGATTGTCCTCAGGGTATTCTTGCTTGGTCCTTATCCTAAGGACTAATGATGCAGCACATGCCTCCGTGCCCAGCCCCTACTTGCTGCGGGCAGACACAAGCATCTGAATTGCTTCTTCACTGGTAGTTGTGGTTATGTGCCTATTCTGTGGGTTTTCTTTTTTCTTATTATGTTGCCCCCTGAGATTCCAAAGCTCCTCCCTGACACGCCTGTGAAATAGCTTCCCATTGTGTGGAAACTTCTCTTTCATGACTTCCTCCCCAGGATGGGTCTCCATCCCTAATGCTTTCTCTCTGTTTTCATCTTTCATATTTTCTCTCCTTTAGAAGAGAATGGACTGCCTTTCTGTGTATCTGTTGTCCTCCACCAGTGTTCAGAAGTTGTTTTGTGGAAGTTCCTCCACATCCAAATGATCTTTTGATGAATTTGTAGGGGAGAAAGTGGTCTCCTTGTGTATTCCTCTGTCATCCTGGGACCGGTCACCCACAGTTTTTTAATACTACAGGTGTGTCTATCTCCATACAATCAAGTTTAGGAAACTAGGCTACCTGAAAGAAACAAAAAAGTGTACTGTTATTTTCATTAAGTCTATTCAAAATTATCCTATTTAGGAATTCAAAAATTGACAATTACTTGTCTATACAAGAGTCTATATTCTATTTCTCATTCCTTCATCCAGGCTAGTCTTACCCTTTTGTTATAAAAGAACAAAAAGATATGCATATAATTCTTTGGTCAACCTTATTTCATTTTTACTGGAAGTCAGATACATAAAATAAAAACAAAACCAATTATTCACTGAGTTGAGTAACAATGTGATAATTCTAATTAAAATAAAACAAACAAAAAGTATGTATTTGTAATCCTTTAGTACTTTGGCCACCTCATGTGACAAGTTGACTCATTGGAAAAGACTCTGATGCTGGGAGGGATTGGGGACAGGAGGAGAAGGGGATGACAGAAGATGAGATGGCTGGATGGCATCACTGACTCGATGGACGTGAGTCTGAGTGAACTCCGGGAGTTGGTGATGGGCAGGGAGGCCTGGCATGCTACGATTCATGGGGTTGCAAAGAGTCAGATATGACTGAGCGACTGAACTGAACTGAACTGAGAAAGTAGTTAACAGTTTAAACCAATTGTGATTATTCATTGAAAAAATAATATCACTGAATATTGTTGGTAATTTTGTTTTGTTTGGGTAAGGAGTTGGTTTCAAGTAGTCTCAAATTTGTCTATGTGTTAGGATAACCTGGGGCATCAAAAAATGTGACATGCAAGTTACACCCAATACCAATTAAATTATAATCTTTAGGGCTGCAAGTTAGGTATCAATTTATAGTTTAAGCTCTCCAGGTGATTTAAATATTTAACCATATTTGAGGTCAATTGGCTCATTTACAGTTTATCCTTAAACTTATAATGACTACTACCATTACTTTAAAAATCTGACACCAACTGTGTTATATCAATTCCTTTCTATTCTCCTATGTTACATAAATCTTCCTGAAAAATGAGAGTATAAAAATTATTTGCACAGACCATAAGCAAATATGATTCATTCCTATAGTAGGGAAGTAACTTAAACTAGTTTGAGGCTCTACAACAATTTCGACAGACAGAACAATTTTTTTAAAATTTTATTTTACTTGCAACTATTTGCTGCTTATAACAGAGATTCTTTTCCTGGTCAAACTCTCCTCAGGTTCCTGTGAAATTGCTTTTTAACTAGACCATGACTTTTGAGCTTCTATTTTCAACTTGGCATTTTTCAATTTTAGCAGGAATCTGACTAAGTCAATTTGGTTAGAATGTTTAAGTCTCCATTGCTAATCACCCTCAACGTTTGATTGGACTTCTCATCCTCCTACAGCCTTCATGTAATTTATGAAGAAATTATTTTCAGCAAGAATACTGTCATATTTGGAGTTGACCCCAGTCTCCTCTACTGCAAAACCACAGTGTAGTATTTCCTACCTTATTGCAACAGTTTAAATAAAGTATATCTTCTTATTCTTTGATGTGTCATGAATAATTTCTCTTTAACATTTAGTGTAATTAAATATGAACAAGCAGTAATAAATTCAGGTCTATGTGAATTATTATTTTCTACAATTTTATTTTTTATTCATTTATTTATTTATTTTATGAAATGTAAAACCCAGTTCAACTATTTCAGAAACATTGAAATTATACAAGATTTAATAATGATAGACTCAATGGGCAGGATTCATTCTAATTTTTTTTTTTTCCTTAAATTTATCTATGTGATTTTTACATTCACTAAACTTTCTGGCCCAGCAATTCCATATATCATGAATACTCTATTATGTACTCTCCAAAGTCAGTTTCTCTGTTTTTCAGTCCATTTATATTTCCAAATTTCTTTAGTCAAGCACCTGTTCACAAGAGGCATGTAATCAATATTTTTTCCAGTGACTAATCCTTTCTAGTGGCTGTAATTGTTGAATTTCATCTTGGTTAAATCTCATACTAGGTGTATTTTCTTCTAGCTGAATTTTCTTCTAGCTGAAGCTTCAGCAAAAGAGATGTCATTGTCTGCTCATTGATCTCTCTAGTAGTGACAGAGTGAAACATTTTGATTGTAGGAAAAATTGTTTATAAGACTCTGAATTGATTCTTTTGTGTACCAGATTGACATTTTGTGCAGCTATTTTTATTTTTGTTCAAATTAGTATTGATCAAACTATTAAAGATTGTGTTATAGTTTGAACAGCTGTTCTTGAAGTACTACCAAAAATAAGGATTTTCATTTAAGTCTCTAGATTACACCACACCTTGTTGGCTATGGCACAATTTTGATGGTAAATAAGTTGTTATTTTTACAGTTTTATTTATCATAAGAAAAACTAAAGAGTTATTTGAGTATGTTACTTTGTTTTGTCATTCACTATTGTTTTTATTATATTTCTTACCATATATACCTGCCTTTAAACTTTTCCTCTACAAAAACGCAGTTTTATAATAATCCTTGTTTGGATAAAGAATCAGAATTGAGTAAATGCTTTGTGGAAAACTGAAAGGCTCTGCTGTAATCCAAGGCTGATTTACCATAATCACAGGAAAAAATAAAAACAAACAAGAAAAGTCTGAGAGAACATGTAGAGTACCTTGAAACAGCTTAAAGTGGACTTTATTACAAGGGGATGACAAAATTATTGGATGAGAGAAATCAGAACTTGTTTTTTTGGAAACGAGGACATTCTTAAATCACATGGCTGACATATGTATATGGTTTAGCAGAGATTTGGAAAGGTTTTAAGTAAGCCTAAACCTTTTTGCTCCTATTTTTCAAGTTAGTCTAGGAAAGATGAGCTTTCAGCTGAAAAAATATTAATTAGAGCTCAAGTCTCCAGAGAACTCTACTAAAATCTACATGCAAAAAGTTTAAAATAAATTCCAAAAATTCACAAAATCCTTTATTTAGCTTACACACACACACTCAGAAGCATTTTTAGCATAAATTTAGCTTTGAATTAATGCCACCTAAATCATTTAGTGTGCCTTTCTCTGATTTTACATTATTACTTTAGGATTATGATTCTTTTAAGTATTTGTTCAACATATGTTTACCTTTACTATGATTTGCCATCAGCAATTCTTAGTTGATAATGATGCAATATTAAGTTATTAATGGAATAATGGGGATTAAAATTCTCAAACCCATACCCGAAGAGGTACAACTCAAAGCTTTGGTAATGTTCCAGAACTTTCTTAAACATAGAAATTTTTTATGAAGAGTGGAGCAGAAAATACTTTCACATATTTCCTTCTGTGTTTACGGGCAATTCAAATATTTTTCCCTCAAATGGTCTTTGTAGAGCTTGAAATATTTAGAATGGACAATTATTCATTTTTTATTATTTATTTTAATTGGGTGATAATTGATTTACAATGTTGTATTGGTTTGTGCTGTACAACAATATGAATCAGCCACAAGTATACATATATTCCCACCCTCTCAAACCTTCATCAACCACACCCTGAATCCCACCCCTCTAGGCTGTCATAAAGCACTGGCTTGAACTCCCTGTGTTATGCAACTTCCCGACAGCTATCAGTTTTACATAGGATAATGTATATGTTTCATTGCTGTTTTCTGAATTCATCCTACCCTCTCCTTCCTCCACTGTATTCACAAATCTAATCTCCATGTTTGCATATCTATTCATGCCCTATAAACACTTTTATCAGTACCTGCTTTAATATAAGATACTCGTATTTATCTTTCTGACATATTTCAACTTGTATAACAGGCTATTGGTTTATCAACTCAGTTCAACAAACTCACATCCACTCATTTTTATGGATGAGTAATATTCCCTTGTGTATGTGTGTATGCATATATATGTGTATGTGTATATATATACATACATACATACACCAGAGCTTCTTTATACATTCATCTGTTGATGACATCTAGATTGCTTCCAAATCCTGGCTATCGTAAATGGCACTATAATGAACATTGGGGTGCCTATTTCTTTTCCAATTATGGTACTCTCAAGGTATAGGCCAAGTAGGGGGATTTCTGTGTTCTATTTTAGTTTTATTCCTTATTTTTTAAAGGAATCTCCACACTGATCTCAATAGTACTTGTATTAATTTGCATTCCCATCAATAGTGCAAGAGGGTTCTCATTCCTGTACATCCTCTCCAGAATTTATTGTTTGCAGATTCTTGATGATGACCATTCTGACCAGTGTAAAGTGATACCTAATTGTCTCTATGATTTGCAATTCTTCAATAATGAGGAATGTTGAGCATATTTTCATATGTCTATTGGCCATTTGTATATCTTTATGGAGAACTGTCTATTTAGATCCTCTGTTCATTTATTAATTTTGTGTGTGTGTGTATTTTCTGATATTGACCTACATAAGCTGCTTGTATAGTTTGGAGATTGATCCTTTGACAGTTGCCTTGTTTGCAATTAATTAGGTCTCATTTATTTATTTTTGTTTTTATTTTCATTAATTTAGGAGGTGGATCAAAGAGGATTTTTCTGTGATTTATGTCAAAGAATGTTCTGCCTATGTTTTCCTCTAAGTACATTATAATTTCTGGCCTTACCTTTTAGATCTCTAATCCATTTTGAGTTTGTTGTGTATGGTGTTAGAAGGTATTCTATCTTACTTCTTTTATGTGTTGTTCTCCAGTTCTCCCAGCACCACTTAGTGAAGAGAATGTCTTTTCTCCATTTTATATTCTTGCTTCCTTTGTTGAAGATATGGTACCTATAGGTGCATGAGTTTATCTCTGGACTTTCCATCTTGTTCCAGTGATCTATATTTCTGCTTCTCTATGAGTAGCATTCTATCATAATATCTGTAGCTTTGTGATATAGTCTGAGGCCATGAATTTGCAATAATGAGTTCATGATCTGAGCCACGGTGAGTTGTGGCTCAGATCGTGAACTTGTTATTTTAAAATTCAGACTTAAAATTGAAGAAAGTGGAGAAAATCATTAGACCATTCAGGTATGACCTAAATCAAATCCCTTGTAATTATACAGTGGAAATGACAAATAGATTCAAGGGATAAGACCTGATTGATAGAGTACTTGAAGAACTGGAAAAATAATTTCATACCATTGTACAGGAAACCATGATAAAAATGATCCCCAAGAAAAAGAAAATGAAACAGACAAAATTATTGTCTAGGAAGGACTTACAACTAGCTGAGCAAAGAAGAGAAGCTAAAGGCAAAGGAGAAAAAAGGAAAGATATATACATCTGAATGCAGAGTTCCAAAGCATAGCAAGAAGAGATAAGAAACCTCTTCCTAAGTGGTCAGTGCAAAGAAATAGAAGGGGGAAAACTAGATCTCTTCAAGAAAGTTAGAGATAACAAGGGAGCATTTCATGCAAAGATGGACATAACAAAGGAGAGAAACAGTATGGTCCTAATAGAAGCATAAGAGAAAAAGAAGAGGTGGGAAGAATACACAGAAGAGCTATTAAAAAAAAAAAAAAAGAAAGAAAGAAAGAAAGAAAAGAAAAGAATTTTTTAATATCCCAGATAACCACGACGCTGTGATTGATCTCCTAGAGCCAAATGATGCTGGAGTGTGAAGTCAAGTGGACCTTAGGAAGCATCACTATGAAAAAAGCTAGTGGAGGTGATGGTTCCAGCTGAGCTACTTAAAATCCTAAGAGATGGTGCTTTGAAACTGCCTGACTCAATCTGCCAGCAAATTTGGAAAACTCAGCAGGGGCCACAGGACTGGAAAATGTCAGTTTTATTTCCAATCCCAATGAAAATCAATGCCAAAGAGTGTTCAAACTACCACACAATTGCACTCATTTCAGATGCTAACACAATTATAATCAAAATTCTCCAAGCTAGGCTTGAAGAGTACATTAACTGAGAAATTCCAGATGTTCAAGCTGGATTTAGAAAAGTCAGAGGAACCAGCGATCAAACTGCCAACATCCATTGGATCATAGAAAAAGCAAGGGAATTCCAGGAAAAAAAAAAAAATATATATATATATATATATATTCCTGCTTCATTGACTACACTAAAGCCTTTGTGTGGATCACAACAAACTGCGGAAAATTATTAGAGAGATATAAGTACTGGAACACCTTGCCTGCCTTTTGAGAAATCTGTATGCAGCTCAAGAAACAACAGTTAGAACTGAACACAGAAAAATGGACTTGGTCAAAACTGAGAAAAGAGTACCTCAAAACTGTATATTGTGACCCTGCTTATTTAACTTATATGCAGAGTACATCATGTGAAATGCCTGGATGGATGAAACACAAGCTGGAATTAAGTTTGCAGGGAGAAATATCAATAACCTCAGATATGCAGATGATACCACCTTTACAGCCGAAAGTGAAAAAGGACTAAAGAATCCCTGAATGAAAGTGAAAGAAAAGAGTGAAAAAGCTGGTTTAGCATTCAACATTCAAAAAACTAACCTTTTGGCATCTGAGCCCATCACTTCATGGCACATGGATGGGGAAACAGTGGAAAAAGTGACAGATTTCATTTTCTTAGGTTCTAGAGTCACTGCAGATGGTGATTGCAGCCAAGAAATGAAAAGCTATTTGTTCCTGGAAAGAAATGGTGGCATATTAAAAGTATATTAAAGGAAAGCATAATTAAAAAGAAAAGTATATTAAAAAGCAGAGGCATTACTTGGCCAGCAAAGGTCCATATAGTCAAAGCTATAATTTTTCAGTAGTCATGTATGGATATGACAGTTGGATCATAAGGAAAGCTGAGCACTGAAGAACTGATACTTTTGAACTGTGGTGTTGGAGAAGATCTTCAGAGTCTATTGGACAGTAAAGAGATCAAACCAGTCAATTGTAAAGGAAATCAGTCCTGAATATTCATCAGAGAGACTGATGCTGAATCTGAAGTTCCAATACACTAGTCACATGATGTGAAGGGTCGTCTAATTGGAAACGACCTTGATACTGGGAAAGATTAAGAGCAGGAGGAGAAGAGGGCAACAGAAGATGAGATGGTTTAATGTCATCATCTACTCAGTGCTCATGAATTTAAACAACTCCAGGAGATAGTGAAGGACAGGAAAGCCTGGGGTGCTGCCATCTATGGGGTCCCAAATAATAAGACATTACTGAGTGACTGAATAACAACAATAAACTTTGACTTTTGTGAAAGAGAGATAAGCAATGTTCATAACAAGGATAGGCTGGCTTTTGTGAAAGATAGAAAAACACTTTTCATATAAAGGATAGGTTAATAAAAAATAATTCTACCAGTCAGACTTGTTTTTCACATGATCAATAAAATATATTGAGTTGCATGAAACTTAAAAATAACAAAATTAGCTAAAATTAACTGTTAAATAGCATTGAATTAATCAGTTTCACTGAAAATAAGGCAATTACAAATTAGAGTTAACCTATATTACTAAATAAATAATGCAGGCTCAACAAACACTTGGCATAAAGATGTCATAGACACTGACAGAAAGATGCATAAATGCTTGTCATGGAATTCATTTTAATTAATCAATTCTACTAATAAGAAAACGTTTCAAATTATTTAAATAATAAAATTATTCAATATTGGAATGTTTTAAAAATTCATCTAAATACATTCAGTTCAGTTCAGTCACTAAGTCTTGTCCGACCCTTTGCGACCCCATGAATCGCAGCACGCCAGGCCTCCCTGCCCATCACCATCTCCCAGAGTTCACTCAGACTCATGTCCATCGAGTCAGTGATGCCATCCAGCCATTTCATTCTCTGTCATCCCCTTCTCCTCCTGCACACAATCCCTCCCAGCATCAGAGTCTTATGCAATGAGTCAACTCTTCGCATGAGGTGGCCAAAGTACCTGAGCTTCAGCTTTAGCATTATTACTTCCAAAGAAACCCCAGGGCTGATCTCCTTCAAAATGGACTGGTTGGATCTCCTTGCAGTCCAAGGGACTTTCAAGAGTCTTCTCCAACACCACAGTTCAAAAGCATCAATTCTTTGGTGCTCAGCCTTCTTCACAGTCCAACTCTCACATCCATACATGACCACTGGGAACACCATAGCCTTGACTAGATGGACCTTTGTTGGCAAAGTAATGTCTGTTTTTCAACATGCTATCTAGGTTGGCCATAACTTTTCTTCCAAGGAGTAAGCATCTTTTAATTTCATGGCTGCAGTCACTATCTGCAGTGATTTTGGAGCCTCCCAAAATAAAGTCTGACACTGTTTCCACTGTTTCCCCATCTATTTCCCATGAAGTGATGGGACCAGAAGCCATGAACTTCGTTTTCTTAATGTTGAGCTTTAAGCCAAATTTTTCACTCTCCACTTTCACTTTCACGAAGAGGCTTTTTAGTTCCTCTTCACTTTTTGCCATACGGGTAGTGTCATGTACATATCTGAGGTACTTCAGGACTATATAAATTATTAGAGGTCTTTGCAGAGAATGACAAAGTTTTCATATAGAGTACACTGACATTAAAGTATTTTAGATTCATATTTTTATTTTCACTTTTTTAAAATTTAGTTTTTAAATGCAGGATAATCTATTTACAATCTTGTGATGGTTTCTACTGTACAACAAAGCAAATCTGCTGTAATTTCCCCTTGAACATCCCTCCCTTTCCCCCAACTCGCCTTTCTAGATCATCACAGAGTATCTGTCTGGGCTTCCTGTATTAGATATAATCTTTCCATTAATTATTTTAAACATGATAGTGTATATATGTTGATGCTACCATCTCCATTCATACCACTCTCTTCTCCCACTGTGCCCATAGGTCTTTTCTTTAAAAACGTAGGAATAAAACTACCATATAATCCATCAATCCCACTGTTGGGGATATATTCTGATCAAAGCATGATTGAAAAAAACAAAACAAAACAAAACACATGTACCCCAAATTTCATAGCAGAATTATTAATAATAGTTAGGATATGGAAGCAAACTAGATGTCCATTGACAGATGAATGGATAAAGAAGATGTGATACATATATGCAATGGAATATTACTCAGCCATAAAAAAAAAATGAATGTGAGTCAGTTCTAGTGAGGTGGATGAACCTAGAGTCTGTTATACAGGGTGAATTAAATTAGAAAGTAAAAAACAAATATCGTATATTAACACATATATTTACAATCTAGAAAAATGACATTGTTGAACCTACTTGAAGGGAAGGTGTGGAAACACAGATAAAATAACATTAAATATACTACAGAATATTTCCTGCTGATGAAGAGGGATAGAAGGTGGAGCATAAAGAAGATTTCTACAAGATATTTGATAATTTCAGAAAATGCTTTATATACAATTTTGTTTATTTTTGTAAATTATATAGTATGGGCAAAGGCTAAGAATTAAAAGTTAATTTAAAGCAACAAGAACAAAATTAAAGTCTTTATGTTAATTAAGACATCTTGAGCTAGTACTGTACATGGATTTGTATGTCAAGTCTTTGCCTAACATTAACACTTTCAAAAGGGTACAATCTAGTAAAATGGAACTATTAATCATAAATCAATGATAGCAATAATTATTGGAATTATATAAATTTCAAAATTATTGCATACTTATTGGAATACTGGAAGTAAATCGTAGTATTTGAACATATATTGGCTTTGGCTGGAAGAAAGTTAAAATTTACTACATTTTCACTGATTTTATATAGCAGTTTGTAGATTTTAAACACCTAAAAAATAACTTATGAATAAGTAAAGCAAAGTCTGATGAAATTGAAAAGAAAAAATTAAATTTAGTACATTTATTTAGTCATTGATAGAAAAATGAACCCTAAAATTTATGATAGGATTTTTTCTTATAATGAAAGAGAAGGAAAGGAAAGTGTATTCTTCCACAAACTCCTCGGAGATAGCAGGTAAAAAAAAATACTAAATAATTTTTAATTATTTAAAGATACAATAGGAATCCATCCAACTGCTGACAAAACTGAGGATTTGGTATCAAAAGACTGCAGCCACAAGGGGTTAAGAAATGTCAATTTGTCCAGCCTCTATGGGCCATAGTTGTGAAAAGCTATGGAATGAAAAATTCACAGCCTGTTTGAGTAGAAATAACTGAATTAAAATGTTCAGAGCCAGGAAACAGCTGAAAGTGTAAAGGGAAAATACTGACAGCACAATTATACTATAAGCAAGACCTAAATTTGAGCACAAACTGCCCAAATTCCTGACTGACAGTTTAAAATAACATATATTAATAGAAGAGGAAGAAGCATCACAGAAAAGCAAGCAGAAACCAGAGAAAAATCTACTCATGATAGAAATTATATGAAACCAGATATGCCAGTTTGATGGCAGTCTTATCTGAATATATTCCCTTACCATGCTCAGTATACACCGTAGAAAGACTGGCATAAGATTACAAAGCCCATAGGTGTCAAAGCAATTATAAATTTAGAAAGAACCTCCAGAAGCAAGAAAACCACAGAAAGCATTAATTAGTCTCTGCTTAAATCCTTGGCACAAAGCATATTGTATCACTGATCCTGTTTGTGACACCAATTGTCTTGCTGTATCCACTACCCACACAGTGGACAGAACCCAGAATAGGCAAGGCACATGCTAAGAGACTGGAAGGAAATTTGGGAATTCATAGGAACTTCAGACACATTTATTCTCTCCTGGCTGGCATAGTAGCCATACTACAATTCTCTCCTCCCAAGGCTGACCCCATGGACACAGTCGTGATACAGCAATAATGCTGCTGTTTTTTTTTTTTTGTTTGTTTGTTTGTTTACTGGAGCTCACATATGTTTACAGGACACAACCCTGTGACCAAGCAAGTCGCTCGTGACATTCACGCACAGTTCTATTAGTGATCTCAACTGTTACATAATCATTATTTACAAAATGTGGGGCAAGAGCGAGACACCATGAAGTGACAGAGCCTGACCATGCCATCTTGTCTAATTTGCTTTTTCCTTACAAATATGCACAGGGAGTCAAGATTTAAAATAATAAGAATAAAATAAAATTATTAGCACTGTCATATCAAGTGGAAGTTGGTTTGCAGTTTGAACCAGGTATGTTGACTTTCTGCTATTACAAAACCCCAAATCCAGAGACTATAACAGAATCAATAACCACTGCACAGACATACTTCATTTTATTTTGCTTCAGTTTATGATGTTTCATGGGTATTTTGTTTTTAACAAATTAAAGGTTTATGGTAATGCTGTGTTAAGCAAATCTGTTGGAGCCATTTTTTTCCAACATTTGCTCACTTCATGTCCCTGTTTCGTATTTTGATAATTCTCACAATATTTTGTAGTTTCTATGGTGATCTCTGATCAGTGATCTTTGATGTTACTATTGTAATTGTTTATTGTTGTTGTTTAATCACTAAACCATGTCTAACTCTTTGCCACCCCATGGACTATATATAGCCCACCTGGTTGTTTTATGGCACCACAAAATGTGTCCATAGTAACTGTGAACCTGATTCACAAATATTTCTTACTTGAAATGAAAACCTATAAAGGATTAAACTTAGTGAGGAAGGCATGTCAAAAACCAAGATAGGCTGAAAGTTAGGCCTCTTGGTACATTATCTGAGTTGGAAAAACAAAAGTTTTTGAAGGAAATTAAAAGTACATTTCAGTGAACACATGAATTATAAAAAAGTGAAACAGCCTTTTTGTTCATATGGAGAAAGTTTTAGTGGTCTAGATAGAATATCAAACTAGCCTCAACATTGCCTTTAGTCAAAACCTAATTCAAAACACAGTCCTAGCTCTCTTTAATTGTATGAAGTCTCACAGAGGTGAGACAGTTGTAAAAGAAAAGTTTAAATCTAGCGGTTGATTCATCAAGTTTAAGGATGGAAGACATTGCTAAAACATCAAAGTTTAAGGTGAAGTAGCAAATCCTGATGTAGAAGCTGTAGCAAGTTATTCAGAGGATATAGCTAATATTATTAATGAAGGTGGCTACTTTAAACAGATGATTTTAAGTGTAGACAAAACAACCTTCTTTTGGAAGAAGATGTCATCAAGATATTAATAACTAGAGAGAAGTCAATAAAGTGAAAGTCGCTCAGTCGCTTCTGACTCTTTGCAGCCCCATGGAATTCTCCAGGCCAGAATACCGGAGTGGGTAGACTTTCCCTATCCCCTGGAGATCAAACCCAGGTCTCCTACACTGGAGAGAGGTCAGATCATTACTGAAAGAAATCAATTAATGTGACAGATTTCACTGAGGTCTTATTATAATAAATTGACACAGTCAGTCCATCCTTTTGAAAGCACTAGTCTGATCAGTCAGCAGTCATCAAGACTGAGGCAAGTCATTCTGCCAGCAAAAAGACTGACTCACTGAAAGCTCAAGTGATAATTTCACTTTTTAGCAATCAAGTTATTTTTAAATTAAGGTATATGCATTGGTCTTTTAGATGTTATGCCACTACATATTTACTAGACTAAAGTATAATGTAAACATTACTTTTATATGTACTGGAAAACAGAAATATTTATATGGTTCAGTTTTTTGTGATATTTGCTTTGGTGTTGTGGGTCTGGAATTGAACCCACAAAAGTTTTGGGCATACTTGTAATACATTAGTGACATTTTCAAACTTTAGACAAAACCATATTAGACATGTATATAAATAGGTAAGGATGACTCATTATCAAGCCAAATAATAATCAATAAAAATAACTCCAATAATGCTGAATATATTGGAGACAATGACTCCAAACCACATATCACAATATGTTTACAAAATGAAATAAAATGAATGAAGATGAGGAATCTAAATTGAGAAATAGAACTCTGTTAAAAAAAAAAAGGTAGTTAAAAATTTAAAATATATTTTCAGATTAAAACAGAAAAAAATAAAAAGAAACTCTTGTCAATACCTCAGCAATACAAGAAAGAAAAGAAAAGGAAGTCTTTTAGTCTAAAGGGAAATAATATTCAGTAAAACTCAAAGAAAAAATGGAAATGAAGAACATTGTAATTGTTCAGCCATGCAGTCATGTCCGACTCTTCGTGATCCAATGAACTGCAGCATGCCAGTCTTGTCCCACTCTTTGTGAAACAATGAACTGCAGCAGGCCAGGCCTCCCCGTTTGGCACCATCTTCTGAAGTTAGCCCAACTTCATGACCATTGGATCAGTAATGCCATCCAAACATCTCATCCTCTGATGTCTTCTTCTCCTTCTGCCCTTAATCTTTCCCATCATCAAGGTCTTTCCCAAAGAGTCACCTGTTTGCACCAGCTGACCAAAATATTGGAACCAAACGTGACCACTGAAGAGACCATAGCCTTCAATATAGAGAAATTTGTCAGCAAAGTATGTGCCTTTCAACATGCTGTCTAGGTTTGTCATAACATTCCTTCCAAGAAGCAATTGTCTTCTGATTTCATGGCTGTACTCACCATCGGCACTGATTTTAGTGCCCAAGAAGAGGAAATATGTCACAGCTTCCACCTTTTCCCCCTATATTTGCCAAGAAGTGATGGGGCCAGAACACATGATCTTAGTTTGTTGTTGCTATTGTTTTTTTGTTTATTTTTAAAAATTTAGTTTTAAGCCAGCTTTTTCACTCTTCTCCTTCACCCTTATGAAGAGGGTCTTTGGTTCCTCTTCATTTTCTGTTATTTGATGTTGTTGTTCAGTTGCTCAGCCACGTCCAACTCTTTGTGACTCCATGGCCTGCAGCACAATAGGCTTCCCTGTGTTTCACCATCTCCTGGAGATTGCTCAAACTCATGTCCATTGAGTCAGCGAAGGCATCCAACCATCTTGCCCTCAATTGTCCCCTTCTTTTCTTGCCTTCTACGTTTCCTGGCATCAGAAACTTTTCCAATGAGTTGGCCCTTCACATTAGGTGGCCAAAATATTGGCACATCAGCTTTAACATTAGTCCTTCCAATGAATATTTAAGATTGATTACATTCAAGATTGACTGGTTTGGTCTCCTTGCATTCCAAGGGACTCTCAAGTGTCTTCTCTAACAGGGAAGTTTGAAAGCATCAGTTCTTCAGTGCTCAGCCTTCTTTATGGTCCAGCTGTCATATTGATATATGACTACTGGAAAATACTACTGATATATGACTACTACAACTTCGCTTATGTGTGCCTTTGTTGGAAAAGTAATGTCCTGCTTTTTGATACAATGTCTAGATTTGTCATAGCTTTTCTTCCAAGAACAAGTATATTTTAATTTCATGGTGGCAGTGACCATCTTGAGTGATTTTGAAACCCAGGAAAATGAAACTTGTCACTTTTTCTACATTTGTCCCTTCTGCCATGTTTTGATGGGAATGAATGTCATGATCTTAGTTATTTGAATATTGATTTTTAAGCCAGCTTTTTCACTCTCCTCTTTCACTTTCATCAAGAGGTGCTACAGTTTTTCTTCACTTTCTTTATCAAGGGTGGTGCCATCTGCATATCTGATGTTATTGATATTTTCCCTGGCAGTCTTGATTTCAGCTTATGTTTCATCCAACCCAATTTTTTTTTTTCCTGATGTACTCTTCATATAAGTTAAATGACCAAGGTGACAATATACAGGCTTGATGTACTTCTCGATTTAGAGCCAATCTGTGGTTCCATGTCCAGTTCTAACTGCTCCTTCCTGACCTGAATACAGATTTCTCAAGAGGCAGCTCAGGTATCTGGCATTCCTATCTCTTTCAGAATTTTCCACAGTTTCTTGTGATTCACACAAAGTCTTTGGAATGGTCAATAAAGCAGAAGTAGATGTTTCTCTGGAACTCTATTGTTTTTTTGATGATCCAATGGATGTTGGCAATTGATCTCTGGTTCCTCTGCCTATTCTAGAGCCAGCATGAATATCTGGAATTTCACAGTTCATGTACTGTTGAAGCCAGGCTTGTGGAATTTTGATCATTACTTTGCTACTATGTGAGATAAGTGTAATTGTGAGGTAGTTTGAGCATTCCTTGGCATTGCCTTTCTTTGGGACTGGAATTTGAATTTTCCAGTCCTTTGGCCTCTGCTGAGTTTTCCAAATTTGCTGGCATATTGAGTGTAGCACTTTCACAACATCGTCTTTTAGTATTTGAAATAGCTCAACTGGAATTCTATCACCTCCACTAGCTTTGTTCATAGTGATGCTTCCTAAGGCCCACTTGACTTCACATACCAGGATGTCTGGCTCTAGGTGAGTGATCACACCATGTGAATATCTAGCTCTTGAAGAACTTCTTTGTGTAGTTCTTCTGTATGTTCTTGACACTTCTTCTTAATATATTCAGCTTCTGTTAGATCCATAGCATTTATTTCCTTATTGTGCACGTCTTTGCATGTAATGTTTCCTTGATATCTCTAATTTTCTTGAAGAGATCTCTAGTCTTTCCCATTCTATTGTTTTCCTCTATTCTTTGCTTTGATCACTAAAAAAGGCTTTATTATCTCTCCTTGCGACTCTTTGGAAATCTCCATTCAAATGGGTTTTTCTTCCCTTTGTTCCTTTGCCTTTTGCTTCTCTTCTTTTCACAGCTATCTGTAAGGCCTCTTCAGATACCCATTTTTCCTTCTTACATTTCTTTTTCTTGGGGATGGACTTGATCTTTGACTCCTGTACAATGTTACAAACCTCCATCCATAGTTCTTCAGGCACTCAGTATATCAGATCTACTCCCTTAAGTCTATTTCTCACTTCCAATGTATAATCATAAAGGACACAATTTAGGATGTTAGTTAGTTCGTTCAGTTACTCAGTTGCGACCCCATGAATCTCAGCATGCCAGGCCTCCCTGTCCATCATCAATTCCCAGAGTTCACTCAGACTCATGTCCATCCACTCGGTGATACCATCCAGCCATCTCATCCTCTGTCGTCCCCTTCTCCTCCTGTCCCCAATCCCTTCAAGCATCAGAGTCTTTTCCAATGAGTCATTTCTTCGCATGAGGTGGCCAAAGTACTGGAGTTTCAACTTTAGCATCATTCCTTCCAAAGAAATCCCAGGGCTGATCTCCTTTAGAATGGACTGGTTGGATCTCCTTGCAGTTCAAGGGACTCTCAAGAGTCTTCTCCAACACCACAGTTCAAAAGCATCAATTCTTCAGCTCTCAGTCTTCTTCACAGTCCATCTCTGACATCCATACATGACAACTGGGAAAACCATAGCCTTGAATAGACGAATCTTTGTTGGCAAAGTAATGTCTCTGCTTTTCAACATGCTATCTAGGTTGGTCATAACGTTTCTTCCAAAGAGTAAGTGTCTTTTAATTTCATGGCTGCATTCACCATCTGCAGTGATTTTGGAGCCCCCCCAAAATAAAGTCTAACACTGTTTCCTCTGTTTCCCCTTCTATTTCCCATGTAGTGATGGGACCAGATTCCATGATCTTCTTTTCTGAATGTTGACCTTTAAGCCAAATTTTTCACTCTCCACTTTCACTTTCATCAAGAGGCTTTTTAGCTCCTCTTCCCTTTCTGCCATAAAGGTGGTGTCTTGATATCTGAGGTTACTAATATTTCTCCCAGCAATCTTGATTCCAACTTGTGCTTCTTCCAGCCCAGCGTTTCTCATGATGTAATCTGCATATAAGTTAAATAAGCAGGGTGACAATACACAGCCTTAACGTACTCCTTTTCCTTTTTGGAAACAGTCTGTTGTTCCATGTCCAATTCTAACTGTTGCTTCCTGACCTGTATATAGGTTTCTCAAGAGCCTGTACCTGAATGGTCTAGTGGTTTTCCCTATTTACTTCAATTTAGGCCTGAATTTAGCAATAAGGAGTTCATGATCTGAGCCACAGTCAGCATCCAGTCTTGTTTTTGCTGACTGTATAGTGCTTCTCCATCTTTGGCTGCAAATAATATAATCAATTTGATTTTGGTATTGACCATCTGGTGATATCCATGTGCAGAGTCTCTAGTGTTGTTGGAAGAGGGTGTTTGTATGACCAGTGTGTTCTCTTGGCAAACTCTATTAGCCTTTTCCCTGCTTCATTCTGTACTCTAAGGACAAATTTGCCTGTTAGTCCAGGTATTTCTGGTCTCAAGAGGAGTTATGGGTCATCAGTGGACTGACTGCCACAGGGGCAGGTGCTCTGGGTGTAACTGACCTGGTAATGGCATAAAACCTCTTGGAGGAGGTCGCCATTAACCCCATCATAGAGCCACCAGGACTTACACAGGCCTGGGTAAACAGACTCTTGGAGGACACACACAGAGCCTTGTGTGCACTAGGATCCAGGAGAAAGGAGCAGTGATCCCACAAGAGACTGACCCAGACTTTCCCATGAGAGTCCATGAGTCTCCAGCAAAGGCATGGGTCAGTCATGGCCTGCTTCAGTGTTGGGGGCACTGAGTGTAACAGTGCATGCATGGGACCTTTTGAAGGAGGTCGTCATTATCTCCATTACTTCCACTATAGTTTGGCCCCATGTAAGTAACAGGGATGAAACACATCCCCATCCTTCAATAGAAAATTGTATTAAGAATTACTGAGCATGGTCTCATCCATGATAACAAGACTCAGTTTCCCCCTCAGTCAGTCTTTCCCATCAGGAAGCTTCCATAAGCCTCTTATCCTCATTCATCAGAGGGCAGACAGACTGAAAAGCACAATCACAGAAAACTAACCAATCTGGTCACATGGACCACAGCCTTGTCTAACTCAATGAAACTATGAACCATGTTGTGTAGGGCCACCCAAGAGGGTAATGGTGGAGAGTTCTGAGAAAATGTGATCCGCTGTAGAAAGGAATGGCAAACCACCTCAGTATTCTTGCTGTGAGAAACCCATGAACAGTACAAAAAGGCAAAAAGATAGGAGAGTGAAAGATGAACTCACCAAGTCAGTAGGTGCCCAATATGCTACTGGAGATCAGTGGAGAACTAACTCCAGAAAGAAAGAAGAGATGGAGCCAAAGCAAAAACAACACCCATTTGTGGATGTGAGCCGTGATGGGAGTAAAGTCCAATGTTGTATAGAGCAATATTGCATAGGAACCTGGAATGTTAGGTCCATGAATCAAAGCAAATTGGAAGTGTTTAAACAGGAGATGGCAAGTGTAAAGACCAACATTTTAGGAATCAGTGAACTAAAATGGACTGAAATGGGTGTGAATTTAACTCAGAAGACTATTATATCTACTGCTGTGTGCAAGAGTCCCTTAGAAGAAATGGAGTAGCCATCATAGTCAATTAAAGAATCTTAAATGCAGCACTTGGATGCTATCTCAAAAACGACAGAATGATCTCTGTTCTTTCCAAGGCAAAACATTCAATATCGCAGTAATCCAAGTCAATGCTCCGATCTGCAATGTTTTGTGTAATATGCATATTTTCACTATATTTATTCTTCCAATTCAAGAGCATGATATATTTATCCATCTATTTCTGTCATCTTTGATTCATTTTATCAGTGTTTTGAAGTTTTCTGTATATAGGTCTTTTTTTTTTTTTAAGGTAATTTTATTCCTATATATTTTATTCTTTTCATTGTAATGGTGAATGTAATTGTTTCCTTAATTTTTTTTTCTGATTTTTCACTGTTATTGTGTAAGAATTCAAGGAATTTCTGGGTATTAGTTTTATATCCTGCAACTTAACTATATTCATTGATTAGCTCTAGGATTTTTCCAGTTGTATCTTTAACGTTTTCTATGTACCGAGTCAGGTAATATACAACAAATGAAAGTTTTACTTCTTCTCCAATCTGGATTTATTTTATTTTATTTTTTTTTCTTCTCTGATTGCTGTGGCAAGGACTTCCAAAACTATGTTGAATAGTAGTGGTAACACAGGGCACCCTTGTTGTGTTCATGGTTTTAGAGGAAATGCTTTCATGTTTTTGCCATTGAGATTAATTTTTCTGTGGATTGATCCTATATGGCTTTTATTATGTTGAGGTATGTTCCTTCTGTTCTTGCTTTCTGGAGAGTTTTTATTGTAAAATGGTGTTGAATTTTGTGAAAAGCTTTCCTGCATCTCTTGAGATAATCAGATTTTTTTTTTATGTTTCAATTATTAATATGGTATATGAGATAGATTGATTTGTGAATATTGAAGAATCCTTGCATCCCTGGGATAAAGCCTACTTGGTCATGATGAAAAATATTTTTTTAATATTTTGTTGGATTTTGTTTGCTAGAATTCTATCCAGTATTTTTGCCTCTATGTTCATTAGTGATATCGGCCTATATTATTCTTTTTCAGTGGCATCTTTATCTGGTTTTGGTATTAGGATAGTGGTGATGAATGATTCTACGAAGACCTACAAGGCCTTTTAAAACTAACTCCCAAAAAAGATGTCATTTTTATTATAGGGGACTACAATGAAAAAGTAGAAAGTCAAGAAACACCTGGAGTAACAGGAAAATTTTGCCTAGGAATGCGGAATGAAGCAGGGCAAAGAATAATAGAGTTTTGCCAAGAAAATGCACTGGTCATAGCAAACACCCTCTTCCAACAACACAAGAGAAGACTCTACACATGGACATCACCAGATGGTCAACACCGAAATTAGATAGATTATATTCTTTGCTGCCAAAGATAGAGAAGCTCTATACACTCAACAAAAACAAGGCCAGGAGCTGACTGCGGCTCAAATCATGAACTCCTTATTACCAAATTCAGACTTAAATTGAAGACAGTAGGAAAACCACTACACCATTCAGGTATGACCTAAATCAAATCCCTTATGATTATACAGTGGAAGTAAGAAATAGATTTAAGGGCCTAGATCTGATATATAGAGTGACTGATGAACTATGGATCGACGTTTGTGACATTGTATAGGAGACAGAGATGAAGACCATCCCCATAGAAAAGAAATGCAAAAAAGCAAAATGACTGTCTGGGGAGGCCTTACAAATAGCTGTGAAAAGAAGAGAAGGGGAAAGCAAAGGAGAAAAGGAAGGATATAAGCATCTGAATGCAGAGTTCCAAAGAATAGCAAGAAGATATAGGAAAGCTTCTTCAGCGATCAATGCAAAGAAATAGAGGAAAAGAACAGAATAGGAAACACTAGAGATTTCTTCAAGAAAATTAGAGAGACAAAGGGAACATTTCATGCAAAGATGGGCTCAATAAAGGACAGAAATTGTATGGACCTAACAGAAGTGAAAAATTTGGCTTAAAGCTCAACATTCAGAAAACGAAGATCATGGCATCTGGTCCCATCACTTCATGGGAAATAGATGCGGAAACGGTGGAAACAGTGTCAGACTTTATTTTGTGGGGGCTCCAAAATCTCTGCAGATGGTGACTGCAGCCATGAAATTAAAAGACACTTACTTCTTGTGAGGAAAGTTGTGACCAACCTAGATAGCATATTCAAAAACAGAGACATTACTTTGCCAACTAAGGTCCGTCTAGTCAAGGCTATGGTTTTTCCAGTGGTCATGTATGGATGTGAGAGTTGTATGCATGTGAGAGTTGGACTCTGATGAAGGCAGAGCACCAAAGAATTGATGCTTTTGAACCGTGGTGTTGGAGAAGACTCGTGAGAGTCCCTTGGACTGCAAGGATTTCCAACCAGTTCATTATGAAGGATATCAACCCTGGGATTACTTTGGAAGGAATGATGCTAAATCTGAAACTCCAGTACTTTGGCCACCTCATGTGAAGAGTCATTGGAAAAGCCTGATGCTGGGAGGGATTGTGGGCTGGAGGAGAAGGGGACAACAGAGGATGAGATGGTTGGATGATATCACCTACTCGATGGGCGTGAGTCTGAGTGAACTCCAGGAGTTGGTGATGGACAGGGAGGTCTAGCATACTGCAATTCATGGGGTCGCAAAAAGTCGGACATGACTGAGCAACTGAACTTAACTTAACAGAAGTAGAACATATTAAGAAGAGGTGGCAAGAATACACAGAAGAACTATACAAAAAAGATCTTCATGACCAAGATAATCACGATGGTGTGATCACTCACCTAGAGCCAGACATCCTAGAATGGGAAATCAAGTGGGCCTTAGAAACCATCACTATGAACGAAGCTAGTGGAGGTGATGGAATTCCAGTAGAGCTACTTCAATTCCTGAAAGATGATGCTGTGAAAGTGCTGCACTCAATATGCTAGCAACTTTGGAAAACTCAGCAGTGGCCACAGAACTGGAAAAGATCAAATTTCTTTCCAGTCGCAAGGAAGGGAGAATTCCCAATGAATGCATAAACTACCGCACAATTGCACTCTTCTCATACGCTAGTAAAGTAATGCTCAAAATTCTCCAAGCCAGGTTTCAGCAATACGTGAACCGTGAACTTCCAGATGTTTAAGCTGGTTTTAGAAAAGGCAGAGGAACCAGACATCAAATTGCCAACATCTGCTGGATCATCAAGAAAGCAAGAGAGTTCCACAAAAACGTCTATTTCTGCTTTATTGACTATGCCAAAGCCTTTGACTGTGTGGATAACAATAAACTGTGGAAAATTCTGAAAGAGATGGGAATACCAGACCACCTGCCCTGCCCCTTGAGAAACCTGTATGCAGGTCAGGAAGCAATAGTTAGAACTGGACATGAAACAATAGCCTGGTTTCAAATAGGAAAAGGAGTATGTCAAGGCTGTATATTGTCACCTTGCTTATGTAACATATATCCAGAATACATCATGAGACACACTGGACTGGAAGAAGCACAAGCTGGAATCAAGATTACCGAGAGAAATATCAATAACCTCAAAAATGCAGATGACACAACCCTTATGGCAGAAAGTGAAGAACTAAAATGTCTCTTGATGAAAGTGAAAGTGGAGAGTCAAAAAGTTAGCTTAAAGCTCAACATTTAGAAAACGAAGATCATGGTATCTGGTTCCATCACTTCATGGGAAATAGATGGAGAAACAATGGAAACAGTGTCAGTCTTTATTTTTTGGGGGGCTCCACATTCACTGCAGATGGTGGCTGCAGCCATGAAAATAAAAGACTCTTGCTCCTTGGAAGAAAAGTTATGACCAACCTAGATAGTATATTGAAAAGCAGAGACTGCTTTGCCAACAAGTGTCCGTCTAGTCAAGGCTATGGTTTTTCCAGTGGTCATGTATGCTTGTGAGTGTTGGACTGTGAAGAAAGCTGAGTGCCAAAAAATTGATGCTTTTGAACTGTGGTGTTGGGAGTAGACTCTTGAGAGTCCCTTGGACTGCAAGGAGATCCAACCAGTCAATTCTAAAGGAGATTAGCCCTGAGATTTTTTTGGAAGGAATGATGCTAAAGCTGAAACTCCAGTACTTTGGCCATCTCATGCGAAGAGTTGACTCATTGGAAGAGACTCTGATGCTGGGAGGGATTGGTGGCAGGGGGAGAAGGGGACGACTGAGGATGAGATGGCTGGATGGCATCACTGACTCGATGGACGTGAGTCTGAGTAAACTCCGGGAGTTGGTAATGGACAGGGAGGCCTGGCATGCTGTGATTCATGGGGTTGCAAAGAGTTGGAATCAACTGAGCGACTGAACTGAACTGATCTATCAGAATGAGCTTGGTAGTTTACCTGTGTAATTTTATTAATCTTCACAATAGTCTTCATTTATTTATTTATTTAAAATTCTGTTCTGAATTCATTATTTTTTGCTTTCTACTAACTTGGGGTCTTATGTTGTTCTTTTTCTGGTTGTTTTAGGTGTAAAGTTAGGTTGTTAATTAGATGTTTGCTTGTTTCTTGACATAGGCTGGTATTGCTATGAACTTCCCACTTACTGAAGTGGGAAGTTCAGCTTTTACTGAATCCCATAATTTTTGAGTTGTCTTGTTTTCATTATCATTTTTTGCTATGCATATTTTTATTTCTCTTTTGCTTTTTCCAGTGATCTGCTGGTTATTCAGAAGTGTGTTGTTTAACCCTCACGTTTGTGTGTGTGTGTGTGTGTTTTACCTTTTTTCCCCCCTGTAGTTGATATCTACTCTTACAACACTGTGATCAGAAAAGATTGATTCTGGCTTGTAACTCAATCAGTCTGGCATTACTCATAATACTCTCTGTGTATAAATTTTAAATTAATAGGGTTACAACAAACAGCCTTGTCATTCTCCTTTATCAATCCTGAACAAGTCTGTTGTTCAATACAGGGTTCTAACTGTTGTTTCTTGATCTCTATACTGGTTTCTCAGGAGACAGGTAAAATAGTCTAGTATTCTCTTCTCTTGAATTGCTTTCCACAGTTTGTTTATAATGCACACAGTCAAAAGATTTAGAGTAGTCAGTGAAACAGAGGTATATGCTTTCCTGAAATCCCCTCTCTTGCTCTATGATACAGCAAAAGTTGGCAATTTGATCTCTGTTTCCTCTGACTTTTCTAAACCTAGATTAGACATCTGAAAGTTCTTGGCTGGTGTAGTAAACCTAGAATGCAATAATTTCAGCATGACCTTACTTGCAGGAGAACTCTGCATTCAGATGCTTGTATCTTTCCTTTTCTCCTTTGCTTTTTGCTTCTTCTCTTTTCACAGCTATTTGTAAGGTCTCCTAACAGCCATCTTGCTTTTCTGTATTCTTTTTCCATGGGGATGGTTTTGATCCCTGTCTCCTGTACAATGTCATGAACCTCCACCCATAGTTCATCAGGTGTTCTGTCTATCAGATCTAGTCCCTTAAAAATATTGCTCACTCCCACTGTAAAATCATAAGGGATTTGATTTAGGTCATACCTGAATGATATAGTGGTTTTCCCCACTTTCTTCAGTTTAAGTCTGAATTTGGCAATAAGGAGTTCATGATCTGAGCCATGGCTACTGCATTAAGAAAACCTTCCTCAGCGATCAATGCAAAAAAAAAAAAAAATTAGAGGAAAACAACAGAATGGGAAAGACTAGAGATCTCTTTAAGAAAATTAGAGGTACCAAGGGAATATTTCATGCAAAGATGGGCTCAATAAAGGACAGGAATGGCATGGACCTAACAGAAGCAGGAGATATTAAGAAGAGATGGCAAGTATACACAGAGTTCACTTCAGTTCAGTTGCTCAGTCGTGTCCAACTCTGCGACCCCATGAATTGCAGCACGCCAGGCCTCCCTGTTCTTTACCAACTCCCGGAATCCACTCAGACTCACGTCCATTGAGTCCATGATGCTATCCAGCCATCTCATCCTCTGTCGTCCTCTTCTCCTCCTGCCCCCAATACTTCCCAGCATCAGGGTCTTCTCCAATGAGTTAACACTTCTTATGAGGTGGTCAAAGTATTGGAGTTTCAGCTTTAGCAACATTCCTTCCAAAGGAATCCCAGGATTGATCTCCTTCAGAATGGACTAATTGGTCATTACTTTTCTTCCAAGGAGTAAGCGTCTTTGAATTTCATGGCTGCAGTCACCATCTGCAGTGATTTTGGAGCCCCCAAAAATGAAGTCTGACACTGTTTCCACTGTTTCCCCATCTATTTCCCATAAAGTGATGGGACCAGATGCCATGATCTTCGTTTTCTGAATCTTGAGCTTTAAGCCAACTTTTTTGCTCTCCTCCTTCACTTTCACCAAGAGGCTTTTAAGCTCCTCTTCACTTTCTGCCATAAGGGTGATTTCATCTGCATATCTGAGGTTATTGATATTTCTCCCAGGATTCTTGATTCCAGATTTTGTTTCTTCCAGTCCAGCGTTTCTCATGATGTACTCTGCATAGAAATTAAATAAGCGGGGTGACAATATACAGCCTTGACGTACTCCTTTTCCTATTTGGAACCAGTCTGTTGTTCCATGTCCAGTTCTAACTGTTGCTTCCTGACCTGCATACAGATTTCTCAAGAGGAAGGTTAGGTAGTCTGGTATTCCCATCTTTTTCCGAATTTTCCACAGTTTACACAGAAGAACTGTGCAAAAAAGAGCTTCACCACCAAGATAATCATGATGGTGTGGTCACTCACTTAGAGATAGACATCCTGGAATGTGAAGTCAAGTGGGCCTTATAAAAGCATCACTATGAACAAAGCTAATGGAGGTGATGGAATTTCAGTTCAGCTGTTTCAATTCCTGGAAGATGATGTTGTGAAAGTGCTGACTCAATATGCCAGCAAATTTGGAAAACTCAGCAGTGGCCACAGGAGTGGAAATGGTCAGTTTTCATTCCAATCCCAAAGAAAGGCAATGCCAAAGAATGCTCAAACTGCCACACAATTGCACTCATCTCACACGGTAGTAAAGTAATGCTCAAGATTCTCCAAGCCAGGCTTCAGCAGTACGTGAACCATGAAATTCCTGATGTTCAAGCTGGTTTTAGAAAAGGCAGAGAAACCATATATCAAATTGTCAACATCCACTGGATCATCAAAAGAGCAAGAGAGTTCCAGAAAAACATCTATTTCTGCATTATTGACTATGTCAAAGCGTTTGACTGTGTGGATCACAATAAATTGTGGAAAATTCTGAAAGAGATGAGAATACCAGACCACCTGGCCTGCCTCTTGAGAAACCTATACGCAGGTCAGGAAACAACAGTTAGAACTGGGCATGGAGTGACAGACTGGTTCCAAATAGGAAAAGGAGTGTGTCAAGGCTGTATATTGTCACCCTGCTTATTTAACCTCTATTCAGAGTACATCATGTGAAATGCTGGGCTGGAAACAGTGTTAGATTTTATTTGCTTGGGCTCAAAAATCACCACTGATGGTGACTGCAGCCATGAAATTAAAAGATGCTTACTTCTCGTGAGGAACATTATGACCAACCTAGATAGCATATTGAAAAGCAGACACATTACCCTGCCATCAAAGGTCTGTCTAGTCAAGGCTATGGTTTTTCTTGTGGTCATGTATGGATGTGAGAGTTTGACTGTGAAGAAAACTGAGCACTGAAGAATTGATGCTTTTGAATTGTGGTGTTGGAGAAGATTCTTGAGAGTTCCTTGGACTGCAAAGAGATCCAACAAGTCCATCCTAAAGGAGATCAGTCCTGGGTGTTCTTTGGAAGGACTGATGCTGAAGCTGAAACTCCAATACTTTGGCCACCTCATTTGAAGAGTTGACTCACTGGAAAAGACTCTGATGCTGGGAGGGATTGGGAGCAGAAGGAGGCTGACAGAGGATGAGATGGTAGGTTGGCATCACTGACTCGATGGACATGAGTTTGTGTGAACTCCGGGATTTGGTGATGGACAAGGCCTGGCATGCTGTGATTAATGGGGTCGCAAAGAGTCGGACACGACTGAGCGACTGAACTGAAATGACTGGCAGGGGAAGTGTGTACAAATGTCCAGAGGCTTGAACATTCTTTAATACTTCCCTACTTGGGAATTGGGATAGTAATTGACCATTTCCATCCTGTGGCCACTGCCGGGTCTTCCAGATTTGTTGACATATTGAGTGAAATGCTTTAATAGCATTATCTTTTAGAGTTTTAAGTAGGTCTACCGGAATTTCAGTAGATGAATTTAATTCAGATGACCATTATATCTACTACTCTGTGCCAGGAACCCATAGAAGAAATGGAGTAACGTTCATACTTACAAAAGGTTCAAATGAAGTACTTAGGCTCAACCACAAAAACGACAGAATGATCTCAGTTCATTTCCAAGGCAAACCACTCAGCATGACCGGAAGTAATTCAAGTCTATACCCCTACCACTGATGCTGAAGAAGCTGAAGTTGATTAGTTCTATGAAAACTTCCTAGAACTTCCTTTGAAGTTGTAGAATAATTCCTAGAAATAAGACCAAAAAAAAAAAAAAAAAAGATGTTCTATCCATCATTGGGGATTGGAATGTAAAAGTATGAAATCAAGAGACATCTGGAGTAACAGGAAAGTTTGGCTCTGGAGTGCAAAATGAAGCAGAAAAAAACACTAACTGAATTCTGCCAAGATAATACACTCTACACTAGTCGTATAAAGCATCCTTTTCCAACAACACAAGAGATGACTTTACACATGGACATCACTAAATGATCAATATCAAAATCAAATTGATTACATTCTTTGCAGTCAAAGAAGGAGAAGCTGTGCCTAATCAGCAAAATACTTTTAGCTGACTGTGGCTCAGATCATCAACTTCTCATAGCAAAATTCTGGCTTTAAGAAAGTGGGGAAAACCACTAGATCATCCAGGTATGACTTAAATCAAATCCTCTATGAATATGCATTGGAGGTGATCAGTAGATTCAAGGAATTAAATTTAGTAAAACAATATGCCTAAAGACCTATGGATGGAGGTCCATAATACTGTACAGGAGGCAGTGAAAAAAACCTTAGCTAAGAAAAAGAAAAGAAAGAAGGCAAAGTGGTTATCTGAGGAGGCTTTACAAATATCTGAAGAAACAAGGGAAAAACAAAAGAAAAGAAAGGTATATCTAGTGAAACACACAAAGTTCCAAAGACTAACAAGGAAAGTCAAGAAGGCCTTCTTCAGTGAGCAATGCCTAAAAATAGAGAAAGACAAAAGATTGGGAAAGACTAGAGATCTTTTAAGGAAAATTGGAAATATTAAGGGAACATTTTGCCCAAAGATGGGACAATAAAGGACAGAAATGGCAGAGACCTAGAAGAAGCTGAAGAGATCAAGAAGAGATGGAAATAATACACAGAAGAATACTGTAAAAAATATCTTGATGACCTGTGTAATCGCAATGGTGTGGTCAGTTTCCCAGAGCCAAACATCCTGGAGTGTGAAATCAGGTGGGTCTTAGGAAGTACTACTCTCAAAGAAGGTAACAATAGAATTCCACTAGAACTATTTAAATCCTTAAAGATGATGCTATCAAAATGTTGCATTTAATATATTAGAAAACCTGAAAGACCCAGAAGTGGCCACAGAACAGGAAAATGTCAATCCTCATTCCAATTTCCAAGAAGGGCAATACTAAAGAATGTTCAAACCACTGGACAATTGTACTTATTTGCCACGCTAGTAAGGTCAGACTTAAAATTTTGTATGCTAGGCTTCACCATTATGCCAACCAAGAACTTCCTGATGTCCAAATTGGGTTTAGAAAGGGCAGAGGAATCAGAGATCCAATTGCTAACATTCACTGTATCAAGGAGAAAGCAATGGAATTCCAGAAAAGCATCTACCTCTGTTTCATCAGCTACACTAAAGTCCTTGACTGTGTGGATCATAACAAACTGTGGAAAACTCTTAAGGAGATGGGAATACCAGACCATCTTACCTGTCACCTGAGAAACCTATATAAGGGCCACAGCAACAGAAGCCATATGGAAAAATTAATTCATTCAAGATTGAGCAAGAAGTACGACAGGGCTATCTCTTTTCATTCTGTTTATCTTATACTCTGTACATCATGAGAAATTACAAGCTGGATTCAAGATAGATGGGAGAAACATCAAAATCCTCAGACATGTGGATGATACCATGCTAATGACAGAAAGTGAAGAGGAACTAAAGAACCTTTTATGATGGTGAATGAAGAGAGTGAAAGAGAGGGCTTAAAACTATATATATATATAGTTATATATATATATAAAGCTAAGATCATGGCATCTGACCCCATTACTTCATTTCAAAGAGAAGGGGAAAATGTGGAAGCAGTCATAGATTTCCTCTACTTGAGCTCTAAAGTCACTGTGGAAGGTGACTCCAGCTATGAAATCATAAGACAATGCTTCTTGGCAGGAAAGCTATGACAAACATAGACAGTGTGCTGAAAAGCAGAAACATCACTGAGCTGACAAAGGTCCATATAGTCAAAGATGTGGTTTTTCCAGTGGTCGTGTATGCTTGTGAGAGCTGGACTGTAAAGAAGGCAGAGTACCAAAGAATTGATGCCTTCAAGCTGTGTTTCCTGGAGAAGGCTCTTGAGTGTTCCTTGGACAGCAAAGAGATCAAACCAGTCAATCTTAAGGGAAATCAAGACTGAATGCTCACTGGAAGGATTGATACTGAAGCTCCAATATTTTGGTCACTGGATATAAAGAGCCAACTTATTGGAAAAGTCCCTGATGCTGGGAAAGTTTGAGGGCTGAAGGAGAAGAGGGCATCAAAGGATAAGATGGCAGGATGGCATCACTGGTGGAATGAACTTGAAGTTGGGCAAATCTCGGGAGATGGTGAGGGACAGGGAAGCCTGGCATGCTGCAGTCCATGGGGTCAAAAAGAGTCAGACAGGACTGGGTGACTGAAGAGCAACAGTGGAATTCCATTTATTCACCATCGTTACTGACAAGAGTGCTTCCTAAGGCCCATTTGGCTTTACACTTCAGAATGTCTAGCGTATGTCTGAAGCCCATAAGAAGCAGTAAATATGAAGGTAAATTTTTATTTATATATTTATTTTTATTTAATATCCAAAAGGCAAATTAAGAAAAACTTTACCATGTAAATTAGGCTTTATAAAAACATAAAATAATTGTAATAATATATAATATAAAATAGTTCTATGTAATACAATATAATTATAAAAATAATGCAAGTAATTATGATAATGTAAAAGAATAACATTTTAGAGAAAATATTGCCTCTAGTTAGGCAAAAATTTATTAGCCATGATGCAAAAATACTTGATTAAAATTAACACATATGCATATCTAACGACCTCATTATTAAATAAATTATCAGCACCAACCAACTAGAAAATAATAACAAAACACGGATTTTTAGCTAAAATATGCAAATAACTCTTCCAAAACAATAAAACAGGATGACAAATAATACAATAATAAATGACAAAAGACTTGAACATGCAGTTCAAAAATGAATATATGCAAAGAGCCAATAAGCATATGAAAAGTTGTTTAACATCCCTAGTCATAGGATAAATGTAAGTCAAAAAAAAAAAAAAATGAGGGAGGCAGTCCTAAGATGGCGGAGTAATAGGACTCAGACTACTTTCTCCCCCACAAATTCATCAAAAGAACATTTAACGCTGAGTAAATTCCACAAAACAACTTCTGAATGCCAGCAGAGGACATCGGGCACCCAGAAAAGCAGCCCATTGTCTTCAAAAGGAGGTAGGAAAAAATATAAAAGATAAAAAAAAGAGACAAAAGAGGTAGGGGTGGAGCTCTGTCCCAGGAAGGGAGTCTAAAAAAGAGAGAAGTTTCCAAACACCAGGAAACACTCTCACTGCTGAGTCTGTGGCGAGACTTGGAAGCACAGAGAGCAACATAACAGGGAGGAAAAATAAATAAATAATAAAAACCCATAGATTATGAGCCCAGCGGTAACTCCCCAAGCAGAAAAGCAGGACAGACGCCTGCATTCGCCACTAGCAAACAGGGGCTGGGAGGGAAGTTGCGGGCTGCATTGCTTAGTGTAAGGATCTGGCCTGAATGCCCCGAGGGCAAACTGAGCCAACTAAACTGGGCTAGCAAACCAGACTGTGGGATAACTACCACGCAAAAAGCCAGCCCTAACCTAAGACATAGCCAGGCCCATGCACAGAACAAAGGACTGAACAGAGACAGCCGGCTGCAGACCATCCCCTTTCAGTGACCGGCAACCAGAGCCGGAAGGAGGCAATCGCAGCCCCAGAGAGACATTATCTACAAAACTGCAAGCGGGCTTCTTTGCTAACTAAGACTTCTTGGGGTTCTGGACAGTCAACATCTGCCTGAGAAGGTGCGCCAGTTTTACACCCAGAAAACCGAGCAGCAGGGATGGGGGAGGCGATAAGTCTCAGTGACCCCGCTAGCCAAACACCTCATCAATTGAGCTGCTCGGACCTGAGAAGGGCACAAAACCCAGGCCCAACCAAGTCTGCACCTCTGAGGACTACCTGAATACCTGAACCTGAGCGGCTTAGACCTGGTAGGTGTATGCAGCACAGGACCAGCCTCGGATGTTTCATGGTGGAGTAACCTAGAGTCTGAGCAGTGTGGGCAGGGAGAGTACATGCACCGTGAGCAGGGGCAGGCCCAGTGTGGCTGAGGCACTGCGAGCACATGCCAGTGTTATTTGTTTGCAGCATCCCTCCCTCCCCACAGCACGACTGAACAAGTGAGCCTAAAAAAAGTGTCCACCATTTCAGGGTGGAAATCAGACACTGAAGAGACCAGCAAACAGAAGAAGCTAAAACAGAGGAAACTGCCTTGGAAGTGGCAGGTGCAATAGATTAAAACCCTGTCATTAGCATAGATTAAAATGATGTTGACTACATAGGAAGGGGCCTATAGATCTTGAGAAATATAAGCTGGACCATGGAACTATCTGAAAATGAACTGATGCCACAATACCCATGACAACACCAGAAAAAGTCCTAGATATATTTTTACTATTTTTATGATCATTCTTTTTTAATTTTTTTTAATTTTAAGTCCTCTATTACTCCTTTAATTTTCACTTTTATAACCTACTATTGCTTTGCAAAAAAAAAGATCCTATTTTTTAAAAGCAAACTTTACATATATATAATTTTTGTGACTTTTTTTTTCCCACTTTTCTTTTTTCTTCTTTTCTTTAATATTGTATTTTTGAAATTCCAAACTCTAGATTTTTAATCTTTGCTTTTTGGTATTTGTTATCAATTTTGTACCTTTAAGAACCCAATCTTTAATACCCATTTTTACTTGGGAGAGAGATTACTGGCTTGACTGCTCTCTCCCCCTTTGGAGTCTCCTTTTTCTCCACCAGGTCGCCTGTGTCTCCTCCCTACCCCCTCTCTTCTCTACCCAACTCTGAATTTCTGTGTGTTCCAGACAGTGGAGAACACTTAGGGAACTGATTACTGGCTGGATCTGTCTCTCTCTGTTTGATTCCCCCTTTTATCCTCCTGGCCACCTCAGTCTCCTTCCTCCCTCTTCTCTTCTCTGTATAACTCCGTGAACATCTCTGAGTGGTCCAGTTGTGGAGTGAACATAAGGAAGTGATTACTGGCTAGCTTGCTCTCTCTTCTACTGATTCCACCTCATCTCATTCGGGTCACCTCTAACTCCCTCCTCCTTCTTCTCCATGTCATGAAACTCTGTGAACATCTCTGGGTGTCCCTCACTGTGGAGAAACTTTTCATCTTTAACCTAGATGTTTTATCAACAGTGCTGTATCGAAGGAGAAGTCTTGAGACTACTGTAAAAGTAGGACTGAAAACCAGAAGCAGGAGGCTTGAGTCCAAATCCTGAGAACACCAGAGAACTCCTGACTCCAGGAAACATTAACTGACAGGAGCTCATCAAACGCCTCCATACCTACACTGAAACAAAGCACCACCCAAGGGCCAACAAGTTCCAGAGCAAGACATACCATGCTAATTCTCCAGCAACACAGGAACACAGTCCTGAGCTCCAATATACAGGCTGCCCAAAGCTACTCCAAAACCACTGACATCTCATAACTCATTACTGGACACTTCACTGCACTCCATAGAGAAGAAATCCAGCTCCACCCACCAGAACAATGACAGAGCTTCCCTAATCAGGAAACCTTGACAAGGCACCTGTACAACTGCATCCACAGTGAGGAAACTCCACAATAAAGAGAACTCAACAAACTACCAGAATACAGAAAGGACACCCCAAACTCATCAATATAAACAAGATGAAGAGACAGAGGAATACCCAGCAGGTAAAGGAACAGGAGAAATGCCCACCAAACCAAACAAAAGATGAAGAGATAGAGAATCTACCTGATAAAGAATTCGGAATAATGATAGTGAAAATGATCCAAAATCTTGAAATCAAAATGGAATCACAGATAAATAGCCTGGAGACAAGGGTTGAGAAGATGCAAGAACGGTTTAACGAGGACCTAGAAGAAATAAAAAAGAGTCAATATATTATGAATAATGCAATAAATGAGATCAAAAACACTCTGGAGGCAACAAATAGAAAAATACAGAGGCAGAAGATAGGATTAGTGAATTAGAAGATAGAATGGTAGAAATAAATGAATCAGAGAGGAAAAAAGAAAAACGAATGAAAAGAAATGAGAACAATCTCAGAGACCTCCAGGACACTTTTAAACACCCCAACATTCGAATCATAGGAGTCCCAGAAGAAGAAGACAAAAGGAAAGACCATGAGAAAATACTTGAGGAGATAATAGTTGAAAACTTCCCTCAAATGGGGAAGAAAATAATCACCCAAGTCCAAGAAACACAGAGAGTCCCAAACAGGATAAACACAAGGCAAAACAGCCCGAGACACATAGTAATCAAACTAACAAAGATCAAACACAAAGAACAAATATTAAAAGCAGCAAGGGAAAAACAACAAATAATACACAAGGGGATTCCCATAAGGATAACAGCTGATCTTTCAATAGAAACTATTCAAGTCAGCAGGGAATGGGAAGACATAAATAAAGTGATGAAAGAAAATAACCTACAGCCCAGATAACTGTACCCAGGGAGGATCTCATTTAAATATGAAGGAGAAATCAAAAGCTTTACAGACAAAGAAAAGGTAAGAAAATTCAGCACCACCAAACCAGCTCTCCAACAAATGCTAAAGGTTCTTCTCTAGACAGGAAACACAAAAAGGGTGTATAAACTCAAACCTAAAACAATAAAATAAATGGCAATGGGATCATACTTGTCAATAATTACCTTAAAAGTAAATGGGTTGAATGACCAACCAAAAGACAAAGACTGGCTGAATGGATACAGAAACAAGATCCCTATATATGTTATTTACAAGAGATCCACCTCAAAACAGGGGACACATACTGACTGAAAGTGAAGGGCTGGAAAAAGATTTTCCATGCAAATAGAGGCCAAAAGAAAGCAGGAGTAGCAATACTCATATCAGATAAAATAGACTTTAAAACAAAGGCTGTGAAAAGAGACAAAGAAGTCCACTACATAATGATCAAAGGATCAATCCAAGAAGATGTAACAATTATGAATATATATGCACCCAACATAGGAGCACCACCATATGTAAGACAAATGCTAACAAGTATGAAAGGGGAAATTAACAATGACACAATAATAGTGGGAGACTTTAATAACCCACTCACACCTATGGATAGATCAACTAAACAGAAAATTAACAAGGAAACACAAACTTTAAATGATACAATAGAACAGCTAGACCTAATTGATATTCACAGAACATTTCACTCCAAAACAATGATTTTCACCTTTTTCTCAAGCGCACACGGAACCTTCTCCAGGATAGATCATATCCTGGGCCATAAATCTAGCCTTGGCAATTTCAAAAAAATTGAAATCATTCTAAGCTTCTTTTCTGACCACAATGCAGTAAGATTAGATCTCAATTACAGGATAAAAACTATTAAAAATTCCAACATATGGAGGCTGGACAATACGCTGTTGAATAATCAACAAATCACAGAAGAAATCAAAATATGCACATAAATGAATGAAAATGAAAACACAATAACCCAAAGTCTGTGGGACACTGTAAAACCACTGCTAAGAGGAAAGTTCATAGCAATACAGGCATACCTCAAGAAACAAGAAAAAAATCAAATAAATAACCTAACTCTACACCTAAAGCAACTAGAAAAGGAAGAAATGAAGAACCCCAGGGTAAGTAGAAGGAAAGAAATCTTAAAACTAAGGACAGAAATCAATGCAAAAGAAACAAAAGAGACCATCGCAAAAATCAACAATGCCAAAAGCTGATTCTTTGAAAGGATAAATAAAATTGACAAACCATTAGCCAGACTCATCAATAAACAAAGGGAGAAAATCAAATAAACAAAATTAGAAATGAAAATTGAGAGATCACAACAGACAACAGAGAAATACAAAGGATCATAAGAGACTACTATCAACAATTATATGCCAATAAAATGGACAATGTGGAAGAAATTGACAAATTCTTAGAAAAACATAACTTTCCAAAACTGAACCAGGAAGAAATAGAAAATCTTAACAGACCCATCACAAGCATGAAAATTGAAACTGAAATCAGAAATCTTTCAGCAAACAAAAGCCCAGGTCCAGACGGCTTCACAGCCTAATTCTACCAAAAATTTAGAGACGAGTTAAAACCTTATCCTACTCAAACTCTTCCAGAAAATTGCAGAGGAAGGTAAACTTCCAAACTCATTCTATGAGGCCACCATCACCCTAATACCAAAACCTGACAAAGGTGCCACAAAAAAAAAAAAAAGAAAAGAAAAGAAAAAGAAAATCTGTCTAGTCAAGGATATGGTTTTTCCTGTGGTCATGTATGGATGTGAGAGTTGGACTGTGAAGAAGGCTGAGCACCGATGAATTGATACTTTCGAACTGTGGTGTTGGAGAAGACTCTTGAGAGTCCCTTGGACTGCAAGAAGATCCAACCAGTCCATTCTGAAGGAGATCAACCCTGGGATTTCTTTGGAAGGAATGATGCTAAAGCTGAAGCTCCAGTACTTTGGCCACCTCATGCGAAGAGTTGACTCATTGGACAAGACTCTGATGCTCGAGGTATTGGGGGCAGGAGGAGAAGGGGACGGCCAAGGATGAGATGGCTGGATGGCATCACGGACTCGATGGACGTGAGTCTGAGTGAACTCTGGGAGATGGTGATGGACAGGGAGGTCTGACGTGGTGCAATTCATGGGGTCGCAAAGAGTCAGACACGACTGAGCGACTGAACTGAACTGAACTGAACAGGCCAATATCACTGATGAACATAGATGCAAAAATCCTTAACAAAATTCTAGCAATCAGAATCCAACAACACATTAAAAACATCATACATCATGACCAAGAGGGCTTTATCCCAGGGATGCACGGATTCTTCAATATCTGCAAATCAATCAATGTAATACACATTAACAAATTGAAAAATAAAAGCCATATGATTATCTCAATAGATGCAGAGAAAGCCTTTGATAAAATTCAAAATCCATTTATGATTAAAAAAAAAAAAAACCTCCAGAAAGCAGGCATAGAAGGAACATACCTCAACATAATAAAAGCTATATATGAGAAGCCCACAGCAAACATTATCCTCAATTGGGAGGAAAAATTGAAAGCATTTCCCCTAAAGTCAGGCACAAGACAAGGGTGCCCACTTTCACCACTACTATTCAACATAGCTCTGGAAGTTTTGGCCACAGCAATAAGAGCAGAAAAAGAAATAAACGGAATCCAAATTGGAAAAGAAGAGGTAAAGCTCTTACCGTTTGCAGATGACATGATCTTCTACATAGAAAACCCTCAAGACTCCACCAGAAAATTGCTAGAGCTAATCAATGAATATAGTAAAGTTGAAGGATATAAAGTCAACACACAGAAATCCCTTGCATTCCTCTACACTAATAATGAGAAAATAGAAAAAGAAATAGGAAACAATTCCATTCACCATTGCAACGAAAAGAATAAAATATTTAGGAATATATCTACCTAAAGAAACTAAAGACCTATATATAGAAAACTATAAAACACTGGTGAAAAAAATCAAAAAGGACACTAATAGATGGAGAAATATACCATGTTCATGGATCGGCAGAATCAATATAGTGAATATGAGTATACTACCCAAAGCAATTTATAGATTCAAGGCAATCCTTATCAAGCTATCAACAACATTTTTCACAGAACTAGAATAAATAATTTCACAATTTTTATGGAAGTACAGAAACCTTGAATAGCCAAAGGAATCTTGAGAAAGAAGAATGGAACTGGAGGAATCGACTTGCCTGACTTCAGGCTCTACTACAAAGCCACAATCATCAAGCCATTGTGGTACTGGCACAAAGACAGAAATATAGATCAATGGGACAAAATAGAAAGCCCAGAGATAAGGCTATGGTTTTTCCAGTAGTCATGTATGGATCTGAGAGTTGGACTGTGAAGAAGGCTGAGCGCCGAAGAATTGATGTGTTTGAACTGTGGTGTTGGAAAAGACTCTTGAGAGTCCCTTGGACTGCAAGAAGATCCAACCAGTCCATTCTGAAGGAGATCAACCCTGGGATTTCTTTGGAAGGAATGATGCTAAAGCTGAAGCTCCAGTACTTTGGCCACCTCATGCGAAGAGTTGACTCATTGGAAAAGACTTTGATGTTGGGAAGGATTGGGGGCAGGAGAAGAAGGGACGACCAAGGATGAGATGGCTGGATGGCATCACTGACTGGATGAACGTGAGTCTGAGTGAACTCTGGGAGTTGGTGATGGACAGGGAGGCTTGGCGTGCTGCAATTCACGGGGTCGCAAAGAGTTGGACACGACTGAGCAAATGAACTGAACTGAACTGAACTGATGGACATCTTATCTTTGACAAAGGAATCAAGAATATACAATGGATTAAAGATAATATCTTTAACAAGTGGTGCTGGGAAAACTGGTTAACCACTTTTAAAAGAATGAAACTA